>NC_137037.1:5849014-5879014 GCF_032717465.1 Coenobita brevimanus | reverse complement strand
AGATTAAATTTTGGTGCGAGTTGGTTCTCTTGAATGTAACTTTGACTACACACACACACACACACACACACACACACACACACACACACACACACTCTCTCTCTCTCTCTCTCTCTCTCTCTCTCTCTCTCTCTCTCCCATGCAGTTATCTATATCCTTCCTCCTTACGTGATCATTACTTTTTCCTTCATATCACCTCCTCCTCCTCCTCCTCCTCTCATCTCTAGTCTTAGCTATACTCTTCTTCTTGCTCTCCTGCTTCCCTACCTCCGTCCCTCTTCTCCCACCCCCCTTCTACTTGCCACTCTTCTTTACTTTCTTCGCTTCCTTCACCTCTCCTCCTCTAATGCTTTTATCCTCTTCTTTCTTGCCATTTTCTTTTCCATCATCTCTTCCATCATCCCTCCCTGGAGACTTCCTGTCTCCTTCTTTTATGCTCCCCCGCTCTTCTGCCTTTCTCATCCTCTTTCATGCTCTCTCTTCCTCTCCTTTTCACTCTTCTATCGCCTCCTTTTTCTCTCACTCCTCTATCGCCTCCTTCCTTCCTTCCTGTTGTCCCCATCTTCCTTCCCTCCCCTTGCCTCCTTCTTCCTTCCCTCCTCTTGCCTCCTCCTTCCTTCCCTCCTCTTGTTTCCAACTTCCTTTCCTCCCTTTCCTTGCTCTCCCTTCTCCCCTCCTCCAAACCCTGCTGTTGTGCTTGGCTTCCTGTACCCAAATAGTACCCCATTGAAGTCTGAGAAGTTAGCGATTGAATTCTGGTGACTTGAGAATTGGTCTTTTGTTAAAGTAAAAGGAATGAGATCAGTAATAGCGACGATAATGGTAAACGTTGTGCGTATGTGGGCAGCTGTTAACTGTTTGTAGCTGAATAAAAACCTAAGGCTATAGCGAGAGCGCTAGTGGTAGTAGTAGTAGTAGTAGTAGTACTGGTAGTAGTAGTAGTAATAGTAGTAGTAGTAGTAGCAGTAGTAGTAGTGGTGGTGGTGGTAGTAGTAGTAGTAGTGGTAGTAGTAGTAGTAGTAGTAGTAGTAGTAAATGCACCCCAGGTTAATCTGAATGTGAACACGATGGACGGCAAACCAGAGCGAGCCTTCATCCTCATTCCACCATACTCCTTTCAGGGGACAGGGAGGGAACTGAGGGACGTTTGTATACTTTGACAGCTCTACCACCCGGTCATGTCGGTACCACCACATGAAGGCGTCCCTCTCCATTATCACCAGAATACGAGAAACTTCAATGGAATATGTTGCTAGTCATGAAGAAGTGCTGTGAAAATGATATAGTGTTGTAGCACTGCCTTTTCTTGCCACTAAGGTATATGAAATAAGCTGTGAAAAGAAACTTGTGGTCCCGTTAGTGTGAAGGGAGTATAGTAGTGAAGGTAATAAGGTGCAGTGAGTTGTCAAAGTTGTGGAAGGTTGGCCGTGGCGCCTCAGACCAGCTGGTGTATAATGTATTCCCGAGAGACTCTGTTTATCTTGGATTCAACTACGCCAATAAGTTTTATCTTGGATTCAACTACGCCAATAAGTTTTATCTTGGATTCAACTACGCCAATAAGTTTTATCTTGGATTAACTATGCAGGTAAGTATACAGGTGAATAACATATACAGGATGCCCCGTACATAAGCTCCGTTAGAAACTCTCCCGATGTTCACTTATATGTTGCGAGGACGGCTCAGTCTGCTGATGTGGGCGTGGCTGTGGCAGTGGGAGTAAAAAATAAATAAATGAAACAAGCCAGCCATTGCTAACGCTGCCACAGCCGTCCCCACAACACACAAGAAAGCAGCTGGCAGAGTGGAAGAGCAGCGTTATATATGGACCAACCTGTCTATCATGCAGTCTTCTTCTGGCCAGTCAGGAGCGTAGGGTCCCAGGGCTAGGTTACTCACTGGCGACATTTAAGGTGAGGGTGACCAGCCTCACTGTTCCGTGAGTGCCATTATGTGAGCAATAAACCCCAACCAACCCTCGGATGAACACCCCTGCCGCCCGTATCCAGTCGGAACAGTTTAACCCACTAGACTACCAGGCGTCATCTGGTTATATGGTTACCACCCAGCGTTGTAAATGGTTTCTAGGGTTACAGGAAACCATTTGGCTTGTCACTCAGTGCAGAGTCACCTGAAGGCATGCTTGATCTTAATCTTGTGATACTCTCAGTTATCTTCCCCTGCAGTCGCATTATTTAAATTTACCCTTTTTTCCTGTTGATAATTTCTTAACCGTTGGAATTTCGCGTCTTAACTATCCAGAGTTGGAGCTTCCTAAGTTCCCGAAACTGATTAAGTTATCCTGACGTAGTCAGAATAAAACACCGATATTTAAGCACAACCAAACTTCAATATTCGTGAGATGATGATGATGATGATGATGATGATGTGCGATGATTATGATGATGATGGTGATGATAATGATGATGATATGATGATGCAGTTGAAGATAATTTAACTCTTGAACTCTGGATTGTTGTAGGTTTTCTTCAGGTAAATATAATCGCCTGGCAGTGTTCAGTATAAAATACCTGAGGAGTTAATGAGTTAATGCTCCTGTCATTCGTGAAGGTATAGTTTTCTCTGCGTCTGTGGTGGAGTCAGCAAGGGAGGTGGGGGGTTTAGTGCAGACGTGGGTGGTGGCTTTATACTCTCTCAGGGACAGACGTAGGTGGTGGCTTTATATTCTCTCAGGGACAGACGTAGGTGGTGGCTTTATATTCTCTCAGGGACAGACGTAGGTGGTGGCTTTATATTCTCTCAGGGACAGACATAGGTGGTGGCTTTACATTCTCTCAGGGACAGACGTAGGTGGTGGCTTTATATTCTCTCAGGGACAGACGTAGGTGGTGGCTTTATATTCTCTCAGGGATTGGCGTAGGTGGTGGCTTTATATTCTCTCAGGGACAGACGTAGGTGGTGGCTTTATATTCTCTCAGGGACAGACGTAGGTGGTGGCTTTATATTCTCTCAGGGACAGACGTAGGTGGTGGCTTTATATTCTCTCAGGGACAGACGTAGGTGGTGGCTTTATATTCTTTCAGGGACAGACGTAGGTGGTGGCTTTATATTCTCTCAGGGACAGACGTAGGTGGTGGCTTTATATTCTCTCAGGGACAGACGTAGGTGGTGGCTTTATATTCTTTCAGGGACAGACGTAGGTGGTGGCTTTATATTCTCTCAGGGACAGACGTAGGTAGGTGGTGGCTTTATATTCTCTCATGGACAGGTTATGAAAAAGCTTGGATGTTTTGCCAGTCTGTTTACCTGGCTTGGCTGTTGATATCAACATCCCCTCACCCTTTTGGTTCATCTATTTGGTTCACACTTGTACCCCGTTTTTTCACCTGTTTAATGTTTTCGTTTACTCATTTTACCTGTTTGTTATAAATTTTCCTCTTTCCATTCACATTTGTTTTCACCATATGTTTTTTCTTCCTCTTTTTCTTCACCCATCACTCTTTGTCATCCTTTTGCCCTTCTTAGCTCATTCATTTCCTCTAATTCCATCCCAGTCCTTCCTTTTTGGTCACTTTAAACAGTTCACTCTGTTTCGTCTGTTGTTTCCTCCTTTCTGCCCACCTTTTCCATGCACTTCCTCCATTTTGTTCACTTTTTATCGTTTTTTATTGGGTACTGTTCTGTTGTTATATTTGTTATTATCTGTATGTCCCTGTCATTTCTTTCTCTTTTCTCTTGTCACCTCTCCTTGTATACAAGCTTTTCTCTTCCTAGTGTTATTTGAGAGAAGGGACACCTTTCTTTTGCATGTTTTCTTGTTTTTGTGTGCGTGCCTCCTCCCTCTTTCTTGCCCTCTCTTATTATTAGTCTATATTTGGCTCATTCTCTCTCTTGTTATAATCTATGCTTCCCTGCATTATCCCAGACGCCTGTTTATCTGGCTGGGCTGCTGCTGTGATGGAAGGGTATGGGAGCACGTCTTTTTCTCACTTTTTGGTTATTAACTTTTTCCTGTTACCACTTTTCACCCTTTATCCCATACTGTTCACCTTTATGTTCTTTTTTATTCACCATTTTCTTTTTTTTATTAGCTCGTCATTTCTTGTCATACACTTTTCTCCATTTTGTTGTTTTTTTTTCTTTTTGTTCACAGTTATCATCTTTTTGTTCACTCCTGTCCTTTACCCTCCCACATCTTCATCTCTCTCTGCAGTTATGCCACAAATGTCCTTTACACACCCACCTCCGGCGGCATATAACCCTGGCTGTTGCGCCGCCAGATTTTAATAATATTCAGTCAATACACACCCACCTCTCGTCACGCCATTACTAAAATTTAAGTTTATTATGCCTGTCCTGTTAACTTAAAGGTCCCCCATATTACACACACACACACACACACACACACACACACACACACTTTCTCCTCTGGCAATAGTTTTTGCAATGTTTTTGCGCTCTTAGCTGTGTTTTCACTGTCAAATGAACAAAAAAGGGTAAAAACTGCGATAAACCCTACATCGTCCCGGCAGTTTGTTTTCTAGTTACGTATACCGTGTTTTCCACGTTTTTATGGTGAACTAAGATAAACCAGCGTAATATCATACAGAATGGCGGTAAATGGTGGCTGGTGGAGGCGTCTACCCTGGTTCATTACGGTATTTTGAAGGGATAATCGCCCCTGTGTTCAACCAGCTTGGCCCTTATATTCCGCCCAACAGGAACTGGCGATAGGCACAACTGGCCCAGCTCTGTCTCCCAGTGGCACGAGTTACAGCGGAAACAAACACTCGTATCAGTCCATTTCCTGATATCATGACCGAGAGAGAGAGAGAGAGACAGAGGATTAATGAGTGGGAGAACAATGAGTAGGGAAAAAGGGGAAGGGAAAAGATGAGAAATAGAGATTAGGGGTAGGGACACCGAGGAAGAAAAAAACTCCATTCTTTCCTCTTTTCTTTCCTTATTTCGAGGGATTACTTCTCTTCCAGCTCATTTCTTTTCCCCTCCTTCCCAGCTTGAAGTCCCTCTCCTTTCATCCTCTCCTTTCTCCAACCCCCATTCCGTTTCATTTCGATCACGCGCCCTCGACTTTTTTATTTTTCCCTCTTCCTCCCATTTCACCTTCCCTTCTCTCGCCTTTTTTCCTCCCCCTGCCTCACTTTTATCCTCACCTTTCTCACCCGTTCTGTCTCTGCTTTTTCTCCCTTTCCCTTCTCCCCATCTCCCTTCTCCCTTCCTCTTCTCTTCTCTTCCTCTACTATCCCCTTCCTCTACTATCCCCTTCCTCTACTATCCCCTTCCTCTCCTCTTCCCCCATCCCTTAGTCCTCTATCGATTACCAAACTCAACAGACTTTTAGAAGATGGATGATGAGGGATTAGGGTGTGGAAGGATGTGTGTGAATTGGCGCTGGTCAGGGTGAGGGAGAAGGTTGTTGGTGAAATAGAGGTTAATCAGGAAGGAAGGTGTGGAAGTAAGGTGGGATAGAAGGGAAAAGGAAGGAGGGAGGAGGTGGGAGACAGAGGTGGGATGTCTCTGGGAGATAATTAGGAGGGGTGGATGTTTGAGAGGGCCAAGTAAAGACGTCATGATGTGGCGGGTCACTCCGTCAGATTTCAACAGAAAACGGTTGGAACTGTAAGATCCACTTGACTCATACAAATGTCTCTTCTCTTCACACCAGCCTGCCTCACCTATAACTAAACTAGGTAGCCGACCTCTAATATCGACGGTTCCTTGTCGAAATCCTAAGATTGTGTAAGGGGTGTTTTCTATATCCATTACGCTTATTTATATTTGTGTGATTGTTCTCTAATCCTAAATTGATGCTTGAGCTTGCCAATGCTCTCAAATCCCAAATTGATGCTTGAGCATGTCAAGTACCGACATTAATTCCTTATCCTAAAAATAATTTCTTCATTATCTAATATTTCCCCCCTATCTCCTTCCTCCCTTCCGACATCGAGGCAAACCCCACAACATTTTGAGTGCTCTCGTTCAGTATTTTTTGTGTCGTCCAATAGAGCCTGGGAATTGGCTGTTAATAGAGCACTTAAATGAGAGAGTGTCAGGTTTGTGAGGAATACTGATGGGTCCACCAAGAGCTCCTTCACCTAGCAAGTAAACCTCCTTTCTTGGAATCCTTCCTTCTTCCATGTGTGACCCAATACAGTCATATCGCACAGCACAAACGGAACACTCATAACCCAACCAGGCGACTGAACAATCTCGGTAGTCGATACATTTACCTCCCTCAAACTCCTTTCCTTCAGCTTATCCTTACTTTTATCTTACCTTTCTATTCCCCCTGTGGCTATATTATACTGATTTCTTTTTCGTTACAGTTTTTCGGAGGATGGAAAGTGTGTAACTCAGCAGATACTTTACCCACCCACAACTTTGACCCTCACCTGCGACCAAATAATGTAACTACTTACTACACCCAGACACAATGTATGAGCTTGTTTTGATCCAAATCGGATCTGGCAGTTATGAAAAACTTTGATAACAGAAACTGAGCCAATCACATTAGTTATGCCTTCATTGTCACTAAAAGTATCGCGCCACTTACACCATTTGAAATTCAGAGTAGTAGTTGAAGCATTGTGTTTTATGGGTCGCCATGTGATAGGACGTAAATATTTCCCCTGGCAGCTCTTAGTGCTGTACCAAATGATATTACACGGTACGATACAGGATGGTATATGGTACCAGTTTAATGCGTTCACGTCTGAGAAATTGACTCATTTCCATAACCATGGGACACTAAGAACACAAAATTATTATTTTTATCTGTACACACCATCACCACACATACCCAACATGGAGGTTGTTCAAGTTGTTTTTGAGGATCGTGTGATATCAACACCACCACCTTAGGAACAGAGTAAATGTGCAGAGAGATGGTGAATAGCACTCACCATCAATACCGGTAACTGGCTGTCCATAATGCAAGGTGTTAAAGGTAATAGCACTGCATCAATACCGGTAACTGGCTGTCCATAATGCAAGGTGTTAAAGGTAATAGCACTCAGCATCAATACCGATAACTGGCTGTCTGTAATGCAAGGTGTTAAAGGTAATAGCACTCACCATCAATACCGGTAACTGGCTGTCCATAATGCAAGGTGTTAAAGGTAATAGCACTCATCATCAAAACCGGTAACTGGCTGTCCATAATGCAAGGTGTAAAAGGTAATAGCACTCAGCATCAATACCGATAACTGGCTGTCTGTAATGCAAGGTGTTAAAGGTAATAGCACTGCATCAATACCGATAACTGGCTGTCTGTAATGCAAGGTGTTAAAGGTAATAGCACTGCATCAATACCGGTGACTGGCTGTCCATAATGCAAGGTGTTAAAGGTCGATGTTATTTTCCATGATAATTCTTATGTCAAGGCTGACTTTATCCCAGATTTGTGTAAAAGTCACCATTTTTGTGACAAGATTCAGTTGATAGGATATGACTGAATAGGCATGGTATGGTGCTTAATAGCTCTTTTGTTGAATTTGTGGTTAATGATTGTAACTCAGTTTCACTTCATCAGAATAAAATCAAAAGAGAAAGTGGGGTTATAATATATGTGAGTATTTTTCAGGCTCTTATTAACTGTTATTAAACTATCAAGCTATTTTATGGGACGAGAGAGAGAGAGGGAGAGAGAGAGAGAGTGTGTGTGCATTGATATTTTAGGCTGTGGACTGTGAGTGTGGTGTGACAACCTTAATGAGGGGTGACTGCGTTAATGAGCCAGTGTCCAGGTCACTGGGAACATCCTTTCACTTCCAGTAATCACATGTGCGCCTCACCCCTCATTAACCCATTTGAGTACTGTACCAATGGAATATACAGTAGTGTCAGAAGAAATTAACGCACATACCAATACAGTACATTAGGAGATACATTATATCAGCAAGATATATATATCCACATACTAAAATTGTTTACATTATGAGTATACAGTAGCTTATGCTAACTTTATATCCACATACTTAAAATGTGTATATTGTGAAGATACAGTAGCACTGACCGCACCTGGACCCTGATCAGGTAAAGGTCCAAGATGGGTAAGAGGTATCCTCTAAATATATAGTTTCAGTATGTAAGAATAGTTTTTCCACTCGAGCAATTCACGGCATTATGAAATCAAGACGCAATACAGGTTAAAATTACAGCTATGAACATACCTCGCTTTTTGACAGGAAACCGTTTCAATTTTTGAATGAAGCTGACGTTAATTTATGTCGCAAATAACTTGTTTTTGACATCGTTCGGACCAAATTCAGAAACTGTTAGTATATGACACAAATGAAGGTCAAATGCTTCCAAAAATCAAAACCTACTGGAAGATCAGTTTCGGAGCTCTGTTGAAACCAAGCCAAACCTAATTTAGTTTAACCTAACCTAATCTAACCTGGCTTGTGTGTTCAGTACCTGGAAGCAAAGCCATAATTAGTTCATTTATGGTTTGGTCTGACCGTCAGCCTTGTATAGGAGTTGGGAGGAACTATTTGGTCAGTGAAGCAGGTATCTTTCCGAGTTTCTGGGAAGGCTGAGTCGGATGAAGGTAGGTGAAGTCTGAACTGGATGAAGCTGAACGAAGTGAGATTGACTGATGAAGCTAGACCAATCCAGGTTGAGTCAGATGGAGTTAGATGAAGACTGGTCGAATTAGGTGAAGCTAGATGAAGCAAGGTTGAGTCAGGTGAAGTTAGATGAAGCAAGGTTGAGTAAGGTGAAACTAGATGAATCCCGGTTGAGTCAGGTGAAGCTAGTTGAAGCCCGGTTGAGTCAGGTGAAGCTAGATGAAGAGTGGTTGAATTAGGTGAAGCTGGATGAAGCAAGGTTGAGTCTGGTGAAGCTAGTTGAAACAAGGTTGAGTCTGGTGAAGCTAGATGAAGCAAGGCTGAATCAGATGAAGCTAGATAAAGCAAGGTTGAGTCAGGTGAACTAGATAAAGCAAAGTTGAGTTAGTTGAAACTAGATGAAGCAATGCTAACTCCGGTGAAGGTGGATCAAGCCAGCTGGAGTAGAGTGAAGATATTTGAAGCCAGGTGGTGTTGCTTAAAGACAGATGGAGCGCTCCCAGGATATCATGTAAAGGAAGATGAAAGCCAGACGCAGGTGGGTACGATGATGCTCCCAGGTGACACAAAAGTTTCTATTTGCCGGGAGGCGGCTAAGGAGAAATTGTACTGCACACACCCACACTGATGCACACACGTACGTACACACCTACGCTGACGTACACACACGTACAAGCCTACACTGATGCACGTACACACACACACACTCTCTCTCTCTCTCTCTCTCTCTCTCTCTCTCTCTCTCTCTCTCTCTCTCTCGTTTGTGTGCGTGTAAAATGGTTAAAGGAAATATTGATATTCTACAAACGTTTGTGCATTTTTACATGTAACACAAAACTGACACAAGCATCTGGAAGACCACGTATCCCCGTATAGCGTTTAAGTGAAGAATGAAGGTACTATTGGGTACGGAGAGAGTCATGGAATCTCATACAAAATTATGGCAAACAACATTTTGTCATAATGAAAGTAGTCACAATAATTCATATAAATTCATTTAATATTTATTACGCGTACATATAATGTTGTGAAAACATTGTCTGCTTTATCTTGGGTGAAGAAGGTAATTATTTCAACTACTGTACACCCCGACTAAGAATCATAATCCCAGTGACAGTAAACACTGTACATCCCTCACAAAAAGCATCTCACCGTTTTCTACACCTATCGCTCCTAAGCATATGATGATGAGTTTTGATATATGGGCCACCCTGCGATGTAACAGATAACAATAACAAACAACCCTGTTATTATCTGATGAAGAGTTTTGATATATGGGCTACCCTGCGATGTAACAGATAACAGTAACAAACAACCTTTTTGTTATCGCTTTAGGGGCACTGGAGGGCACAGGTATGGAAGGACCTGAGGCAGGACTACCATAGTCCAGATCATTTCAGCCATAGAAGACTATCATGCGGACTGGTAGCGTTTTACAGAATACAGAAAGCTTCTGACCATTTCTTGGATTTGAACCGTGGTGCGTCACACGAGGCGTCCTGTGAGGTAAGTGTGAAACATTGTTACCCGTGGCTGTGGTGACAGTTCCCGAGAATTTATTTTATAACTCACCCTATTTTCTTATTTAGAGGCGTCGGTACACGTGTCGCTGCCTTCCTCTGTACTGTTCTTCTAGGAATCGTATCAGTATGTGTCCTTGAGACCCCTATACCATGTTTATTGTGTGTTGGCTGGTTGTGCTTCACTCACCACCTCCTTCAGTACTAAAAGCAGTTCCCCACAGTGTGTTGGCAGGTGTGCATCAGTCACCGTCTCCTTTATTAATAAAAGTAGTTCCCCGACAGTGTGTTGGCAGGTAGTGCTTCAGCCACCGCCTCCGTTATTACTAAAAGAAGTTCTCAGAGAAATTGGATATTGTATTCTACATATTTTTTCCCATAAACTTAGCCATGATTACAATAATTACAGTTGTCAGGTACTTCCTCTTAACTGTTGATAGGGTGCTGGAGGGAGTTGCCTTCCAGGTATAGCCGGGCTGCTGAGCTACTTGGTTATACAGATGCCCTCAACTCCCTTCCAGCCCCCTGAAAGGAGGATGGTGGACAATAAATGGGCATCCTCAGCAAGAAGTCTGCTTGGTTCACGTCCACATGAACCTGGGGCCACAGCAGCAAACACAACATTCATGGTCTAGACTCTAGTGGGATGCAGGTAGTGGAAGTAATATTTACCATTGTTGTGGGACAGGTATATGAGAGTAGGCTACGTAGGTACAGTTCTTCTAAATGAACAACAACGACGACACTGTGATAACAAGGCACAGTATATCCCCTGTCCTTAAATGATGAGCTGGGAAGGAAGGTTTCACTCTCATTGACTCCTCTGTACTATACTCCTTTTGCTCTAACTTGGCCTGAAACTGCCATCTCTCCATCATAAATGTCTAAATATAATAATAGACTAATACAAGAATATGATCATAGTCACGGAGAGGTGTTATGGCAAGGATGTAAAGCCGTTGTATATTTTTCTGCCACTGACCTCTGTTTTGTAAACTGGAAAAGGACGGAAATATGGGCCAAGTTAAGGTGAACGAACTATAGTTTCACACTCTTTATTCGCTTCGCATGGCCGAACCACATGAATGCAGTGCTTCTTTATATTTTCCCAACAACCTCTGCACCACACTTGTCCCGAACCCTCCCACTTTTTAGTTTATCCTTAAATTGTATTTATTTTCCTTACATCCCTTATTTTATCATTAGTTTTATCCAGAATACAATAAATGTTATATTTTGGGTGTAAGAAGAAACAGATATACGATTTTGTTGCACTAAGTAGCCTTGTTGCAAAGGGTAGTAATGTTACCCGTTTTATGTAAAGATTAATTTTTCAAACATTGGCTTCAAAGGTTGCTTAAGGTAACATTCTGATACTCTACCATCAAAGTGTACGTTTTCATAATTTACCTTCAAAATGTACGGACTCGATGCCAGGCCACTGGACTACAACACAGTTAAGCGTTAGAGACCTGCGTAGTACCACCTAATCTAAGTAATCTCGTCTGATTGTAGCCAGAATGAAACAGAAAACATAAACTGCACAGGAGGGACCAAGTCAACATAATAAAAGACAGAAGCCAACCTCGCACACTCTGGACCTTCAGGTGTCAACTTGGCAGCTTTGTTCCTGTTGCCAATAAGTCTTTGTGCCAAGTGCCTCAGTATTTACCCAGCCACTTGTGTTGGCTCATTGTCACTGGAATTACCCGGCTGGCAGGGGGTGATAAGAGCGTCGGTGTGGCTGCGTCCGTGTTGGTAAGGCCCGCGTCTGAGTCAGATAACATCACAGTGAGGGGCACGTAAACAAGCTGGTCAGGGTGGTATGTAGGGATGTATTCTAGGAGTTTATATTCCCAAATACGTTCTCATAAGAGATACTTTATACAGTTTACACTTTCAGTTATCTTGCATGTTATTTTTATCCGTTACTGCCTGAGGATACCGTGCGTGATTTATCGTGCATAGTGTATAAATAGTGTATAACGTTCAACCCTTCACCTACTGGGTTGCAGTTGTTTAGCTTGTAGGTCCAGACTTATGAATCCTCCGTTAATTAACTCTCTAAAACGCCCAGCACCATAAGTTGTGGAGGATGCAGGTGACTAAAGATTTAATGTTGTAATTTGCATGAACAGCATTTAAGAGGATATTATACTGGCAACCCCAAACACAGCCATTGTAATATATCAGTTTTCACATATACTTTTTGCACCTCTCACACACCTTGTCCAGCATGAGGAAGGGTAAGTGAACCTTCATGGACTAATACACATACAGATACATCCTGTTACCTTTATTATTATCACGTATAATTATTATTCTCCTCATCGTTCTTGAATTCTGCTGTCCTCTCTTCCCATCACTTACGAGTTTAAAGTGAGTGGTAGTTATCCCTGAACAGAATTTAGTTCGTAAATAACATGTTCAGGCACGTTCACTTGGCTCCTGGGACAATGACGACTGGCGGAGGAGAGGGGAGGAAAGTGTGGAATCATTGACCTAACTCAGGGGACGTTCCTCTCTTGGTGAAATTAGTGAGTGATGGAAGAGAGGGTGGGTAAGTCCTATAGTTTTTCCACCTTAACTTGTCAAGGTTTTCATCATTTTGTAGTTTATGTCACGTAGCTCAGCGACAGAGAAAGGCAGTGCTACGGTTCCAGGTCCTCACCATAGCACTTCTTCGTGACTTGTATCATTTTGTAGCGTTAATCAGTTGCCATAACTCAGATTCAAGATAAAGAGATGGTAATTTTTGGTTAGGTCAGAGTAGAAAGGACATAGGAATAAGCATACACGGCACCACCACCCTGACTGTGCGTAACTCTCACCCTTACTGCATATAATCGTCACCTTTTCTGTGCATAACTCTCACCCTTACTACACACAATTGTCACCCTTACTATGCATAACTCTCACCCTTACTACGCACAGCCACCACCCTTACTACACACAACGCCTACCCTTACTGCATAGAACTCTCACCCTTACTACATACTGCACAACTCTCACCCTTACTGCACAACTCTCACCCTTACTGCACACAGTTGTCATCCTTACTGCATATAACTGTCACCCATACTACACACAACTCTCACTCTCACTACACACAACCACCACCCTTACTGCACACAACTCTCACCGTTACTGCACACAATTGTCATCCTTACTGCATATAACAAACCCATACTACACACAACTCTCACCCTTACTGCACACAACTGTCACCCTTATACTGCACACAACTCTCACCCTTACTGCACACAATTGTCACCCTTACTGCACACAATTGTCACCCTTACTGCACACAATTGTCACCCTTACTGCACACAATTGTCACCCTTACTGCACACAATTGTCACCCTTACTGTACACAATTGTCACCCTTACTGCACACAATTGTCACCCTTACTGTACACAATTGTCACCCTTACTGCACACAATTGTCACCCTTATTGTGCATAACTCTCACCCTTACTACACAACCGCCACCTTTACTGCACACAACAGTCACCTTTATTGCATACAACTGTCACCGCGCAAAGTGTCACCCTTGCTGCACACGGCTGTCACCCATGCTGCACACAGCTGACACCCTTACTGCACACAACTGTTACCCTTACTGCACACAGCTGTTACCCTTACTGCACACAGCTAACACCTTTACTGCACACAGCTGTTACCCTTACTGCACACAGCTAACACCTTTACTGCACACAGCTGTTACCCTTACTGCACACAGCTGTCTCCCTTACTGCATACAACTGTCACCCTTATCGCGCATAATTGTCACCCTTACTGCACACAGCTGTCTCCCTTACTGCACACAGCTGTCTCCCTTACTGCACACAACTGTCTCCCTTACTGTACAAAACTATTACCCTTACTGCACACGACTGTCACCCTTACTGCACACGACTGTCACCCTTACTGCACACGACTGTCACCCTTACTGCACACGACTGTCACCCTTGTTGCACACAGCTGTCACCCTTACTGCACACGACTGTCACCCTTGTTGCACACAGCTGTCACCCTTACCGCACAATTCTGTTTACGTTTTTATGAAATCTGATTCCATAAATTCGTTCTTTTCCTCTAAGGCCCTCTCTCCTACTGTGTCTCAGTCCTAACATGCAGTTGTTCTTATTCCTTCTGCTAAGTCAGACACATATCTTTCCCATGCTGAGCCTACTCTCTCATATCTCTCTCAGCCTTCCTCTTATCTCTTCACCACCGCCGCTTCTATGTCTACCTCTCACTCCCTTGCAGTCATCATACTCCCCTCTCTTCCCTTTCACCCTGCCAGGTTTCTCCTAAACTAGATAAAACGTCTAGTGATAAAACCGGATTATACGTTCTTGTGCTGATTTATTTTTGTGTTCGACACAGCATATGCTTAACAGCCCGTTCCCTGAGGCCCGGCAATGTTCTTACGACCCATACACCCCCCACATGTCACCAGTTCGACGCAAACCTCCACCGTCCGTATTCAGTATGTGCTTTAGCTGTCTCATACAGGACTGGCGTGTTGGTCCTTCCCTACTTAGCCATTTTATCCCTTCCTCTGCGACACCCTCCTTCCTACCTAGTTAACCCCATTCCCCCCCCCCTCTCTGTGTGTGTGTCTCTCTCTCCATCCGAGTCATCACTTCACCCCCCCCCTCCAACTAATCCCTCCCATCGCTATATACCCTTCTTTTACCCCTTTCTTCTCCGTCATCCTCCTCCCTTCATTCTCCCCTTTATCTCCTGTCTCCTTTCCCATCCTTCCCTCTTTTACTTCCTTCCCCTTCCCCTCACTCTCTCACGCCGCGTATTTCCTGTCATTCATAATCGTAATTTTCTCCGTATCCTCACCCCAATCCTCCTTTCCTCCCATCTCACCCAGTTTTCCTTCCTTCCCCCACGTTTTCCTCCTTTCCTCCTCCTCCTTCCTTCCTCCTTCTCCCCTCATCACAGTGTTTCTCTTCGCCGGCGATCTAAGGTGGGAGGGAATGGAGGAAAGAGGGAAGGAGGGAAATTACGGAGGGAATGAGAGACTATAGTAGGGACGGAAGGAATGTACGAGAGAGCGAGTGTGATGTGTTGCTCATGGCTGGGTGGGTGAGGGATCGGAGTGATGGAGGGAAGGAGAGGCGGAGAGAAATGGAGGGGAGAGGAGGAAGGAGGGCGGAGAATGGGTGTTGGGCGGAGAAGGAAAGGATCATAGAAAAGAAGAATGTGAGGGAAACGGAAACAGGGACTGCACAGGAATGGATGATCAAATAAACTGAGAGAGAGAGAGAGAGCTAGTTTAACCCTTTCAGAAGCACAAGGACACTTTTGATTTTAGTCTTGCTATCTACGAACTAACTTATTTAGCTTAGGATATTATTTAACTGAACTGCATTGGTCAACACCTTCTCTACGAGGGGTGATGCTGGGTTTAATATTGGCGTCTGGAGTTGACACCAAGTTACCGTTCTGATACGAGTATGTGATATCCTTGAGCTGAAACGGTGGAGCAGGGACGTGTAGGGTGGCAGGGTGAAAGGGTGGAGGCAGGGTGTGAGTGAGGCAGGGTGTGAGTGAGACAGGGTGTGAGTGAGGCAGGGTGTAAATGAACAGGGTGTGGGTGAGGCAGGGTGTGAATGTGGCACGGTGTGAATGAGGCAGGGTGTGAGTGAGGCAGAGTGTGAGTGAGGCAGGGTGTGAGAGAGGCAGGGTTTGAGTGGGGCAGGATGTGAGTGGGGCAGGGTGTGAGTGAGGCAGGGTGTGAGTGGGGCAGGGTGAGTGAGGCAGGTAGTGGGTGAGCCAGGATGTGAGTGAGACAGGGTGTGAGTGAGGCAGGGTGTGAATGAGGCAGGATGTGGGTGAGGCAGGGTGTAAGTGTGCCAGTGTGTGGGCGAGGCAGGGAGTGGGTGAGGTAGGATATGGGTGAGGCAGGGTGTGGGTGAGGTAGGATATGGGTGAGGCAGGGTGTGTGTGAGGCTGGATGTGGGTGAGGCTGGGTGTGGGTGAGGCAAAGTGTGGGAGAGGCAGGGTGTTGGAGACAGGATGTGAGACAGGGTGTAGATGAAGCAGGGTGTATGTAAGGCAAGGTTAGCTCTGGAACTGTCTTCCTCTGTCTGTATTTCTTAGTGCCTATGACCTCCAGTCTTTCATGAATTTCGAAATGAACGGATCGTGAATATGGCTCTCAGTTACTTTGTTTTTTGCATTTTCTTTGAGAGAACAGTCAGTGCGAACTTCTGGCCTTTGATTCCTTCTTCCTTGCATAAAAAAAAGGATGTGGGTTAGGCAGGATGTAGATTAGGCGGGTGTAAGACAGGATGTGCTAGTTAGGGTGTGAGTGAAACAAGGTGTATGGCAATGGCATGAGAGAGGCTGCAGGGATTGAAATTCATGTAGGTTTCATTTGTAAAGTTCAGGTAAATGGACCATAACTCTCTCTCTCTCTCTCTCTCTCTCTCTCTCTCTCTCTCATACCAAATACCCAAAGCAATTGCCGTATTCAAATTCGGGGATATAAAAATTTTCCAGCCTCGAGAACCTTGCGTAAGATAACACTGGCGCACAATTTTTCCAGTAAATTTAATTAGAGAGAGAGAGAGAGAGAGAGAGAGAGAGAATCCTACGGTGGAGAAAACTGTCTGGTTGTCATTAGAATACAACAGAAGACGTCATCGTACTGAATGGGTTAAGTTGAATGTAATTCCGTACAACCGCAAGTAAAAGTTGGCTGACACCTGCCTGCTGGCTGTGGTGATGGAAGGTGTTACGTGAACTGTTTTACTGTGATAGTATGAAGCACGACAAAAGGTTATGAAGAGGAAGGATTCTCTTTCCCGTCTGGTGAGGAATTAGAAACATATGACAGGACACAGTGGTACAAGGGAAACATGAGTGAACTTTCTCCCATACAGTACGTGTACATGCAAGTTTTTCAACTCCCCATATGACGTGCAATCGAACCTATTTTCTTACCAGTTCAGCCTAAATAGAAAATAAAATGAAATTTACTTACATGCAATGAACAAATAAATGTTCCCAAGGTTCGAAGCGCTGACAGGCTGATGTAGTGGTGATCACCACTCGCTAAGAAGTGACGTCACTGGCAGATAAGAATTAACACTGCTGGCCGAGGTGTATAAGTAATACTTAATATGGCGAAGGCGAACACTTTTGGTAGAATTAAACCATTATTTTATCTCAGCCATATTTTATGTCTGCCGGTACCAAGATTAGAATATTGACGTCCTCGCATTGCGTCAAATACTTGGCATTTAACCAAACAAGAGCGGAAAGCCTCCATGTGGGAAGGAAAAGAAAAAAGGAAAATGAAACAATCATAATTTTGGAGAAATTTATTTGCTGAAAAAAAAAAAAAAAAAAAGTAGCTAAAAACACCAGGACAGTGGAAGAGGAGAGACATGGCGAGAAGAGAGAAACGGACTTTAAAAAATGAAAAACAAAACGGGAGTACTTTTGAAATGGGTGTGTAAGGAACAAGGTAAAAAAGAGGAGAGAGAGAGAGAAGGCGAGGAAGGAAGGAAGCGAAAGGAATGGACTTCAAGAAATGTAGTTATTGCTATAATGCCAAGGAGAGAGAGAGAGAGAGAGAGAGTAGTTAACATTAACAGTGTATGCTTTGGTGTGAGTCTGTGTGTACTGACAACTTCGGGTACACATGGACACGTAAACGACTACACACACAACGAGTGTAAACATGGAAAACGAGTACTCCACCCATATGCTAAGTAAGACGACTCTCTCTCTCTTTCTCTCTCTCCACATCATCATAGTTCACACACACACACACACACACACACACACACACACACACACACACACACACACACACACACACACACACACACACACACACACACACATGCAATACTCTTTCTAGAATGAACTTTATCTGATCCTTCTAGCACACCGTCAAAACTACAGGCGTGTGTTAGTTGATGTTGTAGTGTGTTAAGTGCTGTGGTAGTATGTTAAGTGCTGTGGTGGTGTGTTAATTGATGTAGAAGTGTGTTGAGAGTTGTGGCGGTATGTATGTGGTGGTGTGAGCGTGCTGGTTGTAATGGTATGTGAAGAAAGTGTGGTAGTGTCTGGTAGGTGTGGCAGTCTGTTAGGATGGTGTAGTAGTGTGGTAGGTTGGTGTGGTATTGTGGTAGGGCGGAGTAGCAGTGTGGTAAGGTGGTGTGACTGTCATGTAGGTTGGTGTGGTACTCTGGTGGGAGGGTGTGGTAGAGTTGTGTAGTAGTGTGGCAGGGTGGTGTGACTGTCAGGTAGGATGGTGTGGTAGGGTGATGTGGCGGTCTAGTAGTGTGGTGTAGGGTGGTGTGGTTGTTGGTAGGATGATGTGGTAGTGTGTTAGGATGACGTGGTACTGTGGTAGGATGGTGTTGTAGTGTGGTAAGGTAGTGTGGTAGGATGATGTGGTAGTGTGGTAGGGTGGTGTCGTAGTGTGATAGGATGGTGTGGTAGGGTGGTAGGATGGTGTGGTAGGGTGGTAGGATGGTGTGGTAGGGCGGTGTGGCTGTGTGGTAGGGTGGTGTGGTAGTGTGATCGGGTAGTGTGGTAGGGTGGTGTGGTAGTGTATCAAACCTTATACTTCGTCTGCTTCACTGTGTTACGTATATGAAAATATTTTATAAACATTTTCTTGAGTGATGTTCACAGGAGACTCATTTTTCTGGTCTTTAATTAGGGCCTTTAAAGTTCTAATCTGTTGAGTGAGTTGCCTCGCTTTCCTCTCATTTTAAACTTACCAAGTTCGTTTGATGTTGACTCAAGTATTTTAATTAAAACCTCGAATAAGCTAAAGGCCCTGGATCAGTTTTATGCCTCTTTCTGTATGTCCGTTTCCGACGTTTCGGCGCCCCATCTACTTGTTTGATTTTGATTTTTTTTTTTTTTTTTTCAGGATTTTCGCCTCCTTCTGTGTGTCTCTAGTTCCACATTCCTCTGACTGTCCATTCTTCGTCTGTCAATATTTCTGTCTGTTTGTGTGACCGTCTGGTCATCTAACCGTCTGGCCATTCTTCCGTCTCTTAGTTTCATTTGCCATCTCTCAGTTACCTCTGTCTCTCCTTCTTTCCGTCTATCTGTCTTTTAGTCTCCCCGTCTCCATATCTCCCCAGTACATCTCTGAGGTCCCTCTGTTTCTTCTCAGTTTCTTTCCGTTTGTAAACATTTCTCTTAATTCCTCTGTCCCTCCATCTCTTTGTTGGTCCGTCCCTCCGTCCGTTTCTCCGTCCATCCACCTGAGTCGGGATGCACGAAGGATATACCAGGCCTGTGGTGCCTTAGGATATGCCAGACGCAGATACCAGACCCTTACCATATACCTAACCTGAGGTGTGGTACCTCCTTCGTGAATCCCGCCTCTGACAGTTTGTGTGTGTAAGCTGTTGCCGCCTGTGTGTCTGGTGGTGGCGAGATGAGAGAACTTAGTGTCCCCAGAGCAGATTTATTTTGCGAATATGGCAGTGGGGCAGGAAGGGCATCAGGGTAAGTCAGGACTGTATTCTAGAGGGCATAGGCTTTGTAACACCTCTTCTTTAGCGATTTTTCTGCTTGATACAATCTAGCATTCTCTTTTATACTGTTGATATTGTTTAAATGCCAACGCAGTTCGCTCATTAACATGCAAAAGGATATTGAAGTATAATGTGCACAATATATCCCTAAGGAAGAGGTGTTACATCGCTAAAGCCATTATAATACTCTCCTAGGTCTCGGGTCTTTTCATGCGGAAGGTAGTCGACTCTCTCAGTCCTGCCGCTCAGTACAGTGACGTCTTAATAACTGTATTTTTTTTCTGCCGTCCAACAATATTAAATCATCTGAGGGAACACCACTCGTAGGACAGAGTAAGAATAAGTTTTTCGCTCGGTGAGGTGCTTTTGAGGGAAGCCTTCACGTGGTGGCACTGATTTAACTGGCCTGCCACACTGCCTGGGTGTACAAACGTCCTTGAACTACTTCCCTGTCCCCCGAAAGGAGGATGGTGGACTGCAGAAGGGCAGTTTATGCCTGTAGTCGACTGGATTCACATTTAAGATGAATTTATTCCTCATTCTCCTCGATGTGACGCGTGTGCCCGGTGCTTAGGTATTGAAACCCAACCCGTGAAAGTGTTTAAAGTGGATGCTTGCAGTGTTTACCCACCTAACCCCCCGGTACTCTCTCTCTCTCTCTCTCTCTCTCTCTCTCTCTCCACTTTCCCATCATATTCTCAACCCCTTCCCCACGCCTCACTCCCTCACTTTCCCATCATATTCTCAACCCCTTCCTCACGCCTCACTCCCTCACTTTCCCATTCTTCCATCATTTTCTCATAATCTTTTCCTCCTCAACTCACCCCTCCCCCCCCGGTCTCATCTCTTGCTCCCTATCTGCCCCGCCCCACCCGCTCACCAGCCATCAGCACTGTCCCGTCACTTGCCTTTATTTTCCTCATTGACTCTCTGGTTCTACAAGTTCTAATCCTTTATCCATCTCCCTTTCTCTCTGACCCTCTTCCAAAGCGCCTTACAACACCTCCACCCCTCTCACCTCCCTGCACATTCCCTCGACAAGGATTACGTAATCTAAAAGCCGATTAACTCTGCTCTCTCTCTTTCCCCTCAAACTTCCTTTATACATCCTCTCACCATACCACTTGTTCATACCTTCTCACACCTTCTGTTTATGTGTTTTCTTCACACTTGTTCGTATTACCTCTGTACACCTGTTTTATAATCTCCTTACACGTTCTGTTTATATAATATCCTTAAACCTATAACCTGTTTGTATAATCTCCACACACCCTCTCATTGTATTATCTCTTTACACCCGTTTGCACACACACCTCCTGTACATATTATGTCCTCATAACCTGCTGTTTATATTCTCCTCTCCAATTATCTTCTCATATCCTCTCCTCACACTCTTTATTTCACTTTGTTCTCCAGTCTCGTTCCTTTTCATTTTCTTAGCTCCGTCAACCCGTTCTATCTGATTCTGGCTGACGACAGACGATATTATTCACCGTGAGTGAGACGGTTTCGAGCTGTTGGAGTTAAAAGCAGTTTCATTTATCTTTTGTTTTCTATACACATTCGCATTCTGTTTAAGTTTCGTTTTACCCTCTTCGTTCTTTTGTGTATTCTCTTGTGGCGACTTACCGTATACTGATGTTTCGTGTTTTCATCTTTGTTCTGTTCTTCCTTCCTTTCCTCCTTTTTATTTTTCTCTCTCCCTGCTTTGCTTGTTAATATATTCAGCTTTCTCTGAGCATACTGTCTGCTTCCTTTACATTCTATTTATCTTTCTTCCATCTCCATTACATTCTCTTCTTTACCTTCCGTTCTATTTCCCTGTACTCTGCTAATTGATATATCGTACATTATTCTGCCAACCCTATCTTCTTTCTCCTGCCACTGTCATTTTCCATATCCATTTTTTCTCTCCCCTTCCTAGCCCTTCAGTATTCTCACACCCATTTCCTTCTTCTTTTTATAGCCAGTAATTCTTTAGTTACTGTCGTTATTTTCTTTTCTCCTCATTTTCTTTGAATGTTCACACTGTCCATTTTTCTCCACTCATATTTCTTTCATTTCATCTTCTTTAGTTCTTTTTCTCAGTTTATCACCATTATTCCCTTCACTCTTCCTCATTCATCTGTATTTCTTCTTACTGTGTTCTTCTCTTCCACCATCCATCACTCTCACCTCTGTTCCTCACACATATTCTTCACTCGCACCCTATGTTGCTTCAGCTTCTTTCTTTAATCACTTTCTTTCTTTCCCTTACAGTATCTGTCACCATCTGCCACCTGCTTCCTCCTATTTACTGAGTCCTTCTCTTTCTTTCTTTTCATGATGTCACTGTATATCCAACGTATTTCTTCTGTCACTTTTCGCCATCACAATATATCCCCATCGTTCTTTTCATTCACTCTCATTTCTCCTCTTACTATACTTCCATCATCTGTTATCACTCTTCTCCATTCTCTCTCATTTCTTCTCACATTCCTTCCAACATCTGTCGCTATATATCTCCATCACTATTCTCCATTCTCTCTCTTGTACTTTCTTGAAGTGTCCTTCCCTCATAACATCAATATCATTCTCACAGCTCCTCCTCTACCCTCGCCCTCCCCTCACTCTCCCCTCACTCTCCTCGTTCATGTCTCTTTCCCCTTTATCCTCTATCCCTCCCTTAACCCTCACTGTGCTGTGGTCTCCCTCCACTCATCACCCTGGTCTGCCCCCATCGCAGTGTGTTGCCTGAGTGGCGGCTGTAACACCATCAGCCACCTACACGATGAACTGTTAACTCCTTGACTACCGTGACGTCCTTTTGTAGCCTATTCTTGCTGCCACTGAAGGACTTTGTTCACAGTAGAAGAGCCTCATGGTAGTCTGTCGTAAATATAATCGTCTGGAGATAGCAGTAATTAAAAAAGTGGTCACCTCACTGAAATGGTTAAAAGAATAAATTGACATTGTCCTCAGACATGTTTTGTGGCCAACAAATCCTCTCGCGTCCCTTGGTAATACCACTGCTAGAACAAGCGACAGTAGTTTCCTTACAATGTCTGTTTCTACCACGCTCTGTTCCCTCCCCTCCCCCTCTCCACCACCACCACCTCCATGGGGAACCACCAGCGGGGTTCGAACGTGTATGCGTGGAGCCTCGCCCTGATCGCTTCCATCCCCGCCTCCATCACTGCCGACTGTCACCACTCGCACAGGTAACATTTGTACATTGTCAAACATACACTTCATTAATTTACTGCTGTGTCTCTCAAAGCTGATTTTTTTTTCTTTCTTTCTTTTTCTTACCCCTTTTCCTGTCTTGTCTCGCTCAGTTATTTCCCTCGCCGTGTGGTCTCTTGTTCTGTCATCTGCCTCAGGTACTCCTAATTGCTGCCGCACAGATAACCTCAGCACATTCACAGTCACATACTTCAATAATCTACCCCATACACATCAATAATCTACTCTTATCTACCCCCAGATTGTCTTTATTCCCTGTTCCTTTAATCAGAATTTACTCTTCTCTGCTCCTTCAAGTCCATTTATTTCCTCTTGTCTAAATTATATCTCCGATTCTTTCCTGTCTGGTTCATATATTTCCATTCCCTACACAGATAACCTCAGTACATTCACAACAACACATTTCAATATTTTATTCTTATCTCCCATCAGACTGACTTAATCCCTATTCCTTTGGTCTAAATATTATCCCTTCTGCTCTCCCGTTAAGCTCAGTGATTTCCTCTGGTCTGAATTATATCCCTCATCCTTTTCTTCTCTGGTTTAGTTATTTCCAATTCCCCTGCACAGATAACCTCAATATTTCACCCACAGGCACGTCAGTATTTTACTGTTGTTTCCACCCAAGGTGACATATTTCCTTTTCCTTGGGTCTGAAGTGTAGTCGTTTTTCTCCTTTCTCATCTAGTTCAATTGAACCACCTCAGCACGATGACGTATTTTGGTAGCATAATCCTGCTATCTCCAGACAGTATTAATCAGCTCAGGACGGACGTTTGAAGTTGGAGGAGGTAAATACGGTTTCATCCACCACTTCCCTGCTGAATTCTGCTTTAGGGTAAACACTATCACTGGTAGAATCAAGAGTAGAATATATGAAGTGTGAAGGGAGTCAAGGGGGTAAGTTCAGTGTTATTCATATATCCTCCTCGACTTGACTATCAATTATTTCCCTTGCCTTTAGTCTGAATTATATCCCTCGGCCTCCTCTTTCATCTGACCCATTGAATCCGGTGTCAAGTGCTGAGATTGCAGCCGTGCTGAGATTACGTGGTGGTGTTTCGGCCCCATATTATTATGTTGTGACAGTTCTACCTAATTACATTAATATGCTTGCCTGTGCCCTAACGCGGTGTTTGTTAGAACAGCAGCACGTGACAGGAGTTCCACCCAGTGAGTTTGGTGTAGTAACACATATTAATGTAGTAATTAGGTAGAAATGTCAAAAAATATTAGGTTAGGTTAGGTTAGGTGTCCGAAAAAGAAGGGGCTGAAACAGCACCACGTAATCTCAGCATGGCTATGGTCTCAGCACACAACACCGGTGATGTCTTGTGGGTGTTGATTTTCTCCTTGCCTAATTTCCCACTTCATTTTGCTTATTCCCTCGGACTTTTTCCATTCTCAAGGGTTAGTTTAAAAATTTCAGTTAGAGCAAAATATCATCTTCAGATTCAGATTCAATTTCTTTCGTTTCCTCCTATCATAATTTCGCATCTTAATGGTACGGTTTTTACCACCAGCTTCCCTGATTCCCAGTTTGTCCTTACGGTATATCAGTATAGATGTAGTAATTCCTGCCGCTTTAGAAGTAAAATTGTCTGTTATCCTGTACACTTCCTTCTCCCATCATGGTTATCCTTATACATATTTTCAGTCAGACTTTGGCCCACCTTTCATCAAGTATTTTTATCAAATTTTGGTCTGTTCAAACGCAAATATTTTTCATCTCCTTTCCTTCTGATTAACGTTTTCCTGTATATAATATTTACAGCCATGTCATATCGCGTTATTCATTAAATCCCTTTAGATCTATCATATGCTGCTTTTTATATTTTAATTTGCAAACCCTATGACTTCATACTTTTTTTTTTTTTTTTTCAATTCCCACTTTTCTTTATACAGTATATTATTAGACTTGCTGCTCCTCACCCTGCCCTTGGGTGGGAAAGGAGGTCCGGATGATGATTATTATACTTGACTTTTGTCATTTTTTAATATACATTTTTAACCTTATCAAATCCCACCTGCATTTATATGTTTTTATTGCTATCAGATGCAACTGCCTGCATTACGTTGGCCGCCATCATAACTCTGTACCACCACCACCATCAGGCCAGTATCAGAGGAAAGTGAACATTGTCTGCCCAGAGATAAAACTGTATAAACAAGTAGCATTCATCTACTGTATGCTGTCAACTGCTGCCAGCACTGAATTACTGTATAGCTGGAGTAGATCGAATGCCCCGACGACCACCAAGCGAGTTGAACATTAGTTTGCTTGACATTATGGGAGGATCGGGTGTTCTTAATAGGACTTGATATTTAAAAGTATCCGATATAATTTATGCGGTAGAAGACAAATACTGTTACTCAGAGTATAAATTTATTTTATTCCCCCCCCCCCCACCACCACCAATAGAGCTGGAAAAAGTAAAAAATATTATAATGTATTGCATATAAGTTGTCTGGATAATTTCAGATTAAAAATTACAAATCTGAATGTAAAATTAATCGCAAATAACGATATTGTAAATTTCAGTAAAAACAAATTTGATATAAGTAGCGCAATCACTGGCGAGCAGCCAATATTCCCCAAGTTTCCCTAGAAAGTGTTAGACTATCGACAAGTAGAAAACTCTAGAAAATCGTGAAGAGAATGATGTTAAATATATAAAAATGCCGGCCAGAGGCCCGTAAAAAATAATCATTAAAAGGAAGGAAACATGCCTAGCGGAAAAAATGCTAACTTGCTAACTTTGCTTCATTAACCAGGCACAAGCACAACTCCACACCGCGCGTTGCGCAAGCGCAGGGTTAGTGTTTTGGCGGATGTGATGGGGAGTGTGTTGCGTGCTCGTTGTTTGTGTAATATTATTATTCTGGCTTATCATTGGACGCCTGTTAAACGCTTAAGACAACGGCTAAACTCTATCGATAAGCTATGAAGACGTTCACCTTCCCTGGAGCCAAAATGATACCAGGGAAAACAGAAATGGGCTCAGACAATGTTGTGCAGCGGCTGACAAGGTGAGTACCAGAAGCGTTTTATTTTATTATTTTTTTTTCACTTTCTGACAGTCTCACCTCTTTGCTTAGACTCATTTTAGCAAAATGTACGCTTTAGTTTGTGCAAGAGAAAGCTATTAAAGTTCACTTCATGTTTGTTTTCCATACATTTATTTTTATTGCGGTAAACGATTGTTTCGTATTTTCATTCCCCTCATGCTTTTATCCATTTTCCCCGATGCATGGCATAATGGCAGACACTTGCAACTGACAAAATACTGTGCATCATTTTCCCTTTGTGGTTCATCTTATAACACTAGTGTGTGGATTATATCTGGATTATAGCCTCGACGAGTTAGCCTAGTTCATCATGCTCTGAGTACGTAGCCTCCTCTGACTGTAATCCAGTTAGGTAAGAGAAATATCTTGTTTTTATATTTGTATTGTGAGGCCTATGTGAATCTTCCTTTTTGTAAATGAACCCTGGTTTCATTTTGTGTGTGTATGTTGCAGTGTAAAGTAAGTTTTGTTGTGAGCTTTACCTTAACCCTTTTGGTGATTAATTAGGGGTTAAGAGTGCACCGTGTTATATACGCCCATAACAACACACACACACACACACACACACACACACACGATTCGCCTATCCTCTACCGTAGCCGGTGTCCTGCCTCCCCCACTTCTCCCTCTCCTCCTCTCATATCAGTCGACTTGACCGTTTTAATTCGCCCTCACCCTTTCATTTAATTCCCCTTCCTCTCCCCACAATCCCCACCTAGTCTTCTCTTTCAGACCCGTATTGATCTCTTACAATATTTTCCCCACCCTTATCTTACACACTCCTTCCCTTCCATTTTTATCATACTCCTTCCACATCTGTTTCCAGGGATCATTCATCATTCTATCCCCATTTTTTTTTCTTCTCAGCCTTCCCTCTCCCATACCCCCTCCCCTCCTCCTCTCTCCATTCATTCTAATGCTGCCGCTGTATTTTTTTTTTTTTTTCTGTCCATATCTTTATTTTATGCCTCGTCACCATTCTCACCATTTGTCTTAAACCCTTCGGAAGATTGACCCATTTTTCAGGTACACAAAAGCAACGTATTTTTTACTCGTCGTTGTTGATGTTATTTATGGAGACCTTAAAATTAGCCATTACCACGCATATAACTGCTGATTATTACATCTTCCCTGCCACACTAATCACCACTATCGCAGCCCACTCCTCTCCACCCACCCCACCCCTTTCTTACCATCTCCCCTTCCTTTATGTCACACTTCAGTGACATGCACCTTCCCACCACCAGCGTTGCCCCTCATACAGCACCCATCTTCATAGCAACACAGCAACACTTTCCTCTGGAATTCCCAATCACACAACGCCATATAATTCCGTCCCGTCCACTCAATTCGCCCACCCCAGCCTGTCCTGAGAGATCAGAACTAATATAGGGTACCGTTTTATGAAGTTTAACGCTTCAGTGGCTTTTTTTATTATTATTATTTTTTATCATGCTTATTTTTTTTTATCATGCTTTAGAGAAAGCGTATGATAGAATTGATAGGGAGGCTTTGTGGACTGTTTTAAGATTGTATGGACTTGATGGTAGGTTGCTAAAAGGGGTGAAAAGTTTTTATGTAAATAGTAGAGCGTGTGTAAGAGTGGGAAATGCTGTGATTGGTTTCCTGTGAGAGTGGGGCTGCGACAGGGATGTGTGATGTCGCCTTGGTTTAATATTTACATGGATGGTGTTGTAAGGGAGGTGAATGCAAGGGTTTTAGGTAGAGGTCTGAGTCTGGTGAATGTTGATGGTGGTGAGTGGAATCTGAAGCAGCTGCTCTTTGCAGATGATACTGCACTGGTGACTGATTCAGAGGAGAGTTTGAGACAGTTGGTAGAGGAGTTTGGAAGGGTGTGTGAAAGGAGGAAATTGAAAGTAAATGAGAATAAGAGTAAAGTGGTGAAGTGTATGAGGTTGGTAGATGGTAAGGGGATGAATATAGTTTTGAATGGCGAGTTGCTTGAGGAGGTAGATTGTTATAAATATCTAGGGTCACATGTTGCTGTGGATGGAAGAATAGTTGCAGAAGTGAAGTTTAGAATAAATGAAGTAGGAAAGGTGCTGGGAGGAATGAAAAAAGTTTTTAGCTGTCGTTCACTTAGAATGGATGTAAAGAGAAGGCTGTATGAGGGTGTTATGGTACCGACTGCATTATATGGGGCTGAAACATGGAATATGGGTGTAGCAGAAAGGAAAAGTTTGAATGTAATGGAGATGGGGTGTCTGAGGAGTACGAGTGTGGAGTTACGCGTATGGATCGAGTGCGAAATGATGAAGTGCGAAGGAGAACTGGAGTTGTTCGGGAGATGGCTGGTAGAGTTGAGCAGAGGGTGTTGCGATGGTTTGGGCATATGGAGAGAATGGATAATGAGTGATTGGTGAAAAAGATAACTAGATCTGATGTGAGAGGTGTAAGGCTGAGAGGAAGACCACGAATAGGATGGATGGACAGTGTGAAGAGAGTGCTGGATGTGAGAGGGATGTCTTTGAGCAAGGGAGAGTGGTTGTGCGTGACAGAAATAAATGGAGAGAAATTGTGAATGAATAGGTGATGACGCAGCCCTGAGGGGATATTCTCCCGCATTTGGTCTGATCAGCTAGGCAGGTCAAGTGCGGGTAAGGGGATGAGTCTGTTATGATGAGGCAGGGGTAAACCAGCTCTGCTGTCGGGCCCTGCTGCGGATGTCACTGATTGCATTGCGCAGTTGACCCTTGTGCGGTGTGGTCCGGTGAGGATCTGTCCGTTCTCCCCTTTGGGGCTAAGATGCGAATGAATGTGTTTGAATGGATGAGTAAATGGGGAGTGTGTCGTCCTGTCTCGGCTACTTCCCTTTCCTTGGAGGAAGCAGCCTAGATAGATAGATAGATTATCATGCTTGCCAAGGCTTGAACTGATGCGATTTGTATTGACCTGAACTGGTCGGATTGGCCTCAAACGACCTGAATTATATACGGTAAATGCTAAATATGGGAAGGATAATATAGGAACAGTAAATGTAGGCAGAGACCACAGAATGGTGAAAAAGTCAGGAAATAGTACCGTTAGCTTCAGCAGATCTCAGGAGGGAGAGGGACAGACTGATTCAAAGGAAACAATCAAACTTTTTGCTGCGAGAGAGAAAAGAGTAGAGTGTAGTTTACTAGCTAAGAATATGACCTTGCAACTGATGGGTGAAGTTCAGTTACAGTACAGGACAAATGAGTGAACATTTGTAGATTACTAAACGAGGTAGTTCCACAAAGAGTAGGTAGGAAGTCCCTGAACAGCGGCTGGAGTTCGCTCCGAGAGTCTCTGATGGAAAAGTTAACAAACCACGAACACAAGAAATGATACCGAAATAGCAGAGGAATTATACTTGGAGAGTCATTTCAGGATACATATGTTACATGGTGTACACGGTGACTCCCAGCAGTACGTAGTAAGATATTAAGAAAGTCTTGAGAGGATAAAGATCTTATTAAGCATAAAGTGACTTTCCACTAAATGAACTGGCACTCAGCAGAGCTTTACGATATGTTTAAAGATCAAAGAATACCCATAGCTATAGCCCTGACGGAAATGGTGTCCTGTATATATTACTAACAGGAGAAAAATTAAAGACTCCCAAACCACTGCCTACAGTAGTAAGCCTTCTCTCTTTTGTGTACAGACTCTATAAAATCCTAAAATACCCAAATACTCTTGTACAATAATTGATTCAGTTTAACGGCGGGGATTTTCGCCCCCTTTCCAGCTCGTTTCTCGTAGTTCAGTGTTAGACTAAGACTACTAAAACTCTACGTCCTTTTTAACGGCACTTCTTCGTGACCAGCACAATGTTTCAGTGGGACTGTCTTGTTATAGCTCAACATTCAAGATGGAGAGATGGCAGTTTTACGCCAGGTTAAAGTGGAAAGAGTGCTGATATATAGTTGTAGACGCAAACCAGCCAAAAGAACAAGTCGGATTACGTAATGGTTGTTCTGCTTCCCTCTTGTATCTCTGTTACCCATGTCGCAGTATTTTCTGCGATCTCTCTCTCTCTCTCTCTCTCTCTCTCTCTCTCTCACACACACACACACACACACACACACACACACACATTTAAATAGTGAT
>NC_137037.1:5784014-5844014 GCF_032717465.1 Coenobita brevimanus | reverse complement strand
GAATCACACCCAAGAAGTCTACAGTTGATCACATCCTTGCTCTTCGAGTTCGCGTGAAACGCCGCATTAAGTATCGAGATGGTCTGCTTGCAGCCTGTGTGGATCTTAAGAAAGTGTTTGACTCAGTAACTTGGGAGGCACTGTGGGTGGTCCCGCGACTCTGGGGGATCCCCGCAGGGATAATCCGACTGATCGCTGGCCTGTATTCAAACACTGAGGATGCTGTCAAGTTTGGATGAGGAACATCCGACATCTTCCCAGTAAGTACAGGAATAAAACAGGGATGTGTCCTTGCTCCAAAGCTTCTCAACACGTGCATGGAAAGGAAACAAAATTGACAGTGAGGTGAAAGAAGGAGCGGGCGACCTAGAACGCAGTGAGGTGATAAGTGCGCGAAAGTATGGTTTTGTATGGGACCTATCGTGAGAAAAGCGGTCGTTACTGAGTAGGAACAGAAATGACAAGGTCCTTTAGTCAAGGCCACACCTCATACGATACGGCATCACACAGTAATATAGAAAGATAAATGGATAGAAAGAAATGAATGCATGTATGCAGATGCGTACGACAAGGTTTGCATTCAGTACATAGGTTAGCAGTGAAGGAATGGTGTCTGTCCCAAAGGCAATATGAACCACCTTATTTTGTGTGCATAGTCTGGCCTGTGAGGTGAAGCAGGGAGCTGCCAAAGCTTCAGTGATGAGTGAATAGGTACATGGATTATTGCACAGGGAACTTTGCCGATAGTTCTTCTTTTGTGCTCTTTTTTCCTATTTGTTGTATCCCATCCACCCTTGTGACGATGATGATGATGATGATGATAATAATAATAATAATAATATTTGGCTACGAATCCACCAGACATTTTATAGGTAATTAATGATAGTTTTATATTTGGATACGATTCCTTCAAGTCCTACACCGACACCCGCACGCACGCACGCATGCGCGCACACACACACACACACACACACACACACACACACACACACACACACACACACACACACACACACACACACACACACACACACACACGAATGCCCAAATTTTTACTTTTTCCCATTCATACGCCGTCATTCGAGGCTTCCTCATGTTTTTCATAATTAATTCATTTTGCAGTTTTTAGATACTGAAGTGAAACATCTGGTGTGCTTGGTGTTGATCCGTTCTAGTGGTAGTGTCACACCATCCATTAGCGGGATCAGCCTGGGAGATTGATTTTTATCCCACGCTGCTGTGACTCTGTGTGTGTGTGTGTGTGTGTGTGTGTGTGTGCGTTCATATTCTGTAATTATACATGAAAATTAGACATACAATTAATATTAGGCCTAACCAGGTACTAACAACAGTAACATCTGTATGGTGTCAGTATCTCTGCCTCACTTCTTCCTGCTCCTCATCCTTCTCCTTTAAACTGATTCTTTTTCTTTCTTTCTTTTCCTCCCTCCGGCTGGTCTGGGTGATGGCCTTCTGGGAGTGGTTTCAATTTTACTGAGAGGCCGACAAACTGCACGTAGAGGAGAGTTCACCCAGGGGGATTTTGACTCTCTCTCTCTTTTCTCTCTTTAAGTTATTCATTTTTTTTTTGTTACTGGTATCGTCTCCCTTCCTCACTCCCTTCACTTTACATCCTCCTTCCTGTCTTTCCCTCCCTTCCTTTCGGTTTCCCTTCTCTCACATCCTGTTTTTATTATCTGCCCCTTAACCCTCTCTCTCCCATCCCCCCTCCACTTTTTCTCTCTTATAGGCCTAATCTCATTCTGTCATTTTTTTTCCTCCGTTCCTCCTCTGTCCCATTCTCTTTCTTCCTTTTCTTTCACTTTATTCTGTTTTTTCTTCTTATATTCTCTCCTTCAGTACTTTTTCTCTTCCATTTCTTTACTTCTCGTTCCTTACTTTCCCTCCCTCCCTCTTTCCAAGCTCCCTCCCTTTCCTCACGTCCTCGTTTCCATCCATTCCATTGCTTGTTCTCCTCCCCACAACACACTCTGCTCCTGCTGTAATCTTTTTATTTTTTTATGCCTCCCCCCTTTCCTGCCATTCTGCCTCCTTTCTTTCGCTTATTCTCCCTTTCCTCACCAGTTTGAGAAAACAGAGAGAGAGAGTGAGTGAGTTTCAATATTTCCAAGAAGCGGATATAAAAGGCCATGATATTAACACTGACTGTGCAGCAGGTAAATATCTAGTTTAAGTAGGTCAATTTCAAAACACCTTTTAAGGTAGGAAAAGGTCAGGCTCGATCCTTCTGTACAGCAATGAATCAGCAACGTTCATGGTAGGTCAAATCTCTCTCTCTCTCTCTCTCTCTCTCTCTCCTTCCTGTATTTAAGTAGTGATGTACGGTACCACAAGTGTTCTGGTGTTTGCCCTCCCTTTCGAGTTCCGGGGGTTTAATATATGGTGTTAGGTCTGATAATGTCACTTCATCACATTGCCTACACCCGTATTTGAGTTTCCATGTCACCTTTAATAATCGTAGCGGGAAAATCTGGCTGATTTGCGTGTTTTTTTATTGCTTCCGATTTAAACTCTGTCTTGTATATGTTTATTTTCTTCCCTAGTTGTTGGAGAAAACTTAAATTCACGGCCATATCGGCCAGTCTACTGCACTCATCTGGACAGGGTGCATTGCCCCTCCTCGATTCGTTGTCCACCACCTTCCCAGGCCATCCCACCCACTCTTTTCCACCCACCTCTCCCTTTTTGTACACTTCAGATATAAAGATGAATATATGAATTACACCTTCCCACCGCCAGTGGCACTCCATAATCAAACACCCATCTTCACAGGGTATATTTATTCCATCATGACACAATCCCAGTCTATCCTACCCATTCTTTCTGCCCACCCCTCACTTCGTCACCCCTCCCTCTTCACATCGAGTGTCTAGTAGGGTAGTTGTAATTGCACCACCAACGCCATCCTTCATAAGCCTACCATCTTTACATGGTTTAGTCATCATGCCCAGCCCCATCACCCACCACCATATTAACCCATCCAGCACACCCCATCCACTCCTCTCTGCCCACCACACAAACCTTTGACTTCCACCTTACCTCCTTACCTACAAAATCCACAGAGTATCGTCACAGAGCATCTTTCCCTGGCATGACCATAATTCCACCATCCCAGCCCATCCCACCCTCCCCTCTCCGTCCACCACACAAACCTCTGCTTTACACCTTACCGTCCCACCTACAGAATCCATCTTCACAGGGTGTCTTCCACTGGCGTGACCCAGGAGTCCACCATCCCAGACATTTAGTCCTCTCCTCTCCACCCACTCTGACCATTTCTCCTCTGGTATGGTGAATATGGTAAAAATTGACAGCTGCAGTCACCAGCTGACGCACAAAGCCCTCTCCTGTTCACAGTATTTCACTGTACCATTCTTCCCCACTGTAGCATACCACCCAGCGTCGTTCATGAGTTGTGGGACTTTAAAGGGTTGTATGTGGAGAGAGAGAGAGAGAGAGAGAGAGAGCACAATGCGTCCTCACAGTGAAGGGGTATAAAATGAGAGAGGTGAAGGAGGAGGAAGAAGAGAGCAGAACCACACACCACTGAGAGACGGAAGGAGAAAAGCTGGAAGTGACAGAGCGAGTGGAGGGAGAAAACTGAGTGAGTTAAAATAAGTGCAGCTAGTGAAGTGAGGTAGTTGGTGAAGTGGAAAGTGTGTGTGTGTGTGAGTGAAGTGATTGGGGATGTGACAGAATTGGGTGTGATGCAGGTGGAGTGAATGGTGAATTGAGTGAAGAGAATGGTGGAGTAGACTCTGAATGTGGGTGAGTGAAGCAAGTGATAGTTAAAGTGAAAATGAGAGATATTTGTGAACAGTGGGGCAAGAGTACGAATGAAGCAAGTAGTGAGAAAGTGCAGTGAGAGGTGGGGTGAATTAATGAATGAATAGACGTTGAATTAATACCAGTGTATAAAGCAGAATGGCAGTGAATTAAAGCAAGTGATAAGGTGAATGAACAAATCAAGTGCTTAACTGGACGGCGTGACAGTATGGAGCGAGTGGCAGAGTGATTTAAGAGAATTGTTGGTATTTGAGTGACAATGCAAATATGCCTAGCGGCAGATTAAATAAGCGATTGGCAAAGTAAATAAGCGAGATACAAAGCAAATATAGCCAGTGGCAAAGCATATATCGCTGGTGCCAAAGTAAATATGGCGAGTGCCAAAACATATATAGCGAGTGGCAAATATCGCTTGTGACAAAGTAAATATGGCGAATGACAAAACAAAGATAGCGAGTGGTAAAGAAAATAAGCAAGTAACGAACCAAATAAAGTGAGTGGTAAAGCACAAATATAAAGCGAGTGACGAAGCAAATATTACGAGTGGTAAAACAGATATAGCATGTGGTAGTATAGAAAGTGGCAAAGTAAATAAGCCAGTGGCAAGGCAAATACAGCGAGTGGCAAACCATACATTGCTAGTGACAGGATATATAACAAATGGCAGTGCATATGTGACGCGTAACAGAGCAGATGAGGAAGCAAAGGGAATGCCAATGAGAATAATAAACAAATCCAGTTAAAGCAAGGAAGACAGGTGACACAACAAGGAAGTCTCTAGAAGCAGAAAGAAAGGAAATAAATAAAACAAAAGGATAAAGCCTGGCTTCCCTTTAATGTGCACAGTTTAAACCCCTCCTCTGTGTCGCTGAGCCGGGGTGTTGTGAGGGGTGGGGGTAGGGGTTGACAGGGAGATAGAGGGGCCGAGGGAAGCTGGGGACGGGGGGATAAGGGCGGTGACAGTGAGCTAGCTTGGCTATAATCGTATAGTTAACTTGGTAATATAAGGTTATTTGTGGACCATGTGGCTGACATTAGCATAGCTGTGTTGACGTCTGCTGAGAGGGAGAGAGAGAAGCAGTGATGGTGGATGGGTTGCTAGGGTGGGGGGTGATGAGGGAACGGCAGACTGGTTCACGATTGGAAGTGTGAATTGTGGGGCTTCACATGTAACATGCAGAGGCTTAAACCTTGCACTCCCAGAGGACGTGTCTGCGTATTTCTCTGTCTGGATATCGTATATCTATTAATCTATCTACCAGTATATCAACATCTGTCCAACTATCTTTTTATCAGACTATAACTATCTGTCTGTCTGTTTAATTATATGTGTCAATCAGTATATCTATCTACACACACACACACACACACACACACACACACACACACACACACGGGATAAGTGGTATCCATTTAGCCCTATTAGTTTTAGGGATGGTATGTTGTGGTTAGTTGTATTATGGAGCCGCTGTAAATACTAATGATAATCGGATTATCAGTTTAACGGGAGGGGTTGTGTAGATCAAAGCCGTCATGGAGGTGGTTACCTGGTGGTGTTAAACCCTTCACCACGAGGATCTGTTATTATTTATTCTGGCTTTATCCACACGATTATATTCTGTTTAAGTGAGGTTTTCCGAACTGGTGAGGTTATAGACTCCATTAGCTAACCCTTGAACCACTAAAGATCTTTCCTTGAACTGGTGAGGTTATGGACTCCATTAGCTAACCCTTGAACCACTAAAGATCATTCCTTGAACTGGTGAGGTTATAGACTCCATTAGCTAACCCTTGAACCACTAAAGATCTTTCCTTGAACTGGTGAGGTTATAGACTCCATTAGCTAACCCTTGAACCACTAAAGATCTTTCCTTGAACTGGTGAGGTTATAGACTCCATTAGCTAACCCTTGAACCACTAAAGATCTTTCCTTGAACTGGTGAGGTTATAGACTCCATTAGCTAACCCTTGAACCACTAAAGATCTTTCCTTGAACTGGTGAGGTTATAGACTCCATTAGCTAACCCTTGAACCACTAAAGATCTTTCCTTGAACTGGGGGAGTTGGATATTACCTTCATTAATACCTTCACTAATACCATGCCGTCTTATGTAGGATAAAATCTTGTGGTTGCAGTAAGAAAAAGCTCCAAAAAGACGACCTCGGACTGAAGTGGTTAGTGAGGCGAGGGAAGATGTGATGTGTTTATATCCAAGCTGTGACAAAGGTGGTTATGTGGTGGTTTATGGCTGGGTGGGGATATTACTCATACATAACAGGTTTATGGAAATGATGGTGTTGGCTAATTGAACTGTGATTACGTGTGTTAATGGACCCACGGTGGGATGGCCAGTTAACGTAGGTGTCTGTATATCAGTAGCTGCCATCATAGTTGTTAGAGTCGTACCCGGTAGATCATGCGTCAAATCGGACGTGTGGCTGTGAGGGTGTTAGTCAGACACGGCACACCAAATTTCCCTACATAAACGTTTATTCATGTACAGCGTTGGCGTTTTTTATTTTGTTTTATTCTTTCATACCTGGACGATTACATTCATCTTGAGATAGACTTTTAAACTGGATATTTTGGACAATGTCATCATTAACGCTTTCATTTCTAGAATACTTTACTAAGCTGATTGAAATCGTCTGGTATCAATGAGATTAAAGTGAAAAAGAACTTCATGGTAGTGGAGTTGATGCCGTAATGGTAGGCCATATCAACACGGAAAATATATTTGATATTAATGTCGGTGAGGTAGTTGGTTCTTGATCTTTCAAGGCTGAGATCAGCAGTTCACTGGTGAATCACCAGGCGTTACCACTTGCCCTAGAGTGTGACGTGACTCCCTGTGTGGAGCAGTGATGGTGATATGGTATGGAAGTTGCTACTTGCCTGCGAGTGTGAGATGTGGAGTGATTTATATACTGACCTTGTGTGAGGCAGTGATGGTATGGAATATAATGCAGGTGTTGAGGTAATAGAGTCATGTGTGGTATTACCTTGTTGATGGCTCAATATGGTCTTGCAATACTCTGTTCAGCCCCAACCAGGCTGCCTCGCAGTAGGGGTGTCTTGCAGTGCAAGATATGTCATTTATTGCTGGTCATGTATCTCCTGTGAAATGGCCTCTTCTCGATGACTGCGAGGCGGAATTGCAGTTTGAAACTGACATAGTAGAGGGAGTCAGCGCGTTTACCAAGACAGATGTGCTGAGGCTGGCACGTGGGCATCGCCTCAGAATCCTTAACATCCTCACTCACCCGCCACCCTCTGGACGCTGTGTTGTTGGGTCGGTGCTGGACCTGGGTGGGTTAGAGCAGGTGTTGAACCACTCTTGTTTATATAAGGAATATATGAACCTGGGTGGGTTAGGGCAGGTGCTGAACCCATCTTGTTTATATAAGGAATATATGAACCTGGGTGGGTTAGGACAGGTGCTGAACCCATCTTGTTTATATAAGGAATATATGAACCTGGGTGGGTTAGGGCAGGTGCTGAACCCATCTTGTTTATATAAGGAATATATGAACCTGGGTGGGTTAGGACAGGTGCTGAACCCATCTTGTTTATTTAACCCTAGAATGCTTACGTCGGGTTAATTTCCCTGTTCGGCGATTTATTTATTTGCTATTTTGTTATGACAAGAGCTTTGGAGTTGTCCTTCCCTAAACTTCAATCCACCCTACCCCCTACCTACATAGGTAGTGGTGTGGTTCCATCTCGCATTTATCACCATGATATATGGGTTTAAAGTGTTTTTTAATCGACAAAAGCATTTGTGTTACATTTTTTTATTTTTGTGTTTTCCTTTTTTTCCAGGTGTATAATTAGTTTCTGATTAAATCAAAGAGACTAAAGGGTGAAAACAATCTAAAAGAGTCTAAATTGATAAAAAAAGGTGTTTCACAGGTATAATGTGGATTAAGTGTTTTTTACCCGACAAAAGCATTTGTGTGTGTTTTTTTTTTTTTCAGATGTACAGAGACTAAAATAGACTAAACTGAAAGAAAATGTCGAAAAAAAAATATCCCGGCGAAAGCAGTACTGTGAGGATAATAACGTAAGAATTCTAGGGTTAAGGAATGCATGAACCTGGGTGGGTTAGGACAGGTGCTGAGCCCATCTTATTTATATAAGGAATATAATTATGAACCTGGGTGGGTTAGGACAGGTGCTGAACCCGTCTTGTTTATGTAAGGAATATATGAACCTGGGTGGGTTAGGGCAGGTGCTGAACCCATCTTGTTTATATAAGGAATATATGAACCTGGGTGGGTTAGGACAGGTGCTGAACCCATCTTGTTTATATAAGGAATATATGAACCTGGGTGGGTTAGGACAGGTGCTGAACCCATCTTGTTTATATAAGGAATATATGAACCTGGGTGGGTTAGGACAGGTGCTGAACCCGTCTTGTTTATGTAAGGAATATATGAACCTGGGTGGGTTAGGGCAGGTGCTGAACCCATCTTGTTTATATAAGGAATATAATTATGAACCTGGGTTTGGTTACTGAGGTTGCTAAACCCATCTCGTTTATATAAGGAATATATGAAGTAGGTCAGGGGTCAGGGGCACATGACATGGTCAGCTTTAACATTTTTTTATTATTTAGACTAATAATATGTCGTACGGTTCAGGATAAGTCAAAGACAAAGGGTTTCGATTTTGAAAACAGTGAAACGTCAGGTCCAGGGCAGTCAAAAATCAGTGTCGCAGGGAAAGGTCAACTGGAACAGCGTTGACCCGATTTGGACCAGTCTTGGTAGAAGTGTTAAGGGTCAGGCAAGAATGACGTAGTTCGAGTTTGAGAGCATTTAGTCGAAGGTCAAGGTCACAGGACAATGTCATATGTTCGGCCCTTAGATCAGTGGGTGGACGAGAATACTGAGCTCTTTGGTGCTCCTTCGTAATTTTATTTAGTCTATTATTCATCGTCAAAATATTATATTCACTGTCAGTATTTTCAACAACATCAACAGCATGGCATTGTCATCATTACCAACGTCAGCAATCACACCCAGTGTCTTATACTCACATAAGATGGAATGACTAAAGTTGTGTCTGCAGATCTTTAGGAATGTGAATCAAGAGATGTGAAGCCATAACTACGCCTTCCATTCCTGCCACTCTTCCTGTGCTGTAGGAGGTACGAGGATGCTTGTACTGGAAGGCGTAGATCAACACTGTCTTACACTAGTAGAAGGAAGTGTCAGTTCACCGCCTTTCACACCTTTAGATTGGTTTCATAACGTGCAGGAAAGACGTGGATGGTGTTCGTGTTCACTTAACCCAGGGGTAACCTCGTTTAAATATCAGTTGAGCTTGTTCAATATAGAATTTTTTAAAATAATGTTAGTATTTTTCAGTAAGCGTGTGGATCAAGTCTTTTTTTAATATTTGTTTTACATCTCCACTCTTACCAGCCATAAGATAAAAAAATTCTAGCATGAGAGAGAGAGAGGGGGGGGGAGGGGTGTTTGTAGTATGTAGTCAGGGGTCGTTGCAGTGTGGTTACTGACATACATACAGGGTCTTGCCATTGTGTGTGTGTGTGTGTGTGTGTGTGTGTGTGTGTGTGGTCGTTGCTGTGTGGTTACTGACATACAGACAGGGTCTTGCCATAATTAGTCAACTAAGCTGGTCATTTTGTAAACCTGGTACGATAACAACACCATTATATAAGCAAAAGGTGCCATGGTGGCCTGATGGCATCGTATTTGCCTCCCGTTCTTCCATATCATGCGCCTAGTTACTTGCTGGTGTATTGTTTACGGACTGTATGTAGTTCACTGTGACTGTCTGGATAATACATGTCATCTCTGTTGGATATACTCACCTCATAAAGCCAGCCTCCCTACATTTCTTTATACCAATACTGTAAAAGGACTTTTGGCATAAGGAAGTTGAGTGGCTGATGCATCCACTGAGTCTGGTAAATTATGTATTTATCTGATGATTTTTAATGTTGAGAGGTAGAGATAAATGGCTGATGCATTTTGATGCTTAGCTTCGGAGCTAATCCCCATCACTTGGGCTTTGAGCTTGTGGCGGTTTATTCACCCGCTGTATCAGTATACATAAAAATATTAAGGTAAATCACTTTCTGGCCATGATTGATGTTTAGTCCTGCATATCAAGGTAAAGGATTTTCAGTGGAGGGCCTAATACCATTCTTATTGCATCAGGTAAAATTAGCATGGCTAATATTTGTGACGGACACAGAGGTGACTGTGACTGGTTGCAAAATTACCATGTATTTAATATGCATTGATTTATTACATTCATTTATTACAATACCTTAAATTTGTTTAATTATGGCATATGAAACTTTACGCCACAACATACTGTTGACCTAAATCTGATTACCTTGGCAGTGCAGAACTCGTAATCTGAACGAGCCCCATCTTTATGGTGATATAAAGTGGCAACATAAACTCCTCCAAGGGTTGCAGTGGTCAGGATAACTCCACTATACACTTCGCTGTACGTTGGCCAATAATTGCCATCACTCCATCTTGAATGCTGAATTAGAACAATTGATCAACGCGAAAATATGATGCTGGTTACCAAGGAGTGCTACAGAAAGGATGTGGAGTCACTGAATTGCCTTTTTATGAGACAGAGCTACTTGAGGTAAGCTGCAAAAGGATGACACTCTGGGCCAAGTTAAAAGAGTGAACCATAGTGTTCGCCGTGGAAGTGTCGCTTTTTTCCCCCGAGTGTACACGTATTTCTCTTATGTAAATATGCGATGTTGGCAGGACTGGCAGTGTTTGGTGGCGGCATATTTGAGGGTGATTGTGTCAGTGTTGGCAGGAGTGAAGGTGTTTGGTGGTGGCAGATTTGAGGGTGATTGTGTCAGTGTTGGCAGGACCGAAGGTGTTTTGTGGTGGCAGATTTGAGGGTGATTGTGTCAGTGTTGGCAGGATTGAAGGTAGTTGGTGGTAGTAGATTTTGTCATTGGTGGTAGGACTCAGGGTGGTTGTGGCAGGTGTGATGGCGATGGTGTCAGTGGTGGCAGGATTGAGGATGGTGGTGGCAGGTGTAAAGGGGATGGTGTCAGTGGTGGCAGGACTGAGGGTGATGGTGACATAACTGGTTATGGTAGTGGCAGAACTAACAACGATGATGGTAATAACAGAGGACTGATAACGGTGATGTGACAAGCCTGATAGAAGTAGTGGCAGTGTTGGCAGGACTGAGGGGGCGTTGGTGGCAGAAATGAGAATGTTGGCAGGAATAAGGACGTAGGGGTGGTAGAACTGAGGGTGTTGGCAGGATTAAGGCCGTAGTGTTGGCAGAAATAAGTGTTGGTAGGATTGAGGACATAGTGTTCGCATAACTGAGGATGTTGTTGGCAGGATTGTGGACGTCGTGGTGGCAGAACTGAGGATGTTGGCAGGATTGCGGACATAGTGGTGGCATAATTAAAGGTAGTGGTGGCAGCAGCTGAGGGAGGGGGTCTATCGGCTGCTGCATCATGCTGTAATTTCATCTCTCTCGGCGCAGCCAGAAAATTGACCCATCTGGCATAATTATCGCGTGGTGTGGTGTAGTGTGACGTGGCGTGCCGTGGCGTGGTGTGGTGTGTGGTATGGTGTTGGGTGTGGCATAGCGTGGCCTGGTGTGGTGTGGTGTAGTGTGGCGTGGCGTGTTGTGGTTGTTGGATGGTGGGCTGGTGGTGTGATGTGGGGCGGTGTGGGGTGGTGTGGTGTGGTGTGGTGTTTTGTGTGGCATGGCATAGTGTGGTGTTACGTGGTGTGGTGTGGTGTGGCGTGGCATAGTGTGGTGTGGCGTGGTGTGGTGTCGTGTGGCGTAGGTGTTGTGGTGTGGTCTGGCGAGGGACGGAGAGTGGAGTGGAGTGGAGTGCAGTATAATGTATTAAGTTTAGCGTAGGCTTAATGCGGTGGTTCTGGTGATTGTTAGCGCATCCCTACTCCACCCCATTACTGTGCATTACATCGCTGTGGGAGGAGGTGGGACTGATGTGTGTGAGAGAGAGAGAGAGAGAGAGAGAGAGAGAGAGAGAGAGAATTATACTGGGGATGGTGGGAGAAAGTGTAGCAGTGATGAAGATTTGTGGTGGAGAGGCGATATGTAGTGCTCTTGGGATGGATGGAGTTGGTTGGGGGCGGGATGAATGAGACAGCTGTATTCTGAGTGACATAGCCTAGCTGACTTCATACCACCACATTATTACAGATTTGTTTTGCGTATGACACATTAACATTGTATGATATTGCCTTCGTTTTAATATCGACATAGTTTTACTTTGGCAATGTACAGAAGATACTGAGGTGTAATATGAAGACTGAATTGCTAAGAAAGGGGTGTTGCGACACATTTACAGCCATTAAAAACGACCCAGTATATATGTCACACCACAGGATTGCAGCTCGTGTGCTGGAAAATGCCAAGCGCACTAAAGAGAAACGCTTGGGAGAGAGAGAGAGAGAGAGAGAGGAAGTTATGAGAGGAAGAGTTAAAGGCAAATGTTTTGTAAAGGAACAGAGCGATAACAGTTTGTGTCCTTGCCAGGGAGAAGACGAAATAGAAGAATTTGGCAGGAAGGAATAACGTATAGCTAAGCTGGGAATAAAGGTTAACATGTATTACTTGTGAGAGGAAAAGAGGATTAAGGAAATGTGTTGTGGAAGAGACAGAGGGATAGAAGTTTATGTCCTTGCAGGGGAGGAGACGGAGTCAGTTGGAAAAAAGAATGAAAGGAAGGAGTAGTCGAGAAGAAAATACAAGGTAGATACGTAAGAGAGAGAAAGACGAAAGGGATTTGTGTATGGGGAGGGGAGGAGAAAATTAGAAGTTAGTGTCCTTGTTCGAGAGACGACGAAAAGGAAAGGAAAAGTTGGAGAGGGACGAAAAAGCGAAGAAAGATAAGTAGGAAAACTTATAATTACTTGTGAGAGTTAGTACTAGAATTTTTTTTTTTTTTTTTTTTTTTTTTTTTTTTTTTTTTTTGAGGGACAGAGAACTGTAATTGGCCTTTCCGTGGAGAACACGAAAGAGGTAATATAATAATGAAGAGAAGTATATTAACTTTTCGACTGAGGTGATTTTCAGTCCTCCGTCGTTAGCTGGAATACAACTTGAAGTTTTTCATGTTAAACCAAAACATTAATCTTGATAGTTTCTTAACATTTTTAGTGCCGAATACTTTTCTCTTGAACATTGTAAAACCATCTGACACTGTGCGAAATGAAGCGCAGAGTAGGTATTTGGCAGCTAAATGGTCAGTTGTGAGAGAGTCTCAGTGTCTGACTAGAATGGTGAAACTGATCTTGGAGGCAAAAGACAAATAAGGGACAACATGTTGGGAGGATGGAGAAAAGTTCAGAAATTTCGGGAAGGAGAGCAAAGACGTTAGTCAGCAAACGAAAGAAAAATGTTTTAGGAAGGCGTAATTGAATAAATTTGAAAGAGGGTTGGAAAGAAAGGATTGACTTAAAGGTGAATGAAAGTGCGTCTGTCACAATAAAGAAAAAAAAAAAAGAGAATAGGAAACAGTGAGATTGAGAGAGGGGAGAAAATGAGGGAGGGATGAGAGTGTGTGATGGAAAGGAGAATGAGAGATGAAAAACTATTTATGAAGGGGAGAAATAGAACGAATGATTGTAAAGGAAGAGAGGCGTAGAAGTGAACTTAAAACTGGACAGTCTGAAAGAAGGACTGAAAGTGTGTAAATAGAGAGAGAGAGAGAGAGAGAGAGAGAGAGAGAGATGGCGATTGCGAGGGAAGGGGAGAGTTAGATTTGATCTGTGTAGAGGGAGAATTAAATTACCTCTTGCCTTCGATCTCTTACTTTTCTCACTCGTACACCTGTGTCCCTGTTTCCCTCCATCTCTCTAGATTTTCTCTTCCTAATTCATTATCGTCCATTCTCGCCCCGTTCACCCCATGAGCGTTTTCATTCACTCCTGTCTACTCTTTCCTCATCCTGGACCTGTCTTTCTCAACCACAGATTAGTGTATGAATTTATGCATTGGATTGAGGGTAGCAAACCCGTTCCAGTGGTCCGGTACTTCACCTACGATACACCAACTGAGGGCGGATCCTCTGCAGTCCTCACACATCACTCGACACCTCTGCACTGATACCCACCATCTGTACCGTTATACACCAGGGATATCACATTTAGATCTAGTGTCATGGTGCTAACCGGGGTGTTTCCATATCATGTGTGGGACCACACGATGAGCAGTGAACATGGTGAGTCTTAATTCAGATCCACACACTATTATAACAAGATGAGTAAAATAGTGTAGCTACAATAAGATGAGTAAAATGAAGTGTGGTGAGTGTGTGTGGGTAAGCAAGGCGTAAGACCCTAGTACCTTCCCTCACACCCACCCAGCACCAAATTATACTGACGAGGAGCAGGTTATGTGGCCGAGGAGAAAACTGCCACCAACTTTGATGGGGGAGGAAGTGCCCAGGAAGTTAAATAGTAAATGAAGGAAAGATTGGCTAATTAGGGTTTTATTGTCGAAAGTTTTAGGAGATAATTAAGACAGCGAGGACGAGACCGCAGTACCTGTTGTCACTTGGGGATTTGTAAGGAATTATATCAGTAAAATCAGAAACTGTGTTACGGTGTCAGAACTGAAGCATCGCGGTACCGTGATGTACTATGTTGGGTTTGATCAGTGTACAAAGCCTGTTCCGTAGTTACCTCGCATAATACCCAAGTGAGATTGAAACCAACGATGTCATGGCAGTGAACGAGTAAATAATGTTTGCTGTCGCTGCACTAAAGGCACTACAGGTCTTCACTAAGCTGAAAATATCGATAATAATGTGGCGGTAACCAAACGGCTTATTACCTGTGTTGACACACCACGTATACAATAATGGCCAAGTGTTGACGTTTTTGTTGTTGTTCTGCATGTTCCTGGTTTTGTGCCTCGGGAAAATTAATTAAACCATGACCACACCCACGCTGGCCAACTAACAACAACCATCTTCACAGTGTGTCTTGACCCCTCGTTGCCCCGCCACCATCACGTCCACAATGAACAAGTAACAGGATGTCTTTTTTTATATCTGTTTATCTATCTGTCTGTCTATCTATGTATCTATCTTTTTGTCTGTGTCTCTCTGTTTAAGCACACACACACACACACACACACACACACACACACACACACACACACACGTATATAGATAGATACATACATACATACATAAATAGATAGATAATACAATAATTTAACACTTTACCTTGCAAGAATAACCTTATAATGTAGTGTCAAGAATAAGAGACTGTGTCCCCACAAGCTGCTGCCTTGTCAGTATTTAGATATGGGACACCTCCCGGCCGTTTCTTATTTCTGTGGCTCGTTGGACGGAGCCCTAAAGTGATAAATCCACGAGTGTTATATTCTTCAGTGTTACATCATTAATACTGTACTTTTCCTACCGTCAACAGATTTTGTCAGATTAGGAGAGCACCGTAGTAGTGAAGGGGTTAATGAAGGCTGCATGTAACTCCCTCGGTATTAGGGAAAAGGTCATTAGCATCATCGGAAAATAGTAAGAATAAAGAAAAAAAAATGACATCCTCGAGCTGATGAAGAAAGGATTCTGCCAGAGACGGTGTGTGTTGCCTTAGTGCTGTGGTTTTAAGTAACTCGACTCTCTCTCCTTTCCCCTTTTCTGCAAATTAACTGACTTATTATAACCGAGTATTACGAAAGATGCCGATAAGAATCAGAGGAAACTTTTTGTGATTTGAGCGCACCAGACTTCAAAACTCTCGAATGTGTTTTAAAAAATCTTGGCAGGAATGCAATGCTGTGCGACATGGAAAAAATATGTATGAGTATTATTTAACCCAAGTTGTACCGAGGAGTGATAAAGCCACTCAGTGTTGAGTTGTAAAGAATGATAACGGAACTCAAATGGACGGTAGAGACAGAAGTGTGTCATAAACTGTGTTGGGAAAGTATGCATATAGGAAAGGGAAATTCTGGATCAGGAACCTTATTCTCGCCGTCTTTACCTCACCAGTTTATTTTGTATCTTTAACTTTGTAATGATAATTATACCAATTTGTTTATCTGGACTAAATAAAATATCATCGTACAAGAAGACAACGAGGTATAATATTCCAAAAATAACGTTAATCAAAAGGTCGTGCAAAGTGTCCTAAACTGACAAAATTACGAATCATTAATGTCACAGGGAGTCTGGAGGTAGAGAAAAGACAGAGAAAGTAGTTTGGCTAATCATACTCGGTTATGCTTATAGGGATACCATGAGATCTAACCTCTTGAGCTACGGGAATGGAGGTTATATATAATCCCTCCAAGGTCGACAGATATCTCCCAGTCTCCTAGGCTGGAGTTTTCAGAGAAAGGAGAAATGGACAGAATGTGTTCCATCTTAGAAGTAAAATAGTCGAAGAACTTTTGATAATCAGTAGAATTAGGAGATAAGTAAACAGCGCTGATATATTTAGTCAGAGAATGACAAGATAGCCGAAGCCAGAGTGTAGAGAATTCAGAAGAATCAAGTTCAGGAACACGAGAGCAAGGTAGATCGTTGCGTACATATACACAACAGCCACCTTTGGCTCTGAAATGAGTATAGAGAAAGTAGGAGGAAACAATATATATATATATATATATATATATATATATATATATATATATATATATATAAACGCATTTATACAGTCATATATTCCACAGAAGCAGCTTAGTAAATTAATAATGATATAAATCTGCTAATAAACGTTCTACTCTTTGGTTTTAAGAGAGAAGGTATGGTAATATAAGCGGGGTCAGGTGGTCGTATTTATCGAGTGTCAATACCTAGCACGTGATAAGCATAACTCTCCCACACCCCCAACCCCCGATTCTTATCTCATGCCCTTACCTCACTCTCACCCGCTCCCTCACCCCTCCTCTCATCTCATATAATCTCATCCCTCTTCCCCACCTCCAGTCATCCCTCCCTCCCTCCCTCCCCTCTTTCTGGTAATCTGAAATTCCTTCCTCCTTCACTCCTTTCTCTTTCTGTTTGATTACCTCTGCCTCCTGCCTCACCTCTTCAGCCCGCACATCCCTCACCTCTACCTCCCTCACCTCTTCATCCAGCACATCCCTCACCTCTACCTCCCTCACCTCTCATTTCCTCTCAGGTCATACAGAGTCCCTCGTGTTCTATACTCTCATATCAACCACCCTACTCATAACATCTGTCGTTCCCCTCCACTGCTCAAAACAACTTTCCCATCGCGGATCCAATTTCCATCTACTTTTTTTGTCATTGTTATTCGTCTCTTATCCATTCCCGCCGTGACCCGACTCTTTTTCGTGCATCTCAGTTATATTCGTCGCTAATTAATGTTTTTGGTTTTCTCTCTCGTTTTAATATGCAGTATCATGTTTATTTCATTCTGCCATACCATCTCCGACTGATTCTAGTTTTTGCTGCTTACTTTCCTTTATTGTCTGCTCATGTCTGCCTCCTGATCAGCCATTCAGTCTGTATCCCTTTCACTTCAAAGACGTTTTAGGCTACTGGTGTTCAGTCTCGGCGATTTTATTCGTCTTGGAATGTTTCAAACTGGTGGGGTTAGATACAGGCTTCCCTAACACTGCAGTGCAAGGGCACGTTCCCACTTACTCCTGAGAGTCTATACAGGAGCTTTTTTTTTTTTTTGTGTTTTTTTTTTTTGTCGAGGCGAAGATGCACTTGACAGGTTGGTGATGATTGATTGAATGCTTCATGTCCGAATAACATCGTTGTGTTTCAGATATATTACTAGGTTCGGTTCATATTACCTGTTTATATTTATTTGAAATACAACGATGTTATTCAGACATGTTGTATTCAGCCCTCATCATCAACCTGTAAAGTGCATCTTCGCCTTGATTAAAAAAAAAAAAAATAAAAAGTGAAGAGTGTGTGTGAGGGAGGTGAAGGGGTGGAGGAGGAGGGGGAAAGAAGGGGTGAGATAAAGGGATGGAGTGGAGAGATATAATGAGAAGAGTGTGTTAGTTGGAGGAAGGGCTGCCAAATGGCAAAGGACATGGCAGTGTGGAAGTGATTTGTTTGTGGCCGCCTCTCAGGGGATTAAAACATCTGGCAACAGATAGATACATTAACCTCTCAACCCATCTGCCTAGAATTTACTCTTAGTCTTCCTACATCATCGTAAAGTCGTATTCCCGGAGTATTAAACCTGAGGTCGTAAAGGAGGAGCACAAATATCCAAGTCTTGACTTCGTAATTGAAACTTGTCTGCTTCGTTGCTGGTTTCATTATGTAAAGTGGGATGCAGTCCATTAACTACCTATCCTCACAAGTGTTTTAAAATTGACTGTCAAAAATCAGGGGCTGGCCAACACCTTCATATACTCAGTGTAACGAATACTGCAGTTACTATCAATACTGCAGTTACTGTTTGCTGTATGTCATCATTAATTCCATTAATCCCCTCCATCATTCTTTTCCTTCACTAGATATACCAATTCCCTCACTCACAAACACAGCCACTCTGACACAACTATCCAAATTCGCCTCTCACTTCACACCTCCTAAGCCTTCCACACCTGTTGCCGTGCGTGCAGCATTGGGTGGGGGCTGTTTACTTCCCCAGTGACAGTGGTGTTTCTCGGCCCTACGGATCAGTTGCCATTTAGGCCCCGTAAAACATGAACCTGGATAGTAGGTCTGTCCACCCATGTCAGGCATGTGCATGCCGACCGCTACAGACTTGTATATATTCATACAGTACATTGTAATTATGTTTTTTTTTTCTTTCGTTTCAGTTTTCTCTACCTTTTATTCACTTTTCACTTTGTTTGCTAATCTCATTTTTGCTGTGCTATTAGCGCTTACTTTTCCACCTCACATTTTCTCTCTTTCTCCCTTTACTCTCTCATTTCCTCATCGTTGCCTCGTACCGGTACTCCCTTTCTTTCCTTTTTTCCCCTCCATCCTCTTGGTTACGAGTGCTTTAGTTTTTCTTTTCCTTCCCCTCAATTTTCCCTCATCTTTAGTTCTTCCGTTGTGCCCTTAGGCTGTCGCAGATTTCCCAGTTTTCCTCAGCCTCTTTTCTTCATTCTTCTCAGCCACTCCTCATTTGTTGTCTTCCCCTGCACTTTTTACGCATCATTCCATTTTGTTCCTTCTTCCTTTTCTTGATTCCTCCTACTTCCCCTCTTTTTTCCCAACTCTCGGTCTTCTCTCATTCTTCATGTTACTTTCTCTTCTTTTTCCCTTCTCCCTCTTTTCGTCCACCGAGTTTCCTTCTCCTGTTTTTTTGTTCGTACTGTTTCCTTTTTCTTTTTCCCTCTTCTCCTTCATCCCATATTTTCGTCATCCTTCCCCCTCCGTCACTTAGCCATTCTTCTATCCTTTCCCACATCGTTTCTTGCCTTTCCTTCAACCTTTCTTCACTTCTTTATTTTCATTCCTGGCCTCTCTATTCCCCTTCTGTTACTTCCTTTTCCATTCATCCTTTCTCTTTTTTCACTCCTCCCGTCTACCCATACTTTCCTGTTTTCCTTCTTTTCTCCTCCTCCTTTCTTTTCCTTTCCTTCCCTCTCTCCCTCTCCACTGTTCTCATATCCTGTCCCTCTTCCCCTCCATTCCTCTCCCCTACTCCTTTCTTCTTCATTTCCTCTTTTCTCCACTTTCCCTCTCTCCTCTTCCTTTTCCTTGGCCTTCTCTCAGTCCTCCGTCACTCTCCGTCATGCCTATGTCCACCTCCTATAACTTCGACTGTTGAGTGACTGGGTTATCATGGCCCCAGTAAGGTTTTAACTCACTCACAATTACAGTGTACTTTTATTACACACACACACACACACACACACACACACACACACACACACACACACACACACACACACACACACACACACACACACACACACACGATCAAAAAGGAAAGACGATAGTAGGACGGGGGCGATTTTTTTTTTTTTTTGCATGTGTAATGTTTTTCAATTCCTCCATTTTTTTTTTTTCGTTCCCTGAAACTGCCTGTCTCTCTCCTGCTTCTGTTTTCAAAGGTTTTAGCTCCCACACAGCCTTCGTGAAAGAGGGCCCTTGTTACTTGTTAATTGTTTTTACAGATTTATAGTCCCACACCCAGACAGGCAACTATACTGCCTCTGTTGATTTGAAACATTTTGTTCTTTCCTATATGAATGTTTTGAATCAACATAGTGTTTTCGTCTAATAGGTGGGGAATTGTTTTGGTACAGGATAGTCAGTAATACTTCTAAGATGTAAGGCCGCTGCTACGTGAAAAGGAATTAACTGTATAGTTCTTTGATTATTGTGTGAGAGTAAGTCACCTTTGTGCATGAACGGAGATGAATTCCTACCGAGTCTTTAAAGTCTGGGTCCAAAAATTTAAAGATAAGCAGACTTGAAGGAAATAGAAGTTTGTGATTTATTTTTTATTTGTAAAGGTAATAATGAATATAACTGTTGTTTTTGTATCGCGGCAGGTACGGGTCCACGCCAGGAAGAAGTGATGTGGGAACTTGCTTGTCAGATGAGTAGAAAAGCCAAGTACATCCAGGACTGTAGTATGCTTAGTGGTCATTATATATATATATATATATATATATATATATATATATATATATATATATATATATATATATATATATATATATATATATCGTTACTGAAGCTTGCAATTGGGTCTGTTGCACACATAACAGAAAAAAGACCCTAGCTGTTATATACTGTTTATAGACGAGACATAATGCAGGTTTGGAATTTTTATAGCCGAAGTTGTCATTCTTCTTAGTAGTAACACAAATTGTCGAGAAAGATTGTGAGTATGACTAAAAAAAATCCATTTACGATTCTAAAAAAGTGTAAGCCAGAATTAACGGTAAGGTATTTGGAAACATGTTATACAGTGCATTGGATGATGTAGAGGCTTAATTCCTGACTGTTATTATTATTATTTTTTAATGATAGTGAAGTATGCGTTAGACTGGTAGGAGGTTTGAGTGAGCAGTTCAGTGCCATTAGTTGAGTGAAACAAGGATTAGTGATGGACGGAGTTACAAGGGAAAGAAAAGCAGGAGTTTTGATGACGGGAATGAAGATTACGAATAGTGAGAGAGGGAATATTTCTTATGTGATTCATGCAGATGTTGCTGCATTGCTTACAATGAACGGTATTTTGCAGACTGATTAAGTTTTGTGAGTGAGTGACGAGGTCTGAAAGTTGATTGGACATGTAGTGAAGTTAGGGTTATATAATAAGGTGACTTACGGTGTGATGCATTGGTGAACAAAGACATGAACTGACGGAAAATTTTTAGTACCTGGATGCAGTGATACAAAAGGAAAGTCAGTGTAAAAATATTTGGGAGTGGAGTTGCTTAAGAAATTAGGGTGAATGGTGCTTTGAAGTGTAAAAATATTTGGGAATGGAGTTGCTTTAGAAATTAGGGTGAATGGTGCTTTGAAGGCCTTGGTACAGAACAAAGGACTGAGTATAGTGTCTGCAAGAGTACTGCTTATAGGCTAATAGATTTTTTTTTTTTTTTTTTTTTTTTTTTTTTACGTGTCCGACTCTGGGCAAAGGCTCAGGGCCTATTTCTTGGGGGCAGTGGCCCATCCCAAGGCCCAGTAGTCCTCCTACACCTCCACATGTCACCACTTCGGCGCTAACACCCACCGTCCATATTGAATACATGCAAGGGCTGTCTCATACAGGACTAGTGTACTGGTATTAGCGGGGATACTTTTATGACATGTCGGCGGGTCATCTGGTAGAGCAGGAAAGTCTGCTTTTAGGAAATTCAAATCCTTAAACTGTTCCCTGCTCCAGCCGGGATTCGATCCTGGGTCCATTAGGACTACAAGCCGCCTCTCTACCGATTCAGCCACCGCCTCCCCCACACATGTGTTAGTATCCACATTAACGTACGGTAGGGTAGTGAGAGCAATAAAAAATGGGAGTGTTAAGAAGTACATGTGGGTTCCAGTGTTGAAAAAGAAGAAAAAAATGTATGATTTTTAAAACAATTCGAGTAATAAGCTGGGTTATTCAAAGAGTCGGTGAGAATTTGCTTAAATGGTATGTTACAGTGAATGGATATGCTTTGGATGTTGAAAGGTGTGTGTATGAGTATGTTTAGGTGTAGGATGAGGCGTGGATGTCGAAAATGAAAATGAGTATAATATTAAGGAGTGAATGTGTAAAAAGCTAATCGCTGAAGTTACGGAAGTAAAATAAAGAAGTATACATGTACGTAAAAGGGCTTCAAAACTATCTTAACTTACCAGACGCCATCTCTCAGGTATTATGAAGCCTATTTATGAATGGATCATTTCACCTGTGAAGCAGAACCGAAAATACCAATGGCTTGAACTAGAAGTGAATTGGATGCATGACACATTTGACCGGGTACGCTGTTAATGGTTCTCTTTGTGCTTTCCTTTCCTTGTTTCTGCATCCGTTCTGGTCCGTGCATCTTATGGTAACAGTTCATGACAGGGAGGTGAAAATGCGAGGCAGCAGGGTGAGAGATGAGGTACAGGAGACAGAGGGGTACAGATGAGTGACGTATGAATGAGGGAACCATTGAGGAAAAATGAAAAGTGACGAGTGACATGACTGAGGTAGACAGCCAGATATAAAGTATGGTGACAGTACTAGACAGCAAGATATAAAATATAGTGACAGTACAGAGTCAGACAGATAGCAAGACAGACAGACAGACCGACAGAGACACAAACACGACAGGCAGAGAGAGAGGCAGTAAAGTTTTGGAGGCAGGACTTGGGGTAAAGAGCGCAACAAAGACTTCAGTAATTGGAGGACAGTTTTCCCATCTTTTCTCATTAACAGCAGTGGCGGGGCTCATAAGGCGGCCGTTGGATGGGGGTGAGGGGAGCTAGGTTGATTGTGGGAGGACGGAGTGGGCGGGGCGAAGAAGAGGGTGAGGAAGAAAGTGAGTGGGAAGAAGAAAGAAGATGAGGGAGTGGGTGGGGAGAGGAGGGGAGAGGAGGAAAGCATGCAGGTGAATTGGGTGGAGAGTTTGTGGGAAGACTGAGTGTGATGTGGGTGGGCAGTGGGTGAGGAATGGGAGGGAAGTGTGTGGGTAGAGTGGGTCGGCAGAGTAAGGAAGAGGATGGGAGAGAGAGAGAGAGAGAGAGAGAGAGAGAGAGAGAAGGTGGGTGGGTTGGGGAATAGGAGTCTGGAAGTTGATAAGAAATGAAAGTAGAGTGAATGGAAAGGAGTGGACGTAGAGAGCGACACGTTAGAATAGGGAAAAAGATTGGGAGGGGAGAGAAAAGATTATTCGTTTGGACGTGTGGGGAGGGGGAGAGAGAAAAAGCCAGAAGGAGGGAGGAATGAAAAGGGGAGGAGGAGAGGGAGTATAAAGGAACAAGAGTATAAAGAAAAACATTTAGTTTTAGACTATTGTTCTTTTCAAGGCTGTTTATTTCAGAAGAGACGATGACTGTGGTTTATATTTATATGTTCAAGAGAGGGATAGGAAGGCTCCCCCAGTCCATCAGTCCCTCAAGCCGAAGTCGGCTAGAAAAAGTTAGCAATGCTGTGAACTGTGCAACTCCAAAATGAAAAGGAAAGGAGAAAGTTTATGATATCAAGACAGCAAAGAAGAAGAGAGGAGAGTGAGGCGTGGAAGGAGAAGATGAGAATTCGGCGAGAGAGAATATGAGATGGGAGGAGAGAAGAGGAATGAAGAGCATGAGGAGAAATGGGGAGAGGGAGTGGAGAGTAAGGGGTTGGTAAGGAAGGAAAATAGCGGGTAGAGGAGACAGCGTAGTTGAGGAGAGTAGGGATGGGTGACTGATGTAGGAATAGAGAGGCGAGGTGAAGGGAGAGAGAATGTGGAAAGAGATGTAGAAGGGTTATGAAAAATAGATGTGGGAATACTGAAAAGGGGTGCCATAAGGGAGCAAAGTGCAGAGGTAGGAGAGAGAGAGAGAGAGAGTAAGTAAGAGGTGGAGATAATACCCAAGAGAAGAAAGTGTCATCGCTTAAAGGCGCAAGCGACGGGTGATAAAAGATAAAGAAAAGCAAATTACGACTCAGCAGTGCCTGAAAATTGGGTAAGATAATGGAATGTGTAGATAGGGAGAGAGAGATGGCCGTGAGGTGGTGACGATGGAAGCTGTGAACGATAATGGCAGAGATGTTAAGCACGACGGGGAGAGGATGAACCCACTGACTGAGAGATAATAATGGCGATGTGTGTGTGTGTGTGTGTGTGTAGTTATTGATCCTTGACGTTTTCAAGCTTGGAGTTTAGTAATTTTTTTTTTCTCTCTCTCTCTCTCTCTGTCTCTCTCAGTAGAGCATTTTTATTTTTAATGGCATTATTACACCGCCATTTAGGTGGACGACTAACTTCAACCTCTTCAGTCCAATGACTTATTGTATATTGTCAATAACTCCAGCTAGTTTTATGTAGCTTACATACGAGTATTTTCTGAGTTGGAGAGAGAGAGAGAGAGAGAGAGAGAGAAACCTCCCCACCCCTCTCACTAAACATCTCTTGTTGTTGTTCCCCATACCGTGCTTTATGACACCTTTGTGCCTCACTTCCTTACTCCAGAATCTGGCAGCCTGAGCGATAACTTGTGACACGCCACACCACACGATATCGCTCTCGCCCGTTATTGCTCCCTCAGTTTTGCAGAGTTTGATCAAATTTCAATTTTTATTTCGTTTTCTCGGGCTTGCTTTTTTATGTTTTTTTTTTCCCTTTCAGATTTTTTTACTGTATCGCGAAAGTATGAAATTCTCTCTCTCTCTCTCTCATATATTTACACCCCAGGTGCACAGTTGTGTTGCTGCTGCTGTATTGGTTTGCTTGGTGAGAGCACACGTGAGTGTATGTGTGTGTGTGTGTGTGTGTGTGTGTGTGTGTGTGTGTGTGTGTGTGTGTGTGTGTGTTAACAAAATACCCCGACAGTTTGGGTTTAGGATCAGCTAAGGGATTGACCTCACTTTTGAGAACAGTAGGTCAGAGGTAAAGATTACATGGTAAAATCAGTTTTAACTCTCCCCCCCCCCCCCCGATAACAACACAGACTTTTCACTCATAAACACGGTTATTCTAGTTTTTCGTTGCATTTCTGAAGCTTCATTAAAAAGCTCTCCACCCGTACGCCAAGCACTGGGTGGCAGCGAGTGACTGTTTCGTTGACAGAAAGTGGTGTTACTTGGCCCTGTGGATCAGTTGGCCTTCAGGACCCGTATAATACAGTTTGGACGTGTATAGTGTGTAGACCTGCCGCCATGTGCCAGGTGTGTGCAGGCCCCACCCCAGGCTGAAGAGTATACCATTCACAGGATCCCGGAATAAATATCTTGCAGTTGATTAACTTTAGATCTCTTAGTCTCACCATTGGCTGAAAGATTAGTTTCCACTGCCGCAGGTAATGATTTCATCCTGCAGACTCCTTTACACATACACACACACACACACACACACACAAATGAACCCTTCGCCCACTTCTCATATTTTTTGGAAGGTGGCATCCGTTCTGTCTATCTGCCTTTCTCTTAACTTCCTCTCCCTCCGCATTTTTATCTCCCTCTCCCAATAAGTTAGTTTTCTCCCTGCTTCCCTTCCCCTTTGCATTCTCCTTCCTTTTTCCTCTCGCCTTTCCTCTCTTCCTCGTCTCCCCATTTCCATCTTTCATAACTTTATCTTTCCTCCTCTCCTATCTTCATTCTCTCCTCTCTCCTTAGTCCCCTTCCCTCTTCCTCCGTTTTCCATCCTCACGTCCTTTTATCCCATCTTACTCTCTCCTCCCCCTCCCCTGTTTCGCTTTCCTTCTACCCTTCGCTCTCCTCCTCCCCTCCTCTCTTCCCTCATCCTTTCCACTTTCGAGCTTCCTTCCTCCTCCTCCTCATCCTTTTTCTTTTTTCTTCCTCTTCTGCCTTCCCTATTTCTCCCCCTTTCTCTTCTCTCCTGGTTTCTCCTCTCTTCCGCCGGCTCTTCACTGTCTCCTCTTTCCCTCTTCTCTATCCGTCTCCCCTGTCTCCGCAGTGACACTCATATCCCCTGCTCTCCCATTTTTACCTTCCCTTTGTCTCTCGTTCTTCAACGCATGTTCTTTTCCATCCCACCCCTTCCTCACCCATTACTTTTCCTATTATTGTTTTCATTTACTTTCGTTTTCCCTAATCTTTTCTCCAACTCATTTCTCTATTCCTTCTTCCTCCCAATATCGGTCTCTTTCATATCTTCCTAAAGCCGTAATACCTCACATCCTCCCTTCCACTCTGCCTTCCTCTTCCATAATACCACTTCATTCTTCATTGGCTCGTACATATTTGACCATCGCACATCTATCCTGCATCCCTCTATCAGTGTTCCCTTCATTCCGCAAGTTTTGTATAATATCTAATGTCAGCCATGTTCTCTCTCTCTCTCTCTCTCATTATGTTCATTCGGGACACATTCTCCTTTTCTCCCTCCATTCCTTCTTCATTTTTTGATCTCATCTCCCCTTTATTTTCCTCTCACCCCTGAGTCTTTGCCCCGCCCCCTCCCTTCTTATATACAAAGTATATGTGTTACATAAAGGTCAGAGAATGAAGATTACAATGGATTGTACTAAAGCCCTAATGCCTAAAGGTGTAGCATAACTGTATATACCGGTGCATACTTTTTTTATTACTTTGTTTTAAACTGCTAAGGAACGGCCTCTGAAGTGAAGACACAATAATACATACACGAGTATCTATGATGTAAATATCCTTATCCCTTCTCCGGCCTTCCTACCTTTCCTTCTCAAACCGCACCACTCTCTAACCCATCTTTTCTTCTCTTTATCTCCTCACCCTTGCCTTCCTCGATTTCTCCTCCTCTCTCCATTCCTTCACCATTTCTCCTCCTCTCTCCATTCCTTCACCATTTCCCATCTCTCTCTTTCTTCACCTTTACCCCACACTACCTCTGCTTCCCCAACTTCACCTTTTCTTCCTCTCATCTAACCCTTCCCCGTATTCATTCACCTTCTCCTCCACCTCCTCTTCTCATTCTATCACCTTTTCTTCTCTTCCTCTCATCTCCTCGTCCTTCCTATTCCGTATTCTCCCCTCATCCCCTTCGCTGCCGCGTCTGACTCTCTCATCAGATATCCTTGTTAGCCCTACCTGCCGGCCACCTGAGGGCACCACACGCACACAAGAAATATAAAACAAACGCCATAGGGCAGTGTCTCGTCTTATGCCTCCAGCTGCCTTGTTGCCTTTTTTTTTTTTTTTTTTTTTTTTTTTTTTTTACGTATCATCTGTCTCACCTCTTTTTCCCTTTCCTCTTCTGTATTTTCATCTCAGGTTGTCTTTTTCATCTCTCCCCTTCTTTCTTCTTTCTCCTCGCTTTTTTTTTCTCGCTTCCTTTTATGTCATTTCGCCCCACCCCACCCAGCCTTTGTAAGCACGGCAATAACATCTGCATATCCCATTTACTCCTGTTTTTTATCTTCCCATGTTATCCTTTTCCTATCTCTATCTCCGCCTCCCAAGAAACAGCACAATCAAGAAAAATGAATCATTCCCCTTGACCCTTCATCCACCTCTGAGCTTTTCGAATGTCCCTTATCTCGACTCTCTCTTTTTTATTACCCTTTTCCCACTTTTTTTTTTCTTTTCTGCTGTATGTTCCCCTTTTTCTGACAGCTTCACGTCTCATGGCTTTCTTTTTTGTCCCACTCTTCTTACCTCACAGGAATTTTATTTAACCACGAAAAGGAATCACTGTTTCAGCCCCTGCACCTTCTCACTGTCCTTTTAACTCTCTTGCGTTCAGTGTTCCCATTTTTTTTCCTGTCTTACCTCTTCTTTAGCACTTCCCACATCCTCTGTTGTGTTCCTTTAGCATCCTTCATGTTTTTCGCTTTTTTCATTTCATACTGCTTGGCAAAATATAATACAGTAACAAAAAATGTTCCAGGCAACTTACCTGGCCAACCCAATTACACATAAGCTTTTTGAATAATCCTTTCGTCATGTCTCCTCATTCTGTCTTTATATCCCTTCCTTTCTCCTTCATTTCCCATTTCATTTCACCCACTCGCTCTCCTTTTTTCCCCTTAATCAGTTCTCTTCTTCCTCGTACCTCGACTTACCTTCTTGACCCCCACATCTTCCTTCCTTAGTTTTCCCCTGCTCATTCCTTTTATTTAATAGTCTCTTCCTTTCCTGCGTCATCCTCTCTCCCTTCTTTTTTTTTTTTCGAATCTCTCTGACCACTTTTGTCTTTCTCGTTCTCCTTATTTTTTTTTTATTTCCCTTCTTTAATCATGTTGCTGTCTTCTGTAAAATACGATAAAACCAAGAAAAAAGATTCTCTTCACTTCAGCTCTGACACATCTTTTATTTTTATCTCCTTTGTCCCGTATTTTCTCTCTTATTGTCTCCTTTTTACATCTTTTTGTTTCCTTTTTTACTGTCCATTACCTCCTGCCTCCCACTTTATTGTTCTTCTTTCCTCGTCGTTTCCTCATGTTCCTGATATTGTCCCTCTTGTCTTTAATAGTCTTTCTACCCCAAAACCATCATGTCAGACTCGGGGAAGACCTCTGTCAGGTTGAACGGGTTGGAAACAGTTAATATTAACCCTTTCACTACCTTGATTATTTTTCGTGTTATTCCTGGTACCGCCTGACTATGTTCACGTCAGAAAAGAAAAGGAAAGAAAACTAACTCATTGATATATGTTGTTTTCATGCAGGTGAATGTAATCGTGAGGCGGTAGGAAGTATAAAACATTTACGATACTGGGGTTCGGAGTGGATACAGACGACTACAGTTCTCTCTCTCTCTCTCTCTCTCTCTCTCTCTCTCTCTCTCTCTCTCTCAGTGCTTCAGGGACGTACTTAAAGCGTATTAACCTTGTTACCCGTCCCCACCCCGGAGGGGCTCGGGGATGGGTATTGTTTTCACTTTGTTTCTCTGTCTGTCTGTCCGTTTGTCTGTCCGTTAACAACATTACGCGAAAACTACAGATGGGATTTTGACCAAAATTACAGGTATGATGGTTCTATGACCATCTGATCACCTAGTTAATTTTGGGCCAAGCCCCCTCCCCCCCAAAAAAAAGGGACGGGTAAAAATTGTTTTTTCTCCATAACTCATTTCAAATTCGTCATATCGACATGAAACCAAAACCTAAAGGTTTATCTTTCAAATCTGCATCCCATAACATGCCTCATTACATCAGGGGGTCACCCCCTAGTTAACAGTAGGGGGGTCAATGTCAGGTGAATATGGCCAAGAACTTCAGATGGGCATAAAATCGTCAGTTTTCACCCGATTTACTCGAAATTTGATATGCGACATTTTTGACTAGATATCCTGTTTTGTTTATACGTCAGCACTAAAATGACTGCCGGGGACGAGTTTGCTGTGCCTTGGCACCGCATCTTGTTAACTTTGCACCAAACATCCCCACCTCTGGCACATCACTTCTCCTTCACGCCATGTCTATATATTCAGGTTCGTTTGTACATCCTCTTTACTACTAGAGCTTCTTCCTGAAATTAATTTACTGTAATTGTCCCGTGGTTGCAGAATAGAACATGTGGATTTTACTTCTTTATATTCAGTAAAGTTGTAATTAATTGTATCCGAGCCAATTCACTGATATAAGCTTCACACAACCAGGCAGAATTTAGCTGCCGGAGCCCAGTGCGTTTAATGATGCACATTTTCATATACAAACAGTGAATACCTGAACTTGCAGGTTGTCGACGGGACAAAATTAGATTGAAAATGCCAGGGGCGGCAGGTTAATTACAAGGGGCAGGTGTGTTGGGGTAAAGGGTTAAGGAGGGGGGGAGGGAAGGGGAAGGGAGGACAAGGTGATGGAGTATAAGGGAACAGGGGTAGGTGGGTGTATTAGTGACTGGAGAGGAAGACAGGGTTGGGAAAGAGGTTTGGAAGGAGAGGGAGAGAGGTTAGGTAGGATGGAAGAGTAGAGAGAGAGAGGGGGGGGGGATTAGGGAAATAATAGAAAGGAGAAAGAGAGGAAGGGTTAACATTTAAGCAAGGGGGCAAGGAGGGAGAGAGGGAGGTAAAGCTGGGACTGAAAAAGTACGCAGAGGGGAAGAAAAGAGGATAAGAATTGACAGAAAATGACAGGATGGGAAGGGAGGCAGGGGAGAGAATACCGGTTTGGAGGAGGAAAAGGAGGCAATGAAGGAAGAGAGGGAGGAAGGAGGGATTAGGATTAGAAACGTAAAGTAGGAGGAGAGGAGGACAGGAATAGTAAGAATCACAGGGTTCAAGTATGAAATCATCTTCCTCTCTCCCTGTTTATCTGTCTATCTGTCTGTTCCATCTGTCAGTCATTATCATTATCCATTTATCCCTATTTGTCTGTCTGTGTGCCTGTCTCTTTCTGTCTTTCCGTCTGTTTGTCACTTACACTACCTGTCTCTCACTCATCGCAGTTGTGTGTGCAGAGAATTTTTAGTGCTAGTTTTCTAATGAAAGACACTCACCTTTGATTTGGGGCTTTCTGCCTACTTATCTGTCATTCCACCTATCGGTGCCACTGTATGTATAACAGTTAAGGCCACATCACACATAGCCATCACAGAACTTTCATTACATGCCACTCAGTCTTCCAGACCATTATCATGCACTACCACACCACTCAGCTTACCTGTCTACCACACCATCTGCCTCAGTAATTCCTCCAAACTTCAACTAGTAATTCCCACAGCTATCCCACACTACCAGCACACACATCCGCATAGTACACGGATCTTATCTAACACCACCAAGCATCAAACAATAATCCAGACACTTTTCACAGCCACCCACCTACACACACATCTGTCTGGCACACAAACCCCACCGTATATCAGTAGGTTTCAGTCATTTTCCTCCGTATTTTTCCACAGCCATAACCAACAGCCATCAGCTGTTTTCTGCAACCATTCCAAATAATCCCACACACCAACTCAAGCATCCCAAGACCAGATTGCCCATTCCACATGCAACCTACACCATTAATCTCCAATTATTATACCCTTAAGCAGTTCTCAACAACACAGATAGCTAGGTTGTCTGAAGTAATTCCATACGACCAAATACAATTGGTGTGTTTTCATCTGACGGACTGGGTCACTCACAATATGCATATTAAGTCTTTGTATCAAATTCTAAAGCCGTAGTTTACAGTAAGGTAGGAATGAGTCTCCTTGGGTACTAGTCAGGTCATCCGTCCAGTCTGCCTACAGCTGGCCATCCACTGATCGGACAAAGGTTACGGATCGTTGTCAGATAATAACAAACCTACTGTGCCACTAAAACTCAAGCCAGACAAGCATCCCACACCACCCATCATACCAGCACACCCATCACTTACTCCAAAACCATCCCATGTAATGCCACGCCACCAACATAGAACAGGCAACTTCACATGCAACACACACCACCAACCCAGAACAGGCAACGCCACATGCAACACACACCACCAACCCAGAACAGACAACGCCACATGCAACACACACCACCAACCCAGAACAGACAACGCCACATGCAACACACACCACCAACCCAGAACAGACAACGCCACATGCAACACACACCACCAACCCAGAACAGACAACGCCACATGCAACACACACCACCAACCCAGAACAGACAACGCCACATGCAACACACACCACCAACCCAGAACAGACAACGCCACATGCAACACACATCACCAACCCAGAACAGGCAACGCCACATGCAACACACACCACCAACCCAGAACAGGCAACGCCACATGCAACACACACCACCAATCTTCTCCCAGTATTCCACACTACTGGTATTTTATTAAACACAAAATTTATCCCAACTGAAGGCACACCACCAACTGCCACAAAAACGCAAACCAGACACACACCACAAACGTTGCATAACACACCACCGCACTTCCAATATATATTTCTTCCTACACTTTTCCACTTTATTTTTAGTTATCCTGTCCCTAAAGGTCAGACATCACTTTTCCATAACATAATTACCCTCTAAAATTATATTAAATGACATACTAATACTGAACCACAGAGCCACAAGCAATTCTTTGTGGCACCTATTAACTACTTTTGGTCCCCTCCCCCCCCCTCTCACCACCACCACCAGAGTTAGCCAACCCCCCCTCACCCCCTACACTCTGCCACTGCCTTTTACCAATTTTACTCTGAAGCGGTAATTACGAAGTTTTAAGAGTTGGTGTTGACTTCCGCCAGCGTTTCCCCGTAGGTTGGCTGGATCAGGTTGCTTTCCCTTACCCGTTCATGCGTGTGGATGCACTTCTGCTCCCTGCCCGCCTCTCCTTTTGCCTCTTTACAACCCGTACTTACTTTTTCACCTCCTTTCTCCAAAATTTCAGTCCTTTTCCTTGGTATATAATTTTCTGCTTCCTACCTTCTTTTTACTCCTTCTCTGCCTACCCTCCTTTCACCTGCCTTCACCACTTCCCATCTTCCATTCTACTTCCATTCCCCCTTCCCTTTTAGTTTCTGCCCCCTCTCCTCTCCTCCTTTCTAACTGCTCTTGCCTTTCTATCCTCTCTTGCCCCTCTGCTCATTCATTCTGCCTTTTGGAAATCCCCCCCTCAGCGCGCGCGCGCACACACACACACACACACACACACACACACACACACACACATAGAGAGAGAGAGAGAGAGAGAGAGAGAGAGAGAATGTGTGTGAGCATTGTGTATGTGTACAGTTGTATGTGTATCTCTCACATCCTAATAAATCCCTGGTATTAGCATCAACAGAATAGATCTTGGACACTCCATTTCCAACGTAGTTTTTACCCATGTGCTTAGATTACGGCAGTGTGTATGGGTGAGGCGGCGGAGAGGGGGATGCGAAGACCAAGAATGAGATGGAGGGACGGGATGGAGAGGTAAATGAGTGAGGGTGGTATGAACTGGAGAGAGGTCAGTCTGACTACAGAGGATGTAGTGTCAGTCAGTTTGTTTGTGCCCTTCCCTTCCGAGTTTTAGGCGTCTGGATATACATTGGTAGATAGACAGACAGATAAATGGATAGACAGACAACCGCTGAAGAAAATTCTGTCGTTTAAGTGTGCATAAAATAAGTGTAGAATCACACGCAGTCCATGAGAGCTTGTTACCTTTTGACAACTATGATTTCCCTCAGCCACGTAAAATACTGCAGTGTGAGCCAGAATGTCCTTGTCCAAGTGATTTCATAACACCAAGAGAATTGAACAGCATATATAAATATTTTTTTTTTACTCTTTTTAGGATATATTTAGCCCGCCTGAAATTAAAGGAAACCAGATATAACGATAGAAAAATTTTTAACTTTTAGGCTGCTGGGATTACTCTAACACACACACACACACACACACACACACACACACACACACACACACACACACACACACACACACACACACACACACACACACACACACACACACACACACACACACACACACACACACACACACACACACACACACACACACACACACACACACACACACACACACACACTTGATTGCATCTGAAGTAGCAATCAATGATCACTGGATTAATTTATTGGTAACTAAACCGTACGTCATTATCACTGTACCTTTGATGGTTTGGCCGGCACGACACAGGTACTCGGTCCACCAACGCGCTTGTGTTTAGTATTCTTTCTTTACCCCGAACCATTTTATCACATCCAGGGAAGACCTCTGTCAGGTTGAAAGGGTAGGAAGCATTTTAGCCTATATTAATCCTTTCACTACCTACACATTTTTTTTTTTAAATCGTATTCTTGGTACCCCCAGAGTTTGTTCACGTCAGGAAAAAAAAAATGGGGAAGAAAACCCTCGTGCTGAAAAAGATATGAAGTGAAATAGGCTATAACTCATTGACATTTGGTGTTTTCATACAGCTGAATGTAATCGTCGGTCGGTAGGAAGTATAAAACATTTAAGATACTGGGGTTCGAAGTGGAGACAGACGACAACAGTTCTCTAATTATTTTGATGCGTCTGGTACGTACTGAAATCGTTCCTACCTTGTTAACTTTGGACCCAACGTCCCCACGTCTTGTTCTGTTCTCCACCACGTCTCCTTCAACCCATGTCTGTGTCTTCAGGTTCTCTTATCTGTCCTCCACCCGCTGACGAGAGGAGCTTAAGACATCCAGTAGACATGGCTGGAAGGAGATGTGGAGTATCGTACCAGAGGGATGTGGGTATGTTTGGTGCAAAGTTAACGAGGATAATACGATTTTAGTTACGCTCCTGAGGCACCAAAGAATGGTAGAGAAATGTTGGAGTCTGTATTACATTAAGCCCCCCCACCCACCCACTCTTGCATCCTTCCTCATATCTTTACAGTTTTATTGTCGAATTTGTTGTATAAAATATTGGGTGAATATTCATGTAAGATGTGATGTGATGGACAAAAGTAAAAAAAAAAGTACGTGTATCTTCACCAGCAACAGAGATTCAGCTAATAAGAGTTGCCCCCTTTTAGGTACTCATAACTGAAATCTGTCATAACGATCCTGATGCTGTTTGAGAACTTTGTGGCCCCGGTTATGGTAAATTATTGGAGAAAAACCTGGTACTGCCTACCTAACAGCATGCCAGATTAACACCAACAGTAGTTGGAACACATTCACCCTCTGTACTAGTTTCAGTAATCGTAGTAGCAGTTAATCTTTTACAGTGGGAAGATTATACGGCTGTCTAAACAGTAACCTAAATGGTGAGTGAGCAGATTTGTCCGCATGGCATTAGTGATCCAGTGGATTGAGACAGCACCAGTGATGCCAGATGTGCCAAAAAACAACGGGTTCTGTTCTGTTATTATCATATTAACATCTTGTATACCAGGGTTACTGCATGTTAATGCAGCAGTTTGTGAATACAACTTCTTATGGCACGACGGACTTGACTGTGTCTGCTCCTACTTATTGTGTTAACATCCAGGTCAGTGTGTCTGCTAGTTTGTCACATTATAACCGATCTGGATCGTCGCAATGGCTTGGTAGCAGCCATCGTTCGCCTCAGGATTTGCGTGTGCCCATAACCAGGGGTTCGAAAAACCAAACTGAGATGATCTTTGAAATGGATGCTGGTAGAATGTACTGTACCTTCATAGCCTGTGCTTGCATTTGGCCGCACCAGGCATGTTTGGCATCATCATCGTCGTCGTCGTCTCACCTCTGATTTCCACCTTGTACGAGTGTATGGGTGAAGTCTGATCCGGGTACAAAGAAAGAGAAGTCACACAAGTAGGAGAACAATGAATCAGCTGTCCAGTGGTCGACACAGTTATTTACATATCATTCAGGCCTGCGATATGTGTACGTGACAGCTTCTTTCATTGAAGATCAAGGTGTGAAATTAATATCAGGTAGAAAAATGTGTAGCAGAGCAGGTATTTGCCATATTTTTCCACCTTCATGTTTATTAATCTTAGTATACTTGATCATCAGTAATAGTCGTCATCCAGTGTCATTCCTCTCTCGTTTTGATTCTGAATTATTCCTTCCCTCTCCATACCCTTTGTTTTGTTCCCCCCTCTTTATATTTTTCCTTTCCTTTTCTTTACTTGTAAATGATTTTCTTCTAGTTCTCCAAGCCCATCCTTTCCTATCACAATTTTAATTCTTATTTGTTTCTTCTTTAATTTCCTAATTCTTCTGATTCCTTTTCCTCACCATCTCCTTTGCCGCTTCGCCCGTTTCAGTTTTCCTTTATTAAATTATTTTCCTTCCTTCGTTCATCAACTTTCTTTCCTTTTCAAGTTTTTCCTTCTCTTTCTTTACTTCCCGTTCCAATCATTTCTTTCTCATGTCACTATCTTCGTGTCATAGTAGTCAGTATTTCAGTATTATGATTATTATCCTCGCACTCTACCTCCCATTGGGTACAGGGTCAAGCAGATTGTGGTGGACTTGTGACTCTCTTCGGTGCTTATCTGCCCCGTCAGGCTCCCAAGGATTGCTCCATGGCTCCTTCCAGAGGTGCAGGTCTTCAGAGATTTGAAGACACTGAGTCTTCAGTCCCATTCCAGGCTCTTCGTCATCTGTTTTTGGAACATTCATCCATTCACAGAGGCACCGTCTCTCTATATGTTCGAAATTTGACACTGATGTTGGGTTTGGGAAGGTGTTCCCAAATTTGTGAGGGGAGAAAGTCTTCCTCGGCATATCCCATGGCATAGCTACCGATACTTCCCCGGCATATTCCATGGCATAGCTACCGGTACTTCCCCGGCATATCCCATGGCATAGCTACCAGTACTTCCCCGGCATATCCCATAGCATAGCTACCAGTACTTCCCAGGCATATCCCATGGCATAGCTACCGGTACTTCCCCGGCATATCCCATAGCATAGCTACCAGTACTTCCCCGGCATATCCCATGGCATAGCTACCGATATTTCCCTGGCATATACCATGGCATAGCTACCGGTACTCCCCTGGCATATCCCATGGCATAGCTACCAGTACTTCCCCGGCATATCCCATGGCATAGCTACCGGTACTTCCCGGGCATATCCCAGCACCCACCAGTATCCCAGTCCATGTCAGCAACACCTCTCCACCCACCCCACCCAGTTCCACCCTTAAACCAGTGCACCGATAGCCCTGTTTTTAGACACACACTTTCATCGGCATAACCTGCATCGATGTGGCTGCAATATATTAAAATAAGTTTACAGATGGATCTTAAGTGACCTAATGACCCTAAGGGACCTAATGTGATTAACATAGACCTGAACTGATCTACTTGGGTCTGAACATAATTAAAAGGAAGTTGAAGGACTAGAATGGAACTATGCTGACCTGAATTGATGGGGATGAACCTGAAGTTGCTTTAATGGACAGTGATGGGATCTGAACTGAGTTGAATTGATAGGAATATATGGCTGGGTGTAATTGGATCTGAACTGAGTTGAATTGATAGGAATTGATATGGCTGGGTGTAATTGGATCTGAACTGAGTTGAATTGATAGGAATTGATATGGCTGGGTGTAATTGGATCTGAACTGAGTTGAATTGATAGGAATTGATATGTCTGGGTGTAATTGGATCTGAACTGAGTTGAATTGATAGGAATTGATATGTCTGGGTGTAATTGGATCTGAACTGAGTTGAATTGATAGGAATTGATATGTCTGGGTGTAATTGGATCTGAACTGAGATGAATTGATAGGAATTGATATGTCTGGGTGTAATTGGATCTGAACTGAGTTGAATTGATAGGAATTGATATGTCTGGGTGTAATTGGATCTGAACTGAGTTGAATTGATAGGAATTGATATGTCTGGGTGTAATTGGATCTGAACTGAGTTGAATTGATAGGAATATATGTCTGGGTGTAATTGGATCTGAACTGAGTTGAATTGATAGGAATATATGTCTGGGTGTAATTGGATCTGAACTGAGTTGAATTGATAGGAATTGATATGTCTGGGTGTAATTGGATCTGAACTGAGTTGAATTGATAGGAATTGATATGTCTGGGTGTAATTGGATCTGAACTGAGTTGAATTGATAGGAATATATGTCTGGGTGTAATTGGATCTGAACTGAGTTGAATTGATAGGAATTGATATGTCTGGGTGTAATTGGATCTGAACTGAGTTGAATTGATAGGAATTGATATGTCTGGGTGTAATTGGATCTGAACTGAGTTGAATTGATAGGAATTGATATGTCTGGGTGTAATTGGATCTTGAACTGAGTTGAATTGATAGGAATTGATATGTCTGGGTGTAATTGGATCTGAACTGAGTTGAATTGATAGGAATTGATATGTCTGGGTGTAATTGGATCTGAACTGAGTTGAATTGATAGGAATTGATATGTCTGGGTGTAATTGGATCTGAACTGAGTTGAATTGATAGGAATTGATATGTCTGGGTGTAATTGAATCTGAACTGAGTTGAATTGATAGGAATTGATATGGCTGGGTGTAATTGGATCTGAACTGAATTGAATTGACAGAAATTGAAATGGCTGGGTGTAATTGGATCTGAACTGAGTTGAATTGATAGGAATTGATATGGCTGGGTGTAATTGGATCTGAACAGAGTTGAATTGATAGGAATCGATATGGCTGGGTGTAAATGCATCTGAAGACCCTTAAGGAACCAGATTCGACTTTTTTTTTCTTTTATGGAATTGTAGTAAATTGAGGTGACTGTCTGAATTGAGGGTAATGAACCGTACGAGTAATGAGTGTAAAGTGCCTCACTGGAGCCGAAATTGCCTGAGTGGTTATGAATAATTATTAAGTCATTTGAATGGAGTTAAATGGAAGTGAACGTCCTGGATGGACCTTGAGTTGCCAGAATGAACCCAAGTGGACATGATGGACCTGGATGGATGGAATAGACTTAAATGAACCCAACTGTTTTTGAGTGGCAGAAATCGGCCTGAATTATCTTGTTTGGATCCGCACATGGCTGAAACTAGGATACTTAAAAGAATGGCCCTGCTGACTGCTTGAAGACACTTGGATGGACCTGAAGTGACCTGACTGGGCCAGAACGGCTGTGGCGACCTGGAATGGATCTGAAGTAGCTGACACTGGCCACTGGATGTATTTATTGGTACACTGGATGTATTTATTGGTACACTGGATGTATTTATTGGTACACTGGATGTATTTATTGGTACACTGGATGTATTTATTGGTACACTGGATATATTTATTGGTACACTGGATGTATTTATTGGTACACTGGATGTATTTATTGGTACACTGGATGTATTTATTGGTACACTGGATGTATTTATTGGTACACTGGATGTATTGATTGGTACACAGGATGTATTGATTGGTACACTGGATGTATTGATTGGTAACTAAGCCATACGCCATTACCACTCTTCTTTTGGCGGTTTTAAAGGCACCACACAGGTACTCCAGCCACCAACACTATTGTCTTTAGTAGTCTATCTGCCGCCAGACCATTTGACCAAACTCAGGCAAGACCTCTCGGGTTGAGAGACTTAGTTTCTATTGACCCTTTCACTACGTTGACCTCTGTTTCATTAATTAATCTCGCCAGACGATTACATGCGTCACTAAACGAAAGGAAAATCAAAACTCTTGAGCTGTGAACGATATATAGTGACTCAGATTAGAAATAATTTAGGGTTTTCTTACAGCTTAATGTTGTCGTTTGTCGGTACCAAGAACTAAATAATAAAGAAACTAAAGTCCGGCTGAGATATGGACGGCCACATATGTCAAAATGTTTGGTGTCTCAGGAGCGTAGTAAAATCTTATTATGCTGGTTAGCTTTGGACCTGACGTACCCACCTCCCTCTGGCACCAGACTCCACCACGTCCCCTTCCAGCCACACCCATGTCTCCAGTCTACTCTTGCCACCGATCATCGTTATCATGATCATGATGACGTCGTCGTCGTCGTCGTCATGGCAACCCCATTATTCCCTTCCAGTAGGTGAGTTGGATTTTGACTCGGAAATAAAGAAGGATAGCTCAGAAAATTCGGAGAGTTAGGAAACAGTATGTCCAGTGAATAGTCCACAGAATAATTCATACATCATTCAGGCCTTCAGAATCCATACGTGGCAGTATCTGTCACTGAAGACATAGGTGTGAAGCCAGTTACATGTATGAAAAGAGTATATCAAAGCAGGTATTCGCATTTCCTACCATGGTATCCATCCATCTGTGTATGCTTCACCAACACTGCTTTTTACAGTATCATTCCATCAAGTTCCTCTCATGTTTACGTTCTGAACCAGTCTTTATCTGCCCATCCCTGTGATTTTGTTCCCTCCCTTTGTTTTATCCTTTCCGCCTTTCCCGATTTCCACATATTCCTTTCCTTGTCATTGTTTTACATTTTTTCCCTCCCCATTTCCTTCCCTTCCCTCCGCTTGTTGGCTTTTTAATCCAATTCCTCTTTTCTGTTTCTCTCATATTCCCATTCCCCTCATTTCCTTTCCTTATCACTTCCTTGTCTCATCATGTACTTAATTTGTCTTCTTTAATTCCCGTATTTTCTTTACCTCCTTCCTTTGCTTTCTCTCCCCGTCACTTCTTTTTCCTTCTCTCTCATTCCCCTCATTTTGTTCTCTCCTCACTTGCTTTATTTCTTGTTTTTACCTCTATTTGTTTCCTTTTTCTGTGTCTAGTTTTTCCATTTACGTTTCGTCCTGTCCTCATTTGGTTTGTCTCTCAGTTCTTTCCAGCCTCCCCCTCCTCCAGCAAGACCTTAATCCACATTGCAGCTTTTTTTTTGAAGCGCGGGAATTATTTGCATAATTAGCCGACGAAAGTGTAATTATGGGATTAAGGCGTAAACAAACAACGGACTGAGGGATGGGGGGTGGGAGGTGAGATTATAGTGTATTACTTTTTTTTTTTTTTTATCCCTCAGAGTGATGGTTTATCCTCCTTGCTGAGCGGGTAATTCAGAAAAGCACTTAATTACGGTACCGTATTTAAGAGGAAACACTAATGGATTCCCGCGTAGTGGCCAGTAAAGGTTTAGGGCAGGCCTGGTGGTGGTGGTGGTGAACTGCCGGAGTCACTGGATAATTAAATCATTCACTGCTTCTCAGAGTCTAACATTAAAGGGGAGAACTTTTCCTTGGCTAATTGGACTCGACTCTTGGTAACTAAAATGTAATGTTTAAATGATATCCTGCCTACTGAAGGATTAGTTGAAATAGGTTCTTGTCAATAAAGGATCAGACTATGCAGAGGACAGTGTTTCCCCTCACATGGACATAATTGTGTGATGAACGCTGCAGTGAACAACTGGTGCCTGCTGTGAGTGAGGTAATGTCCTTTAAAGGACAATGTCTTGGTGTTAGTCCTAAAGGAATACCAACATACGGTCAGGGCATTAGAAAGTGTACGCGGGACTTTTTTTTTTTTTTTTTTCATTTGTAGACTCTGTCAGGTGAAGAAAATCGTCTGTCGCAAACCTGAATAACACCCAGCCTACGCGTGTTCAAAAATAAGGGAACCTGTCAAACTAAGTGGCTTCGTCTCCATTTTGGTGTGGTTGCATATAAATGAGGTGTTTTAGTAGTGGTGTGAGGTGTGCTAGTCTCTCTCTCTCTCTCTCTCTCTCTCTCTCCATGGATGCATGACACTCCAAGAAAACATTCCGCTTTTCGATGGGATATTCTCGAAGAAAAATTACAAATTTTAAGGTATTTAAGAGATGTACACAAAAATCAATAGCCTCACCATTAATTACGAATAATATTACGGTAATCATTCGAGGCAGTTTTGGAAGTGCTCAACGTCAACACCGCAGAGAATAATCCAACGATAGCAGTTACCCAAAAGTGCAGAATTTAATAGTAATTTGTCAGACGGTAATAAGAGTAAACTAGATCACTGTGTTACGGTGATAATCGTCAGTTGTTTTTTAGGTGTTGCTTTAGTTTAGGTATACTGGTGGTAGATCCCTGGATTTTCTAAGAGTTTTCGCTAAAGGTTTCGACTTTGTGTTGGGTTCATGTTACAGTTTTTTCAACTGTATAATGTTATAATAGTTACCTTAGCTGTGATTAGTTACCAGCTTTTGCGATTTTCTTTCACACTACGATGAGTTTAATCATCCGTGTAATAATTACATCTGGTGACAGCAACAGTGAATCAAGGGGTTATCTTATTGAAGGGGTTAAGGAGAGTGTCTAACCCCATATCCTAAAGGAGTAAGTCTTGATGAAGTAACTTCATCAGGCGACAGCAGGAATACAATACATCATAGGGAAAGGTTAGCACTGGCCAGTATTTTGTTGTGGGCTGCCACTTCAACTATTATTAATCATCCTGTCAGTATTCAAGTAGTAATTAATCGTATAATTGCAATTTATCATTGATTAAGCGTACTTTTAGCATGTTTCAATAGGTGCTTATTATAACACGTCGTGAGAATGTTCTCTGTTATTATTCGTTAGGTTTTATCCCAGTATGATCATAACTGATTCAGAATAACGAGTTTATTGTTGCATTTATCAGCCCTTGGGCGACGAACCTGTGGCGGGAAAAACTGTCGACCGTGAGCCTGAATAAAAAATGAGTCGTCAGCTGTTGGGAGGATTCCTTTTAATACTAAAGCCGTCTGGCGATGGCTTGAGAAATATAAGTAATTCGTTGCCCTGTACTTTAGGGTCCAGTTTTCATGATACATCAGAACTGTTAGTGATTATCAAACAGCACTCATGTGAGGTCATGCGGTGATTAAGGATAAGGTTATCCAGAGGGAAAGGGGGATGAGGTCAGGTAGAGGCTGGCTTGGTGTCATGCAGGTGGTAGTGTGAGACAGTGAGGGGGGGGGGGTAAGATCATACCTTGTCGAATGGTGAGGGTGATGCAGGGTGAGTGGTGTGGTGTCATGCAGAGGCAGGGGTGGTGTCATGCAGGTGATGGTGTGAGGTAATGCAGGGGAGGAGGTCACGTAGAAAGTGGGTATGAGTAATTACAGCTTTTAGGTAGGTGAGGTCTGATCACAACTTGTAGAGGGGTGGGCCCTTGCGGGGATGGGTAGGTGGGTGTTGTGTCAAGCAGAGGGGGTTGGGGTGGAATCATGCAGGATTGGGATGGGGTGTCATGCAGCGGGAGGTTGGGATGGGGTCTTGCAGGGTTGAGTGGGTATGGCATCATGCAGAGGAGATTGGGGTGACAATGTAGTGTGGGTGAATGGAGTGTTATGCAGAGGGGTTTGGATGAATCTAGAAATGATTTGGGTGAAGTCATGCAGAGGGGTTGGGGTGGATTCATGAAGAGAGGTTAGGGTGGAGTCAGTCAGAGGAGTATGGACGGAGTCATGCAGAGGGGTAGGGGTGAATATCATAAACACGAGGTTGGGTTGAAGTCATGCAGATGGGACTGGAAGTGAGGTCATGCAGGCGTCACCTCCGGGCACCGCTGGTCCTTACATTGTGGGAGAAACAGGCGCACTGAGTCGCCCATGTAAACAAAGTCAGAAACCTTGGGTGCGCCTCTCACCTTTCTGTCTCTGATATCAGCAGATCTTACCCACCGGAAAGAATTCTTAAGAATAGAACGTGAGGCCATGTCTTGCTCCTGCCTGTGTGTGTGTGAGGGGGGGGGGTAGAGAGAGAGAGAGAGAGAGAGGGGGGGGGAATGTAGTGGTGTTAAAAATAGAGATGTGGCGAAGAAAGGAGAGAAGAAAGAAAACGAATATTTGAGGATACGAGAGGAAAGCAGGGGAAAAAAGTGATAATTGAAGAGCATAAAGTAGAAGAGGAAAAAGTAAAGCCATTAGAGTACAGTGGCGTGAAGAGTGCAGAGTGGAGAGGAGTGGACAAAAGATGAAAGGATCCGAGTGTGGTGGGGATGAGAGGTGAGGAAAGGAGGAGATGCGTGGAGAGGAGAGGACGGTGATTGTGATGCTGTGTTGTATGCTTCCTCGTAATTTCATCTGGAAGTTCCCAAGTTCACTCGAGCAGACTTTACACCTGAACATGCTCCACCATGCCTCCTCACATGCTTCACCATGCTTCCTCACATGCTGCACCATGCTTCCTTACATGCTCCACCATGCTTCCTCACATACTCCACCATGCTTCCTCACATGCTGCACCATGCTCCCTCACATGCTCCACCATGCTTCCTCACATGCTCCACCATGCTCCCTCACATGCTCCACCATGCTTCCTCACATGCTGCACCATGCTTCCTCATATGCCTCACCATGCTTCCTCACATGCTGCTCCATGCTTCCTTACAATTTGCACTATGCTTCCTCACATGCTCCACCATGCCTCCTTACATGCTCCACCATGCTTCCTTACATGCTGCACAATGCTTCCTCACATGCTTCACCATGCTTCCTTGCATGCTTCACTATGCGTCCTCACATGCTTCACCATGCTTCCTTACATGCTCCACCATGCTTCCTCACATGCTCCACCATGCTTCCTTACATGCTCCACCATGCTTCCTTACATGCTCCACCATGCTTCCTCACATGCTTCACCATGCGTCCTCACATGCTCCACCATGCTTCCTTGCATGCTTCACCATGCGTCCTCACATGCTCCACCATGCTTCCTCACATGCTCCACCATGCTTCCTTACATGCTCCACCGTCTTCACTACATGCTCCACCATGCTTCCTTACATGCTCCACCATCTTCACTACATGCTCCACCATGCTTCCTCACATGCTCCACCATGCTTCCTTACATGCTCCACCATCTTCACTACATGCTCCACCATGCTTCCTCACATGCTCCACCATGCTTCCTTACATGCTCCACCATCTTCACTACATGCTCCACCATGCTTCCTTACATGCTCCACCATCTTCACTACATGCTCCACCATGCTTCCTTACATGCTCCACCATCTTCACTACATGCTCCACCATGCTTCCTTACATGCTGCATCATGCTTCCTTACATGCTGCATCATGCTTCCTTACATGCTCCACCATGCTTCCTCACATGCTGCACCATGCTTCCTCACATGCTGCACCATGCTTCACTACATGCTCCACCATGCTTCCTCACATGCTGCACCATGCTTCCTCACATGCTGCACCATGCTTCCTCACATGCTCCACCATGCTTCACTACATGCTGCACCATGCTTCCTCACATACTCCACCATGCTTCCTTACATGCTGCACCATGCCTCCTCACATGCTCCACGATGCACCCTCTCATCCTTCACCTACATCACTTCCATACTTCACTTTTAATCATTCTGGTTCTGCCTTTACGTTTCTGTCACCACCTCTCAACTTTCACCTCTACTCCCCCTCTTTCATACTGCCTTCTTAATTTTCCATGTTGCCTCTTTGCTCTTTGATGCTTCTTCCTTACTCGTACATCTGCGTTGCTTCACATCCTTACACACTCCTTTAATCTTCTTGCTTCGCCACCCCTTGTCGTGTGTGTGTGTGTGTGTGTGTGTGTGTGTGTGTGTGTGTGTGTGCAGTCTCTCTCTCTCTCTCTCTCTCTCTCTCTGATCTTAGTAGGTAAAAAAAAAACGTGGGGTCATGAAGTCATCATATTGGCTACTCAGATGGATTCAAGTGGTCTTGGGCCAGTTCAGCAGTTTTATGAATCACGGTGACTTGATTAGAGACAGGGACACGGCAGGGGCTTGTAAGGGAACAGGGACACGGCAGGGGTTAGTAAGGGGACAGGGACACGGCAGGGGTTAGTAAGGTGACAGGGACACGGCAGGGGTGGTTGAGGGAAATTTACAGGGGTGGGTGTGGGGGCCGGTATGGGTGGAGGGACACGTTAAGGTGGGTGAGGAGGCCGGAAAAGAAGGAGGGAAACCAGCATGTGATTGGAGGCATGGACACGGCAGGGGTGGGTAAGGGGGCAGAGAGGCGGCAGGGATTGGTGAGGGACACAACGAAGGTGGGTGAGGGAGCCAGTGAGGGAGCAGGAGAACCAGCATGTGTTGGTAGGGCTCGTCAGGGAAGAAGAAGATGACGAAGTCAGAAGCTGAGAAAGAAGACGGGTTATATACATCTCTAGACTACCCGAGCATCATAACGCCATAGGCACATTTAGTTAAGTTCCGGTCTTCCCGTAGAATACTGCACAGGTTATCATGTGTGACATCAAGGTCCTCGGTTGTTCTCCCTGGTGAACATGGCCAGGAGGGAAACAAACTGTGCCCAGCAGTCTGACGGCCATAAAATTAAACTCGGGTTCTTCCAGTTGCGAGGAAGGTGCGTTGACCAATACTCCCGTGGCGTTCTTAAGAGGGAACGGGGAGGGAAAGGACCCAGTGTTTAGGATTCAGAGCCTATAAACCTGACAGTTTGACTTACGGTCGGTCCACTGACGTATGATGACTGGACATACTCGACTCTACGTGCCCCCCCTCCCCCCCTTTCTCTCTCTCTCTTTCTTTCTCTCTCTCACACACACACACACACACACACAACTCACACACACACACAACTCACACACACACACAACTCACACACACACACACACACACAACTCACACACACACACACACACACACACACACACACACACACACACACACACACACACACACACACACACACACACAGTATCATCTCAGTGGTGGCATGGTGCTCTACACACACACACACACACACACACACACACACACACACACACACACACACACACACAGTATCATCTCAGTGGTGGCATGGTGCTCTACACACACACACACACACACACACACACACACACACACACACACACACACACACACACACACCACACACAGTATCATCTCAGTGGTGGCATGGTGCTCTACACACACACACACACACACACACACACACACACACACACACACACACACACACACACACACAGTATCATCTCCTCAGTGGTGGCATGCCGCTCCACTTCCACATTTCTTTTATATTGCAGTGTTGTTTTCACGCCGGTGTATAAAAATAAACCCCCTGGTGTAGGATGGCGTCAAAGTTTTGACAAGGAGAAATGCGTAGGAGTGCGTGTGGGTTGATGGCAGGTAACAATGGAGGATTTAGAAAGAGCACCAAATGTTTTTCCTTCCCTGGCACAAAGGCTTGTAGCAGAGGCTGGACGGCCCGGCCACGAGGTGCCATCCGGTGCTGTCAGTTTTGTGCTGCACACTAATGGTTGGCCAGTGGGGATGGCAGCATTTTTGTGCTGCACACTAATGGTTGGCCAGTGGGGATGGCAGCATTTTTGTGCTGCACACTTATGGTTGGCCAGTGGGGATGGCAGCATTTTTGTGCTGCACACTAATGCTTGGCCAGTGGGGATGGCAACATTTTTGTGCTGCACACTAATGCTTGGCCAGTGGGGATGGCAGCATTTTTGTGCTGCACACTAATGGTTGGCCAGTGGGGATGGCAGCATTTTTGTGCTGCACACTAATGCTTGGCCAGTGGGGATGGCAGCATTTTTGTGCTGCACACTAATGCTTGGCCAGTGGGGAGGGTATCAATTCGATGTGTTCATCAACAAAGCTGCTTTTTGTATGTACCGGTAACTGAATATTTGGAGGCAGAATATGAAAAACTCGGGCAACGAAAAAACAAGCCGAGGTACGAACTTGCAACTCAGTTAAAAATTATAAGTATGAGAAGTAACAGCTTGATAGGAAAGAACACGGTTTGAAATAGTACATCGATACACAGTCATAACATGGGCAGTAATATGGATTATTTAACCCTTTGGCAGGTTAGTTCCACCAAATATATTGGATCATCTATTGTTAGCGGAAATAACATTGAAACTGACATAGCTCTGTCGAAGGACTAAAGCTCCTATGTAATGGGTCGACAATAGAAAGATAGGTAAAGGGTGTAGGAAAGTTTTACTGAAGTCTGTAAAGTGAGCCCAACATCAGAAGAAAAAGGAGAGAGAGAGAGAGAGAGAGAGAGAGAGAGAGTGAGAAGAGAGAGAGAGTGAGAGAGTGAGAAGAGAGAGAGAGAGAGAGAGTATTGTTTTTGGTTTCGTTGGTCAATGTGTAATGATTTAAATTAATTAGTTTTTATAGGTGCCAGTTTTCATGTTTATTTTAAAATGTTTCTTTTTAATAAATTGTTATGTCATTCTTGGAAGGTATTTTCAACACCTTCAATTCAGCGAATCATTCGTAATACCAACAAAATCATCTGGCACTAACCAGATTGAGCAGAAGGGGTTAAGTTTTGCCTTTTGAATTTGAATCGAGGAAAGGATGAATCTCTCTTTCTCTCTCTCTCTCTCTCTCTCTCTCTCTCTCTCTCCCTCTCTCGCTCTCTCTCTCTCTCTCTCTCTCTCTCTCTCTCTCTCTCTCTCTCTCTCTCACATCTGTTCCTTTTTCTTTCCCTCTCTTTCACCTTTCGTCTCCATTCAGAAACATTAAATCACAGTTGTCAGGAAAACCTCAAGCCATATTTCCCTATCCATTACCAAAGAAAGGTTTAAAAAATATGAGATAAATGGAAGAGGTGCTTTTATATATATAAGTTATTTAGTTTTTATTATATTTATTGTTATTTCTTTGTCCTCTTTCTTTACCGTTATGCGCCTGTTTCACTCTGTATAAGTATCTCTCAGATTTGTTCATATTTTCTTTCCCTCGTTCCTGCCTGCTTGTCTGCCTGCCTTCTTTCTTTCCTTTCTTATAATTATCCTTCCTGCCTGCCTGCCTGCCGTCTTTCCCTCCTTCCTTCCTTTGTTCCATTTTTACATTGAAAGCTTTTGAGCCGAGTGGGAAGGATATAATAACTCTATTTAATGGCTGACTTTACTTAATATCCTTTTTTATTCATTGTTTTATTTATACTTTTGATTTTCATTATTCATCCTTGCTATCTTTTTTTTTTGTCTGTCTAACCATATCTTTCCTTTACCTTCTTCATTTATTAATTTAAAACTTAACAAAGAGAGTTGTTAAATAGGTTGAAAAGAGCTGTCTGTTGATGGAAAGAATAGCATAGAAAGTCATTACTGTGTTAATGGATATTGTTACAAATCCCTTCACTTTCGAGACATCCCCCCCCCCTCCGTAAAGAAAGTATGGTTACACTGTAAATGAAAGGAAATAAAAGGACAATGTTACTGAAAGGCTCTGTGGAGAGGGTTTCTAATCTTTTCAAAGATAGAGGTATTCCATAAGCTGAAAAAAATTGCCTGGATGTAGCCTGAATAAAATAACGCAATAAGGAATAAAGGATTTAGGCATTTTGCTGTGTTAAGCTATATTTATATTTCTTTTGCAGTCGTCAAATGCTTGATTCAGCTTAGTGATGACTTCGACTTAGAGGAGCTGGATATTGAGATATATAACTCTCATTGGAGCTGTGGTGGCTCGGTTGTTAGTGTGTTTGTCTGGCCTTGACTTTGCCTTAAGTCTGGAGTCATAACTCTTGCCGTGGTGTAAGTCGAGTTAATGATTACGCTGGAAACACGTCCATTTGTTTGATTGCATATGTTTACACACTGTCGGTTTTACAAATGGTATATACAAACTCTTAACACATAAACACAAGACACTATATTACTCCAATATTTACGTGCATCATTCTGCCTACAAACATTCCTTCCTCATTTGAATGGCCAAGGGTTCATTCTTACTGTCAGTTTCCCTTAGAGGAGAAGATCTTGCTGTGCGAGGGACCGAGTGTGTACTATTAGGTAACCAAAGTAGGATATACTTAATCTTCAAAATCTGAAAACAAAGAATAAAATCGCCCAAGGGCAAACAGTAAACAACAAAATGATGTCATGGAACTGAAGGGGTAATAGAATGCTGATATATTCATTAATATGTGTGTACAATACACTATGTATTTGTTAATAGAATATTGCGTTGTCAGTTGTTACTATGAATATCAAATAACACTGACCTGCTTGGGTTTAGTTTTCAAGATATTGTTAGGGTTACAGGAGTCTTACACGATTATACAGATTTGATAACATAACATAGGATTTGTTTGTGTGTGTGTGTGTGTGTGTGTACATTTTCTCTGGCCTGGTGTTGTGTGCCTGGAGGTGTTTACGGTATATCAGCGTATGATATCATTTGCCTTGTGTGTGTGTGTGTGTGTGTGTGTGTGTGTGTGTGTGTGTGTGTGTGTGTGTGTGTGTACATATTCCCTGGCCTGGTGTTGTGAGCCTGGTGGTGTTTACGATATATCAGCGTATGGTATCATTTGCCTCAAGTGTATCCCGTAATATGGTTGGCCTGAGTTAGGGTCAGTAGGCGGGTTCCGTGTGGCTTGGTGGTCACTGTGTTCAGTTTAACCCTGTGTTGCCTGTGTACCGTGATACTGCCTAACCCCTTCCTCCCACCCGCTCCACCACAGCCACAGGATTTATCACCCATATTTCATTTTCTTGTGATCCGATATGACATTTTTTCTAACGTATAAGGGAAGAGCGGGCGTCACAAAGGCTCCTGACCCCTTTTTACCTATACGTGAAAAACAAAGTATATGAGTGTGGTCTTGTGTGTTGCTTTTGTTGTTGTTAAAAGTTTTTGTTTTTTCATTAATTATCGTCCCACGCATTCTGGTCACATTACAATACCCATCTTCACAGTCTTACCCCCGCACTGCCCCACCACCACACCTCATATTGCCCACTCCCCTCACAAATATTTTATACAGCCTTCCTCCTCCCTCACACCCATTTTATACAGCCTCCCTACCCCATACCCATTTTATACTGCATCCCTCCCGCCTCACACCCATTTTATACAGCCTCCCTACCCCCATACCCATTTTATACTGCATCCCTCCCCCCTCACACCTATTTTATACAGCCTCCCCCCCACACCCATTTTATACAGCCTCCCTCCCCCCTCACACCCATTTTATACAGCCTCCCTCCCCCCTCACACCCATTTTACACAGCCTCCCCCCTCACACCCATTTTATACAGCCTTCCCCCCACACCCATTTCATACAGCATCCCTCCCCCCTCACACCCATTTTATACAGCCTTCCCCCCACACCCATTTTACACAGCCTCCCCCCCACACCCATTTTATACAGCCTCCCTACCCCCTCACACCCATTTTATACAGCCTCCCTACCCCCTCACACCCATTTTATACAGCCTCCCCCTCACACCCATTTTATACACCTCCCTACCCCCACACCCATTTTATACAGCCTCCCTCCCCCCTCACACCCATTTTATTCAGCCTCTCCCCCACACCCATTTTATACAACCTCTCCCCCTCACACCCATTATATACAGCCTCCCTACCCTCCACACCCATTTTATACATCCCCTATCACACCCATTTTATACAGCCTTCCTACCCCCCCAGCTCCTCATCTAAACACCCCCACCACCGATCTCGTCCCTCCTACACCACCCATCTTCACAAGGTGTACTCGACCCGCCCTCCCCATCTCCCACCACCATTTTAGTCTGTCCCATTTGCTCCACCCATTCTCTCCACCCATCTCACTCATGTATTCCTCTCCCACGCATGGCTTTCACCTTAGTAGCCTACATACAGTAACACCACGTATGACTTGCACCTTAGTAGCCTACATACAGTAACACCACGTATGACTTGCACCTTAGTAGCCTACATACAGTAACACCACGTATGACTTGCACCTTAGTAGCCTACATACAGTAACACCACGTATGACTTGCACCTTAGTAGCCTACATACTGTACAGTGACATTCACCTTATCAGTTTATACTTCACATTCCTTCGCCTGGCCCATCACCCACCGCCATCCCTGTTCTTCCTGCCCACTCATCTCCACCCACTCCAACCATTTCTGTCCATATATGAGCAATATCATAACAATCACTGCCTCGATTATATTGTTTGTTGACTTGCAACGACTATAATCACTGGATATACTCGTAAGCCTACAGGGTCATGGCCACCCGTCCATCACCATGCCAGTCTTTTACGCCCACTCGTCTTAGCCCATCCCACCCATACCCATTCCTCATAGGACTACATCAGCATATCTCTATTACTGAACTTCATTTTGCACAGGCGTCTCTTTGATTATGTGGTTACCGCCCAGCACCGTATTAAATGGTTGTCTGGGTTACGAAGTCATTTAATTTCTCACTCAGAGTCATGTGAATGATTCTCTACATCGAGTAAATGAATGATGGGGGCCCCTACCCATGTAAATATGTTTTACTATACACAGGTAACTTCTAAATAGCTTCTCTTTCAGTATGTCCCTTTCTTTATATACGAGTATACCATTAGCCTACTCGAACAATATATATGTAATTAAAATAACAGTGTCTAATAAAATATCATTTCTCTTGTTTCAGGTAAATGGTCGTACAGTACCTGGTGTATAGTGTCTGGTCTCCGTATGTAAGTACCAACATTTTCCAGTCAGTATTTTTGTTGTTTTATCCATACTGTTATTTTGATAATGTTATGTAGTCCATGTATTTACTTGAAATTCATCTTAATTTCCCAATAAGGGATGTTATTGGAATAGTATCGTTATCGTAACCATTCTGTGTTAATATAATCTGTTCAGTGAGGTGATAGAACACAGGTTAGAGATGTAGTGGCCAGGAAATGAAACAGGTGGTATAGTGTAAACCCTTGTGATGGATGGTAACAGAAAAAGGTGGTTGTGAGGAGGAGGCTGGTGAGAGGGTCAAGGCAGGATGGAAAAAAGTGGCGGGATATATCAGGGATTGAAAATATTTATCGGTGAAATGGCAATAAGGCCGGGGTTGATGTACAGTATGGGTTGGAGACCCTGGGTACGGACGAAGAAGGATGAGGAGGAGCTTGAAAGGACTGAAGTGAAAATGCTTTGGTGGCTGTTGGGCGTATCGCTCAGAAAGGCCCAGAAATGAGGAAGTGAGTCAGAGAGCAGGTGAGATGGAACGGTCATGTGGTGAGAAGACTGGAGGAAGTGCCAGACGAGAGAGCATGGGAAGGCCCGTGGAAGTAAGAAGGTGGAAAGGAAGGCAACAGAGGAGGTGGGGAGATTTGGTTCGAGAGATTTGAGAGACGCTGGGCTCGTTGAGGGCGATGCCATGGACAGGGAGCAATGGAGAAGGTTCATTTAGTGGCCATCGAAGAAGAAGAATCCGGTGATGTACTTACTGATTTATTCTTGTAACCTCCAGATGATTTTATTCAGCGTGGGACAGTTGTCTAGTAGTGAAATAGTTAATGAAAGTCATATATATAATTCTCAGGTTCGAAAAATATCTCCTTACATGAATAAAATCATCTGGAGACAGCAAGAATAAACTATAAAATACATCCTGGTCTTGAAAGTATTAATGGGATACATGAAGGAAGGGAGGTGATAGAGGCGTTGACGCAGAGCAATAGGAGTGTAGGTGTTGTGGGGAAGGAAATATTGCATGGAAATAAATGAGTTTCAACATTAGTATATGACAGTGAAAAGTGGACGCATAAGAAAGGACATAAATCAAGGGAAAGAAATGTAGGTATAAATAACCCTAGAAGTGCCTATGGGGTGACAGTGAAGGACAGATGGACAAATTAAATGACTGAGGTGTGGAATAGGATCAGTGTAACAATTTACCCAAAGACTGAGTTGCATCGGCCATAAGCAGCAGATGGAAAATGAGCGTTTGAGTAGGAGAGTGTATTAGTGAGATGGTTGGAAGGGGTGAGAGAGACCGACAACAAGGTGGAGAGATAAGTTGCATCAGTATGTTAGGGAGGGTGGTATGTCGTGGAAATATGGGTCGTTCCTGAATGGGGAAAGAAACGCCTGGAGGCCCTTTTTATTCACCACATCTTCTCCCTCTACCCAATTTTTTATTCCTTCCACTTTCCTCACCCACTTCTCCACTCACCCCCTTGTTCCCTCCCCCTCTTCCTCCCTCCCCCTCTTCCTCTCTAGTCACCCTACTCTTCCCCAATACCGAGAAGACACCGCCCCCAGCATTCAGTTCCCCGTTTTTAAATCTGGCGGGCAACCCAATTATAATGTTTTTCGCCGCATGTTACCCAGCTGGCATGAGACACCCATAAAGATAAGCACGAAGATCCCCACAAAAAAACGGGACTCAACTTGTATGCAGTTTGTGGAGGTCGACTGGCTGGTTGTGCCTGCGTTTTGTGTTGCTTAAATGTTTTATTTTATTGTCAGAATCCTGCTTACATTATTGTTGATATTCCTGTTGTTCATTGTCATATTTTTCTTCTTCTTCGGCTTTGAGAAAATATTCACCAAAACCATAGCCATGTCCTAATGAATTAGTCAACAGTGTCCGTCATCACGGTGTATAATCCACCTGCTACATCCCCTCCAACCACCACCATCCCAGTACATCCCACACACTCTTCTCCACACGCTTCACACTTCCGTCCTCCGACACGGAACTTTCATATGAAATCTGTGGCTTACACCTTCCCTCCACCAACACTGCTTGTTACAGCACCCATCGTCACAGGTGTACACGTTCCACTCTCACCCACCACCCAACACTCAACCCACCACGTGTTTTTCTTACCCCCATTTAACTTGTGCACCTCGTCCAAGCTCCACCCTCACCCATGTTGCACCCTTACCCATTGTGCACCTATAAACCACGTTGCACGCCTTACCCTGTTCCGTTCTCACCTATGTTGCACCCTTACCCATGTTACACATCTCAGCAATGTTGCACACCTCACCCATGTTGCAGACCTTCCCCATGTTGCAGCCTCACTCATGTTGCACACTTCAGCCAAGTTGCACACTTCACTCATGTTGCACCCTACCTATTTTGCACTACTCAGCCATGCTGCACCCTCAGTCATGTTACATCCTCACATGTGTTGCGCCCATTTCATATTGCACACCTCAGCTGTGCTGCACCCTCAGCTATGTTGCACACCTTACCCATTTTCTACACCTCATCCATGTTGCACACTTCACCACTGTTCCATCGTCGTACATTCCATCATTCCATATTCTACACATCACATTCATTTTGTCACTCATGTTTCGTTTTATTCGCCCCTCTCTCATATTTCCTGTTGACTGTATTCCACCCTGACACATGCTTCATCCCCTCCCCCATCCTGTCAGCCATATTCCTCCCCGACACATGCATCACCCCCTCCCCTATCCTATTACCCATATTCCACCCTGACACATGCTTCACCCCATCCTTTCACCCATATTCCACTCTGACACGTGCTTCACTTCCTCCCCCATCACCCACCTCACCCTCACCCATGCTTTACTTGCTTCACCCACCCCATCAGCGTCATGTGGGGCTCTCACAGTATTTGCATAGCGACGGACACTTTACCGCCTGATGTGTTTGCGGATTGTGTGGAAGAGTGTGAATGTTAGGTGTGTGTGTGTGTGTGTGTGTGTGTGTGTGTGTGTGTGTGTGTGTGGTGAATGAGCTATTTATAATTAAACTGTAGTAAATAACATTTGCGACAGTGTTAATGAGATTCCAAATGAGGAGGTGAATGTAGGCTAAGTATTTACACATGAATTACTGTAGTGAAGAAGTGATAAGGTTACTGGTGGTTTTTACTTGAATCTGCGGCGTCTGTTGAGTGATGATGATTATCGGTAGTTTTTGCGTGTGGTTGCGAGCGTGTGTGTTGGGTGATGGTGATTACAGTAGTTCTTGCGTGAGACTACGTGCGTGTGTGTTGAGTGAAAAGGATTACTGGCAGTGTTTGCCTGAGACTGCTTGCGTGTATGTTGAGTGAAAAGGATTACCAGCAGTGTTTGCCTGAGACTGCTTGCGTGTGTGTTGAGTGAAAAGGATTACAGGTAGTGTTTGCCTGAGACTGCTTGCGTGTGTGTTGAGTGAAAACGATTACCGGCAGTGTTTGCCTGAGACTGCGTGCGTGTATGTTGAGTGAAGGTGATTATCGGTGCTGTTTGCATGAGACTACGTGTGTTGAGTGAGGATGATTGCGGGTAGTTTTTGCGTGAGACAGCGTGCGTGTAGAGTGAAGATGATCGCCGGTAGTGTTGCGTAAGATGCGTACGTATGTGTTGTGAAAGGATTATTATTGTCAAGGGATAATTATTTTTGTCGAGAAAGGGTTATATTTGTTGGGAGTAAATGTGTTTCCTTGATAAGTGACCAGACGTGTGGGTCATTATTATGCCATTTGATGACTTTTCTCCAACTTCTGTATTTTTCTTTCTCGTTTTTTAAGATCCTACCTGCCCCATTATAATAATGGGATTTATAACTTCAGTATGTTGACGTATTATTTTTCATCCTCCTGCTGTCGACATTTATAGTCAGCTTAGGAAAGACGTCTTGTCTTGGAGAGAATAGTAGTAGTAGTAGTAGTAGGTGTTGTAATAATGTTGTAGCCCCAGGTTCATCTGTAATGTGGACCCAGTAACTGCAGGTTGAAGTTGCCCTCCTCCTGCAATCCACCATCCTCCTTTCGAGTACTAGGTAGGGAGTTGAGGGACGTTTGTATAACCAGGCAATGGAGCCGCATAGTTACTGTATATCAGTGCCACAACAGGAAGGCATCCGTCTACAGCACCGGAGGGGTTACTGGGAATGCATTATTTAGTTCCGCCACTTCAGTAAGTTTTTCCAAAGATAAGTTGTCTGGAGACCCCATCACAGTAAAAGGATAAAGATGATGATGATGATTGATTGGTGATGATGATGATGATGATGATTGATTGGTGATGATGATGATGATGATGAGAGCATATCATATTTAAGGTACTTTGGTGCAGGAGTGGGACGCCTTCGTGTGGTGGCATCAATAATCCAAGCTGCTCCCGTGACCGGTTAGACAAACGTCCCACAGTTCCCTCCCTGTCCCCCGGAAGAAGGATGGTGCACGGCTGCAGAAGGGCAGCCTCAGCCTGCATTCCACCGGGTTGTCGGTCAGATGAGGCTGGGGATACAATAACAGCAACAATATCAAGTTAAATTGTGCACGATGATGTGTGCATGTGTGATGACCGTAGTGCGTTTACGGTGAGAAATGCATTGTGTGCTCGTATGTCACACACACACACACACACACACACACACACGTTAATAGAGCAGCCTCCTCTCTCTCTCTCTCTCTCTCTCTCTCTCATCACGACTTAAGCTGTGAGCGTGGCCCAGTTCTATTGCATAGTATCAGTCCACACCAGCCGTCTCTGCCAGAACCCATCAAGTGCGTATGCAGTCCACCTTCACAGTTTGTGCTTCAGGCACGCTTAACCCTGTAAATAACTAAATAAATAAATAAATAAGTAAAATAAACTCGCCTTTCCACACCATTCCGGCAGCTTCCGTATTTATTCGAGAACCCTTACATCGCTTGCGAGGGCTTAGGTCTAGTTTTATTCAGAGCCATGAGTATGTGGCCTGGGAAAAATAATATTCCATTTACGTTTTTACCGCAACATGGGAAAACTGGGAGGCGGAAAAGACTGGAAGGTGTTGAAGGCGATTAACCCCTTCCACCCGAGAATGTAGTGCTGGAGAGGGGCGCCTTCGTGTGGTGGCACCGATATAACCAGATGGCTCAACTGCCCGGTTATACAAACGTCCAGTAGCGCCTGAAGCATTCCAGGATTGGGTGGGCAAAAGTACAGTCAGTGTGGGGTACAGTACAGATTGTACGATCTGTCTGTCTGTCTGTCCATCTGTCTATCGGTGTGGCTCAGTGTAGCTGTCTGCCTATCTATCTACACACACACACACACACACACATACACACACACACACACATATATATATATATATATATATATATATATATATATATATATATATATATATATATATATATATATATATAATATTTACGAACTTATCTATCTGGAAGTAAACTTAGGGGTATAGGAAAAATATATGTAAGAGTAAAACCGAAGGTACAGGTGTAAGAGGGATACCTCCAGTTTGGTGGGAGAAGACTTACTGTTTTAATGCTGTACTGCATATCTGTAATGAGTTCACGACGAGATATTGGAGAGTTGGGGATCAATAATCCCCGTTTGCCCTCCACAAAATATTTAGAGGAGGCAACTGCCCCTTTGACCCCCCATTTCTGGCACCCTTGCATGTGTCCCTCAAGTGCTTGCCTAGCCCCCAACTGGAGGATGGTGAACTACAGGACAAGATCAGCTTAAGCCACCAGTCCACCGGATTCACGTGTCATATGAGCCTGGGGTTGTAATTACTTCTCTTTACCCGAGAATGTATTTTTCTGTTTTATCGTTGGTGCATCCAGGTGATTTTGTTTATCTCAAGAGAGACTCAGTGTGGCTTCATCCCATGTGTGTTTTCCTACGCTGTCTTTCTTGGTTCCTTGTCTTTTCTTATACCTAATTTTACTCTTTTCTTTGTTTTCCCTTTCCACTTCCATGCATTCCTATCCTTCTTCATTTCTTTACCAATTTCTGTCCGTTGATTCCTCCCAAACTTATTTTCCTTCTTTACCCTCCATATTTCATCGTCTTTAGGTACAATGCCTGTTTTCTGGTTGCCATATTCTTAGGTCCACCATCACCGGAATTAATTAGGCTGTCTGTCCCGAACGAGCTGCGGTGTATGGCAGGATTGTGCTGAGGGTAAGCATTGCGTTTTAGCTTGTATTTACAGTCTCTCTCTCTCTCTCTCTCACACACACACACACACACACACACACACACACACACACACACACACACACACACACACACACACACACACACACACACACACACACACACACACACACACACACACACACACACACACACACACACACACACACACACACACACACATTTTGAGTACGACCTTCTACTTGTTAACATTTTTTTTCGTTTTCTCATCGTTTTTGTCTGCACAGCAGCCTTGTGCTTTAATCGTAATTATGGCGGTGAACACGTCACTGGGGTGGAAGCAGACACACTAGAGGACCCTGTAAATGAGGCATAAATACGTGGAAATCCTAAGCCATGCTGGACCTACTACACATTATTATCAACTTCAGCTTCAAGCCACACCATCCTCGTTTTCTGTGGGCAGTTAAACTAGTGAGACTATCTCTTATTGTCGCACCTGGGGGTTGTAGGAGGCCTTACATCAGCCGTACAGTCTAGGGAAGATAGCAGGTTTTCTTGTAATTGAGTTTAGCCTCAAGGACGAGGACCCGAGTACTGTACTTGGGCATCGCATGGTGTGTCAGCCAGACATACAGTAGACTCCATGGGAAGGTGCAATTGTCGTCAGTGGAGGTATGGCACTGTAGCTTGGGCCACAAGGCAAGTCACACCAGTGGAGATATGGCACTGTAGCCTGGGCCACAAGGCAAGTCACACCAGTGGAGATATGGCACTGTAGCCTGGGCCACAAGGCGAGTCACACCAGTGGAGATATGGCACTGTATCCTGGGCCACAAGGCGAGTCACACCAGTGGAGATATGGCACTGTAGCCTGGGCCACAAGGCGAGTCACACCAGTGGAGATATGGCACTGTAGCCTGGGCCACAAGGCGAGTCACACCAGTGGAGATATGGCACTGTAGCCTGGGCCACAAGGCGAGTCACACCAGTCAGCTAACCAGGCCTGATGGTGGAAGTGTGGTTAGAGAAATTGGTTGCTTTCTGGAAGGACGCGATTTTGATCCCAGGCAGGAGCATGGAAGTTTGGTTATTTGAATGTGGTTTGTTAACAGAGACCTCTCAAGGCCTACATACAGTATAGTCCACCAGCATGTTAAAACAATCACCCTGCCAGTATAATCACACCATACCATAATAAGGCAACCCTTTCATGTTAATATTCAGTATTCGAAATGGGTGGTGGGAATTAGACCCAAAGTGGGGACAGGTGAAAGTGCATGGCATGTATGAGGACTACAAGGCATTTGGACTCAAGTATATTCACACTCACACACACACACACACACACACACACACACACACAGCCTATGGCAAAGGAGAAAGAGAGAAACAGATTAAGAGATGCGAAAGAAAGCAATGGATAAAGGAAAATAAGACATGATTAATTGTTGAGAGAGAGAGAGAGAGAGAGAGAGAGAGAGAGAGCACATACGTAAAGTTATAACAAGGAAGAGAAAATAAAAGAAATCAGAATGCGATAACAGAAAAGTCTATTCATAGCAAAGAGGAAGAGCGATAAGAGAGATGAAACTGAACTGAGGAAAGAATGATAACGTACAGGGTTCATCAGTGGAAATTATCATCTTACAGTGAGGTTTGTTAAACAGAGGGGAAAGTGATGTGTAAAGGGGAGAGAGAGAGAGAGAGAGAGAGAAACGAATTACAACTCCCCCTTTCAGAGCCGCGGTAGGTAATTCTTAGAGTCTACACTGCCTTCAGCTCCTCTAACCAAGTAAGAAAGAGAGAGAGAGAGAGAGAGAGAGGAAAATTGGCTACCTGGCTTGTAACGTAAATCTGCCATGGAAAAAGATCTTCCTGGCTTGTACCTCGGTGTAAGTAGCGAGGTTTTTCATTCTCTCTCTCTCTCTCTCTCTCTCTCTCTCTCCGTCCGTTTTCACACACCTTTCTTCTCCCTGTGTTTGTTCAGCATCCTTGCATCCCTCACTGTCTCTTCCTTCACACACATTCTTGTTCCTTCCACACTCTCTCGCTCCATTTCTCCCTCTCAGTTTCAGTCCATCTTCCTTCCTCCCTTCACCTACGTCCTCCATCCCCTCATCGTCTATCGCCCCTCACACCCTCTCACCTTCCTCTTTACATTCTCCCTCCATCTCTTGACGCCTTCATCTCT
>NC_137037.1:5551514-5779014 GCF_032717465.1 Coenobita brevimanus | reverse complement strand
TAGATGGATGGATGTGGGTGGTGGAGTGTGACTGTGGATGATTCTAAGGGACTGTCGTATGTGATTGTGACTGTAGATAATGATATTGTTGATGGGCTTCATATAGAAAGACTAGCGATGGATGGCGAGAATTAGAGTGTGCTGTGAAGTGTGACTGATTATGGAATGACCGGTTTGGGGGTGTGGATGGATGGCAGTGGGTGATGGAGTGTGACCGTGATTGGGAATAGACTGATGAGTATTGTGGAATCTGTGGTTCATTATGAAGAGACTGGAGTGGATTTTACAATGTGACTGATTCAGCTCTGACTGGCGTTGGTTGGTGATAATTTCAAGTGGATTGTAGGAAGTGACTGTGGCTGTGGACAGAGTAAGGTTGTGGGGAGGCGAGTTTATGAAAGAAAGACTGGCCTTGGATGGGTATAGATTTGAGTTGATTGTGGAGAAGACTGTGATTGTGGGTTGACTGAAATGGACTGTAGAGTATAACTGTAATTGTAAACAGAGTGAGGTTGCTTAATGGTACCAGATCCTTAGTAACACAAAAATTAGTCACATGTTGAAGCTTAATTAATACTTGAAATGATGTTTTGTTGTTTCCTCTGCTTACACTACCAGTTGTAAGGAAAAAAAACTGTGACATTTGGAATACTTCCCTAACTTTTTAAAAGAAATTACTGTAAATAATTCACGTGGAATGAGTCTGTCTTGGTATGTTACTGAAACAGATTATCGGAACCAGCCCGGACTGGATTTTCACTGCAGGTTGCCAGGTGCACTGAAGACGAGATTGATGTGTGAAGCTCACGTAGGTTAGATACTGGGTTGAGTTAGGTTAGATATTGGGATGAGTTAAGTTAGATACTGGGTTTGAATTAGGTTAGATACTGGGTTGAGTTAGGCTTGATACTGGGTTGTGTTAGGTTAGATATTGGGTTGAGTTAGGCTAGATATATTGGGTTGAGTTGGGCTAGATATATTGGGTTGAGTTAGGCTAAATATATTGGGTTGAGTTAGGCTAGATATATTGAGTTGAGTTAGGCTAGATATATTGAGTTGAGTTAGGCTAGATATTGGGTTGAGTTAGGCTAGATATATTGGGTTGAGTTAGGCTAGATATTGGGTTGAGTTAGGCTAGATATATTGGGTTGAGTTAGGCTAGATATTGGGTTGAGTTAGGCTAGATATTGGGTTGAGTTAGGCTAGATATATTGGGTTGAGTTAGGCTAGATATATTGGGTTGAGTTAGGCTAGATATATTGGGTTGTGTTAGGCTAGATATATTGGGTTGAGTTAGGCTAGATATATTGGGTTGAGTTAGGCTAGATATATTGGGTTGAGTTAGGCTAGATATATTGGGTTGAATTAGGCTAGATATATTGGGTTGTGTTAGGCTAGGTATATTGGGTTGAGTTAGGCTAGATATATTGGGTTGAGTTAGGTTAGATATATTGGGTTGAGTTAGGTTAGATATATTGGGTTGAGTTAGGCTAGATATATTGGGTTGTGTTAGGCTAGGTATATTGGGTTGAGTTAGGCTAGATATATTGGGTTGAGTTAGGTTAGATATATTGGGTTGAGTTAGGCTAGATATATTGGGTTGAGTTAGGCTAGATATATTGGGTTGAGTTAGGCTAGATATATTGGGTTGAGTTAGGCTAGATATATTGGGTTGAGTTAGGCTAGATATATTGGGTTGAGTTAGGCTAGATATATTGGGTTGAGTTAGGCTAGATATATTGGGTTGAGTTAGGCTAGATATATTGGGTTGAGTTAGGTTAGATATTGGGTTGAGTCAAGTTAGATATTTGGTTAAGATAGGCTAGATACTGGGTTGAGTTGGGTCAGATATTGGATTGAATTAGGTTAGATGTTGGGTTGAGTTAGGTCAGATATTTGGTTGAGTTGGTCAGATACTGGGTTGAGTTGGTCAGATATTGGGTTGAGTTGGGTCAGATAATGCATTGAGTTAGGCTAGATACTGGGTTGAGTTGCGTTAGATATTGGGTTGAGTTAGGCTAGATACTGGGTTGAGTTGGGCTAGTTTTTAGGTTGAATTAGGCTATATATTGGGTTGAGTTAGGTCAGATATTGGGTTGAGTTAGGCTAGATATTGGGTTGAGTTAGGCTAGATATTGGGTTGAGTTAGGCTAAATATTGGGTTGAGTTAGGCTAGATATTGGGTTGAGTTAGGTCAGATATTGGGTTGAGTTAGGCTAGATATTGGGTTGAGTGTGGCTAAATATTGGGTTGAGTTAGGCTAGATATTGGGTTGAGTTAGGCTAGATATTGGGTTGAGTGTGGCTAGATATTGGGTTGAGTTAGGTTAGATATTGGGTTGAGTTAGGCTAGATATTGGGTCGAGTGTGGCTAGATATTGGATTGAGTTAGGTTAGATATTGGGTTGAGTTAGGTCAGATATTGGGTTGAATTAGGTTAGATATTGGGTTGAGTTAGGCTAGATATTGGGTTGAGTTAGGCTAGATATTGGGTTGAGTTAGGCTAGATATTGGGTTGAGTGTGGCTAGATATTGGATTGAGTTAGGTTAGATATTGGGTTGAGTTAGGTCAGATATTGGGTTGAATTAGGTTAGATATTGGGTTGAGTTAGGCTAGATATTGGGTTGAGTTAGGTCAGATATTGGGCTGAGTTAGGCTAGATATTGGGTTGAGTGATGCCAGCTGTACAATTGACAGACAAGGCAGTTGTGTGAAACGCAGTTACATGTTGAGTAAATAGTCTGTTTGAGTGGGTTAGGTTGCCGTAATTTAGGCTCTGGCTGATAGAAGTTGTACAATGATTGATATTTGGCTGAAGGTGATGAATATTTAACGTGATTTACATTGATTCAATGGTTGAGGTTATTAATAGACCGAAATAATATATAAGGTAACTGGTGATGAAAAAAGGAATTCATAATGAAATGTCTGAGGCTGATTAGTGATGAATAAGGCTGATGATGGTGAATGAAACTTAATATGATTAAAGATGATAATAAAAGAATTAAATGACTGCCGTTATTCAAAAGTACTCGATGAAAATGAATAAAAAGAGCTTTGTACAAAGATGGGTTTAGGTCCCACTTCCATGATCTTTGGAGAGAGAAATGCAGACAAGGGCAGCCAGAGAGCGGAAACTTCCACCAAGGCAGCACCACCTCCCTTTCCACAACTTATTCCTCTAATAACTTCCAGTCAGTATTCCAGACTTGTTGAAAGTCTGTAAAAAAAAAAAAAAAAATCCATATGTTGCTAATAACACAGACAAACAAACCGAACCAAAACATAACCTTCTGGCTGGAGTAATAAATGTGAAGTAAAATGGAATAAAACAGGTACGATCCCAAGACGAAACAGAAAATAAAGCCAGCGTCACACCTCTCTGATCCATTTATATCCGCAAGGGCTGGTGGCGTCCTCCCTTCCCTCTCACCCCACCAACACATAACATTAGCAACCTGGCGAGGGTGACCAGATCAGAGGAATATTTATTTCCCCTCCATGATAATCCTTTGTATCTTCTTTACTGTGCTATCCTTTATCTAATGTGGGTGCTGTTATACCGTGCCTTGGGGATACTTACCTCGGAAACACAATTGCTTGCCTTATGGAAGACCGTGGCGACGAGGAATCAAAGAACGGCTCATCCTTTTAGCAGTTGTTTTGGCGTAGTGACCGTGAAGCCACTGAAGGTGGTAGTCAGTTACGCATGGGTTAATTTCAGTACCAGGAACCAGGTTTTTAAGTACCAGCCACAACAACTGGGAGCTTGACTTAGGCCTCTAAAAAATTAGCACTGGACGCGCCCTGTCAGCTGTAAGACAGTAATACGGTATATGTATGAGTGGCAGATGTGAGATGAGGAATTGTTCCACATCGCCAGGGTATAAAAGTTACGTGATGTGTCCAGTTTAATGTTATGGCATTTAGTATCCAAATTACTCCTTCAGTCTTTACCAAGCTTCGGGAGATGGTCACAGTCTCCTTAGCTTCATAGATTCCAAGGTTGTCAGCTTCCTGTTGTAGCTGGACACTTAGCTGCTGATGGTACTGTCAGCTGCCCAGGTGAGTACAGAGGTGAAAACACCGTCATTACCACAAGGTTCATCAGGTTCAAAATAACTATCCAAAGTCCTCACTCCAACCTGCCCATTCCCTAGCTTGGCTGAGGATGGAGTGACTCGCCGCTGTAGTTCATTCACCTTAGCTTGGCACAGATTTTCGTCCTATTGCAGCTTATTGAACGTAACTCAGTGACAGAAAATGGCAGTTCTCCGGCTGTACATTATTTTCATAGCACTCCCTCGAGACTCTCATTATGTTCTGATGTTAATCTTCCATTACAACTCAGCACTAAAGATGGAGAGACTGCAATTTTAGGCCAAGTTGAAGTGAAAAAGAATATAGTGCCTCACAGTGTGTCTTGGCAGAGAATCAAGAGAAGAATTTACCGCCATCATTTCAAAGCCATTTCTTCCAACATCTCTAAGTTGAATTATATTTTTCTCTCCTTCGCGTACGGTCTCGGCGCCTTTCATTCGCGACGCCAAGTTCATTAAGAATTTATGAGATCGAAAATTTTCCCCGGCGGAGTCTTGACTCGCCTGATCCCATGAGTCTGCAGCTGCTTAAAGACGAGAAAGAGAGAGAGAGAGAGAGAGAGAGAGAGAGAGAGAGAGAGAATTAGTTGTGCAGTTCCATCCCGAGAGAGAGAGAGAGAGAGAGAGAGAGAGAGAGAGAATTAGTTGTGCAGTTCCATCCCGAGAGAGAGAGAGAGAGAGAGAGAGAGAGAGAGAGAGAGAGAGATGTGAGTTGTTAGTGAAATACTTTAGTCTATTTTTTTTATTTTCAGTCTTACCACACACACACACACACACACACACACACACACACACACACACACACACACACACACACACACACACACACACACACACACACACACACGCAAAGAAATGAGGTGTATTTGTTTGTGCATCATGTTCTGTTTGTCATGTTTCTGGGGAGAAGAAAAAGAAGTGAGAGAAGAGGAATGGAAAGGTGATGGTGATGTTACGGCCTTTTTTCCCGTTGTATTTTTCACATTCTTCTCTTTCTCTGTTCAGCTACTGGAGCGTAAAAGGAGAGAGAGAGAGAGAGAGAGAGAGAGAGAGAGAGAGAGAGAGAGAGATAGGAGGGGGGTTCGTCTGTATGTGTGTACATGCTCGGACACGTTTTCTCGCCACCATTTTAGTCAGTATCCCACGGGTCGTTAGCGAGGATCAGCTGACGGGCTTGTGACAGTTCCCTTTTTGTCACAGTCATCCCTCTGTGTGTCCCATAGAGAGAGAGAGAGAGAGAGAGAGAGAGAGAGAAGGTAGGGATTCTGATTGACTGATCAGTTAACTGACTAACTGTTATTTATCTCTGGCCTTGAGGTGTTACCGTAGTAGCTGGAATTGACTTTAAGCTTTTTTCTTCTGCAATCCACCATTTTCTTTCGAAATATGCGCCTCTTAACATTTTTATTGTACAGTACGAGCATTTTGTATTAAATGTAAGGTTACACAACAATAGGTATCCAGGTTTTATAGGTAGGGTATCCACAAAGTTTAATACATTGATGATCTAAGGGGTTAGGGACCTAAAACCGTGAAAGTTGTTAAGATTCATTTTGTCATAGACATATTAACAAAAAAAAAAAAAAAAAAAAAATAGCATGGGTGTGGTGGCTACAGAGATACAGCACCATAAACTGTTATGTATTGGAGGTCTGGGGGGAAGAGGAGAAGCTTGGGTGGGGACCTAGAACCTTGAAAATCAAAGGGTTGTGTGCACGATAGGCCTGTTGTGTGTGTATATTTGACCAGCCAAAGGTGCCTTGGTTACTGCCATACAGCGTCAGTAATCTGTGGTGTTGTGAAGGGTGTGGTGGAGGGGAGGGTGATAGAATAAAACTCTGCAAATGTATATAAATGCTTTCTTTTTACCACAGGTGTATTGTATTCGCAGGTTAGCACAAAGGTGGCCCATTAAATGAGGTATTGGGTGCACACAAGTTCTGATGGCCAGTGGTGGATCTGGCAGGGCTAGTGATTCTGGTGGATTCGACAGAGGCAGCAGCATGCCAACAAAACCAAAGTATCCCTCTGTACACTGGGGGATACTGTCAAAAGCACCACGACATCTTGTATTGTATTGTGGCTATTTCCCGACAGTTTTATTCAGCTCTAGGGAGGATATTCGAAACGTGGACTCAGATGCAGCTTTTATTAACCCGTTCATTATCAGGAGGCTCGCAAATATTGAATAAACATCGTTGGCTGTAGCAAGAATGAACACAAAATATGACGTCGTGTTTTCCTTCCTACCCATGTTACGGGCGTAGAAGTCATTCTGCCACCTCCTTTGATGTGTATACTTGCATGTAATATACAATATTAGTTTGTTATTATAGATGAAGGGAATGTATACCACAAAAGAAATAACACCCTGTGCAGAAAAAAGCAACTAGTAGGTTTCACTGAGTCTTTTAAGCCCAGTGAACTGCCGCCCATTGTGTAATATCGTTTTGCACATCGCTGTGCAAGTTAGTGTGCATTAGCGAAAAAGCAGTGTGAATTGTCCTGTCGGTCACTGCCCATCACTTTAACGTGCAGGTGTGCGTAAATCCATTTGTTACTGTTTATTTATTCACATCATCTGCCTACGTAGTGGGGGAGTATTGCCATCGTGCTGCCTGTGTGGCCACCATTGTGCCTTGTGATGCAGACGACCCTTGCCACTCACAGACGAACATCAGGTGGCAGAAAGGACGAGTACTAAAATAACTATCATCCCCTACTGAGAGGTTGTATAAACTGATAGATATTGCTGTGGTTGGAAATCTTGCTTTGTGTTGGCTATTGTGTTTTGTGAAAGCGACTGTCTTGTACTCTACACCCATGAATATCCGACACTGGAGGAACAAATACAAAAATAAACCGAGTCATCCTTTTCTGAATAGTCTGTCATATGGGTTGCATATTGCCACGATTGCCTATACTGTACTGCTGCTGTCCACCTTGTTATCGGTGTTCTCTTTCCCACCACCGTTATTTATAGACTCCATATCACTTCAGTCACCTCCACTCTCATTGGGGGGCCTGATGATGCAGTGACAACACCGTTATTTATACCATTGTCGCGTCAATCACCTCCCTCTGAAGGGGCCCAGTGATGCAGTGACAACACCGTTATTTATACCATTGTCACTTCAATCACCTCCCTCTGAAGGGGCCCGGTGATGCAGTGGCAACACCGTTATTTATACCATTGTCACTTCAGTCACCTCCCTCTGAAGGGGCCCGATGATGCAGTGGCAGAACCGTTATTTATTCCATTGTCACTTCAATCACCTCGTGTATTTTTCTTGTGGTGCAGTGGTAGCGTATCGGACTCGCGATTGGAACACACCGAGGTTGATTCCAGAGCCGGTCAGACTGATGAACATACTATGTTTTATCTTAGTTCAGTTCCTCCAGCATGGTAATTGAAGACCTGGATGCAATTCGACTCATGTGTTGTGTTTTAAGGGAAGACTACATGCAAGAATCAATATTCTGCCTGTGTCAGGAGCATACTGGTAACGCTGTGTGGTTGTGAGACCTGGGCATTGACAGAAGACGATATTCGTAGTCTCAAACATGCAGAAATGACAGTGAATAGGTGGATGTGTAATGCGTCCTTGAATGAGAGGCCTGGGGGAGCTAGGTTTACGACTGAAGAGTTCAGAGGAAGTATGGCACTAGAGCTTATTGGTGCTGTGATGAGGATGGATAAATTGAGATGTTCTGGGCATGTGGAGAGGATGGAGGAAGACAATTAGGTGCGGAAAGTGAGACGTGTGGACGGTTGGGGCAGGGTTGCGAGAGGCAGACCTACAAAAGACCTAGGACGAGGTCATAGACTGTGGCCTCGGGGATAAGAGACTGAATAGGGAGGCTGCTAGAGATCAAGCAGCGTGGGAAGCCACCACTAGGTGACCAAAGCCTACATATTCAGACACGATGGAGTCTTTATAAACGAAACGAAACGAATCAAAGGACTTTAGTGTAACGTATAGGCATTATTCATCACTTTCGTACTGTTTGCTTGCGTCCCCTACTAATTTCGGCAGGTACGCAATACCGTCTACCCACAAACACTTACCCCTGTTTTGTGCAGCCCTGATGTAGTACCGGTAGTGTATCAATAATTTCCAGCCATTTGTGTGTGGTTGCCGGTAGTTTTATGGTTTTCAGATATTAGTCTAGCAGTTACGAAGCTCGTACACAGTGACCTGATAGTTTTTTTTTTTTCTCTCTCAGAAGATCGCATCACTGGGTTCCAAAGTTCATCACTTACCTCTCGTTAGTTATCGTAATGGGGTGGATGAGTATTTATGTCCAGAACTGTACCTAACTGGTCATCTCTAAAACTCACTCGTCTTTCCATCTGTTTACGACCTACCGTACAGTCTTATTCCATGTGTTCAGGCATCTCGGCATTAATGGATCTTGAATTTGGTTCTCTTTACGTCTTTTTTTTTTTTTTCTAGGAAGAACAGTTTAGGGATGTTCAGTTTATGGTTATTCTTTCCATTTTGTATAAAAACAATGATCCCCTTCTCTTGCATGGTGTCTTGTAATTTTTCTCGCTAATGTCAGAACATTTTATTTACTTTAAGAAAGCCCCTAATACTGAAGGAGTAGAAGGCTATATCAAACTCTTTGAAAACTTTGTGGTAAGCTGGCATGACACTGACCAGTTATAGCTGGAATAAAACAAACACGTCGTCGTAATGAAAGGAATGATAATCATGGAGTCAACTAAGGTAAATCTGATGATGATGTTTGTTCTCGTCGTGGCGTAAACTGGGGGTAATGGTGCCTTACACTGGCTGGCACCTGCAGTGCCGGGTATTCTGGCCACAGTTCAGGCCAGATCAAGCACTAAGTCTGGCTGAATTGGCCGTGGTGGAGCTTGAGGGATTAGAATGTTGAGAGAGAGAGAGAGTCTGAACACATGCGGGACCGATTTAACATAATTTTCTTATTTCGTGCAGTTAATACCATCATATCACCAATTTGTTCCTTGTTAAGACTGACCTGTATGACAACTCAGTTGGGCATGCACGGCAGTAAATGCGCAGTGGTTTTGTGTGTGTGTGTGTGTGTGTGTGTGTGTGTGTGTGTATTATAATGAATATCAGACTTTATGCATAGACTGAATGGGTCTGTTCCCTGAGGCCCAGCGGTCCTCCTACACACAACAAACGGCGCCACACATCTTCCCCCGTCATCACTTTCGGCGCTAATACCATCATCTGTCCTGAGTATTTGCTGTTGCCGTCGCATTTAGGACTGGTGTGGTGGCATTAGCTGGGTGTTTTATGACATGTTCGTGGCCTTTGAGGAAGATTAGTAAATGTGTTGTAGCAAAACAGTTTCTCTGTTTCCTGCCGCCGCCTTCATAGCTTACAGTGTCCTGTTCTTTCTATCAGTATTTCTTTTCTGTACCACCTCATTTTACCCTGCTTTGCCCTCAGATTACCAGTTCTTCATCTTGAATAAAGAGTTGTGCTAATAACACTGCGACATGATACTAGTCACAAAGAAGTGCTATGGATTGGATGCAGGGCCGTAGCATTGTCAATTTCTGCAACTCCGCTGCTTGAAAGTAACCTGCCACAGGACGATAATCTGGGTCAGGTAAAGTTGAAATAACTATACTCTATTTTGGTTTGGGGGAAGGATAAGGAAAGAAGCGTGTACTGTGTTGCCATGTCTTTTATTCTTCCTAAAATAATATATCCAAATTATGAACGGAACTGCATAAAAAAGGTGTTTGAGAACCTCAGCCAGGGAAACTTGTAGTAGTTCCTGTTGAGCATAGAGGGACCGCAGTGAGCGTAGAATTGTTGTAAGTACTGTGAGGTCTTTGAGCACAGAGGGGTCTTGTGAGTACAGAGGGGTCTTGCGAGCGCAGATGGGTCTTTTGAGCTCAAAGAGGTTTTTAGGGGCCTTGTTAACACAGAGCGATCTTGTCAGCGTTGTGCGAATCTTTAAGCTAAGACCCTTATGAATTAAGTTATATCTATGAGACTCTTGTGAAACCCTTATGAATGAAGTTGGAATTTTGTGAGCGCATTGAGGTTCTTGTGAGCAAAGTAGTGATTTTGGGAGGAAATTAAAAGCTTTGTGAGCGCAGTGGAAACCTTATGGACTCAGTGGATTTCTTGTGGGTACAGTGAGACTTGTATGAGCGTTGCAGAGGTAGTTGTGAGCACAGCTGAAATATTGTGAGCACTTTGAGAGTCTTGTGAACATACTAGGAGTTTTGTAGACGCAGTGAGTCTTGCAAGTGCAGTGAATCTTTGAAATAGTGTGGTTGTGAGCATAGTTGGGAGTCCAGTGAGCACAATGGCGTGTGAGCACAGTGTGAAACTTTGAGTGTAGTAAGACCCTGATGAATGCAGCCAAAGCCTTATGTTTGGAGTGAAGTTTGGATCTTCTGAGGATTCTGAGCATATTGCCAGAGCAGTGGGCGAATTCTTACCGCACTGGAACTCTTGTGAGTACAGTGGCATCCTTGTGAGTGCATGGCCTAGTGAGTGCGGTGGGAGTTTAGTGAGTACCGTCAGTCCTGAGTAAAGTAGAATACTTGAGCGCAGTGGGAGTCGTTGTGATCATACTGAGAGTCTGTGTGAGTGACTGGGAGTCTTGTGAGCACAGTGGGAGTTTGTGTGGGAGTCTTTGTTAGCGCAATGGGAGCCTTGTTAATACAGCAAGTCATGATGAAAACTGAGACCTTTATGAGCACAGTGAAAACTTTCTGAGCACAGTGGAAGCCTCCTGAACACTGTGGAAGCCTTGTGAAAAACGTGTAAGCCTTGAGAGCACAGTGGAAGCCTTAAGAGGACAGTAAAAGCCTTGTGAGCACAATGGAAGCCTTGTGAGCACGTTGGAAGCCATTGAGCACAGCGAAAGCCTTGTGAGCATGGTGGAATCCATGTGAGCACAATGAAAGCCTTGTGAGCACGATGGAAGCCTTGTGAACACATGGGAAGCCCTGTGAGCACAGTGGAAGCCTTGTGAGCGCTGGGGAAACCTTGTGAGCACAATGGAAGCCTTGTGAGTGCAGTTGAAGTCACATTGGGATTAAATACAGCAACTGCCTAATGAACGCAGTGGAACCCTTCCTAACACGGCAGTAGGAGCCTTCGGAACGCAGGACCCCTTATGAACACATCGGGCCTCCTGTGGGTGTTGTGTGAGGCTGTACAGGACGTATAGCGTTGGCTTCCACTCCACTGATATTGACGGCCAGATTGACCATAACTGTTCAGGATGAGTTTTATGGGTCCTTTGAAAGCTTACTTATCCTAAGGACCTATGCTCTTATTGTAGAAGTAGCCCGACCCGAACCAATGCCTCACGCATGGGTATAAATGTGGAAGGTTTTGATGGTGTAGAGCGTATCCCTGACGCACAACCATAGCCTTTATAACATTAACTTAACATATGCCATTCTTCCTACAGTTCACACACTCCATGTGTTCCTCATTTGTACTTCGCCAGCATGAAGAAGGTAATTATTTGTATCACTCTTCCACCAATAAGATCCAGTTCTGCTGAGATTTTGTATGGATGGCTAGTAATAGTGCAATATAACTGACACTTTGTTCTATTGGGCGGCTGTGTATATGTCAAGTAGGGGAATTGTACAGGGTATTAAGATTTAAGAACTCATGAAGAGACATACTACTCCCCTTTCTTGAACATCCACCCCTTGGCAGGATCGAACCTAGGTCAGGAGGGATGTGAGACCACCACGCTACCTTCTGGAACTGAGGGTGTTCAGTGTGTAGTACAGATATCGGCCCGCCTCACCCTGCCTGAAATACACACAGCCGCTGCCTATGCCACCCGCTGAAATATAATACATTAAGACAGTGGTTTCCAACCTTTCCTACTTCTTCCCCCCCCCCCCCACTGAATGACACGTTCCCTGCGCCCCCCTTCCTCAAATACTGTATTTTACTGGCATAGTTGGCACATGTCAATAAATATCATAGATTTTTAATCTTTGAAATTGTTTATATATTCAGATAACTAGATTTCTTATTCCTATCTGAAATATTTTCTCCATATTTAGAATTAGTGAATTCCATCATAATTCATAGTTTTCAAATATAATTACCCTCTTTATCAAGCCTTCGTGTCCCCCCAGGCAGCCCTTCGTGTCCCCCTAAGGGGGCGCGCCTCACAGGTTGGAAACCACTGCATTAAGGTAACAGCGTAAGGACACCATGTACAGCACAGATGACTGGAGGGAAGGGTGAGTGAGGGGAGAGGGAGCGGAAGGCACAGGGAGAGGAAGAGGCGGTGGGAGGATTTAATCTGTGTGTGTGTGAGAGAGGAAGAGGCGGTGGGAGGATTTAATAAAAGAGGTATAAGGTAGGGTAGTGGATGTTGGAGTGGCCCTGGTGAGAGAGGATAGTGTTTGGATACTCCCTGTACTGTTGTTTGCAGATGATACTGTGTTGTTGAGTGAAGACGAAGGGGAGCTGCAAGGCTTGGTGGATGAGTTTGGGAGAGTGTGCAAGAAACGGAATCTAAAGGTGAATGTAGGGAAGAGTAAAGTGATGGTCTTTGAGAGGAGTGAAGTCAGTGAATGTACAGCGAGGTTGGATGGTGAGGAATTGGAAAATGTGAGTACGTTTAAGTACTTGGGTAGTGTAATGAGTAAGGATGGAGGTTTGGAGGGTGAAGTGCTTGAAAGGGTACAGCAGGGAAGAAAGGTTGCTGGTTCTTTGAAAGCAGTGATAAGAAACAGGGATGTGAACATGGAAGTGAAAAAGTTACTACATGACAGTATTGTGATACCAACTCTAACGTATGGAAGTGAAGCTTGGACGTTGTTGGAAGGACACAAGTCAAGAGTGAGAGCAGTGGAAATGAGTTATTTAAGAGGAGCCTGTGGAGTCACACGGAGAGACAGGCTGACGAATGAGGATATAAAGGAGTGTTGTGGTGTGGATGTGGATGTGACAGGAAGCGTTATGAGGAACACACTGAGGTGGTTTGGCCATGTGGAGAGAATGGAGGGTGAAAGACTGACGAAGAGAGTGTATGTGAGTGAGGTGGAGGAGGGAAGAGGGAGGGGAAGGCCGAGGATGAGATGGAGGGATGGGGTGGAGAAGTATATGAGAGAGGGGGGTGTGAGTTGGGAGCAGGGCAGTGAAATGGCGGGGGACAGGGCGACTTGGAGGCGATTTGTTTGTGGCCACCCCAAACGGGATTGAGGCGTCTGGCAATAGATAGATAGATAGATAGAGTGTGTGTGTGTGTGTGTGTGTGTGTGTGTGTGTGTGTGTGAGAGAGAGAGAGAGAGAGAGAGAGAGAGAGAGACGTAGCACAAAGTGTCCACGTTACGACACCCCCATGATTAATGTCTCTGTGTAGTTGGTGGCTGGGATATACCACCTTGCCAATTCCAACACCACCCAGAAAAAATCACCTTCCCAGAGCAGTAACCTGGGGATACACACCCAGTCACGCACGCAAACACACACACTCAACCGCCGAAAGACTTGCACACACGTAATCACAAACTTACACGAACGCACACAACCGTTTTCTAATACTGAATGCCCACTTAATCTCTCTCTCTCTCTCTCTCTCACACACACACACACACACACACACACACACACACACACACACACACACTTTCTTCCCCTCACTGCAATCTTTTTTTTTTTTTCCCCGAAAGAATAGAGTTACGGCACTAAACCTTTGCCTTAGCCCCCTCCCCATGTGCCCCCCCCCCCTGTTCTGTCATCCCCCTCCCTCTCACCCAGTGCTCTCTTCTCCCTCCTCTTCCTTCCCCTACCAACCCTCCTTCCTCTTCATCAGTTTCTCACCTCTACTTCACATTACCCATCCCCTTCCACTCCTCCTTTCCTTTTCATCCGTTACCCACTTCTCCCTCCCTCCCCCTCTTTCACCCTTACCCTCCCACCATCCACGCTTTCCTTTTTCCTCCATACTAGCCTACCCTGTCTTGTCCCCCTTCTCTTTCTCCCCTTCCCTCCTCCTCATTTATTTCTCTCTCCTCCCTCCCTACCCCCCACACAAACACTTTTCTCTCCTCTTTGGAAGAAAGGAAAATTGCAACATTACGGGAGATGAACACTTGCAAAAATTACTTGCTGGATATTCTTGTTTCATTGTATTCATTTTTGTGTATTTTTTTGTATATTGTGTTTATTACTCTACGGTTTGGTGTTTCGGTAACTTTGGATGAGGATGGAATTGGAGGAGGAGTGAAAGAAAAGACTTGAATGAAAGGGAAAGAAGAAAAAAGGAGAGGAGGAAGTAAAAGGCGAGAACGGAGGAGGAGAGGAAGGGGAAGAGAGGGTTTGATAATTATAGGGGTGGGGATGGGAGATTTGGAAGAAGAGGGGGAAGTGAAGGGGGTTGGAGGAAGAAAGTGGTGAGGAGGGAAAGGTAGGAACATAATATGGGAGGGAGGAAGCAAAGGAAAGAGGAAGATGGAAGGAATTAAGGAAAAGGAAGAAAGAAAGGAGTAAGTAAAGGAATGGGAGGGGTGAAGGAGAGGAAGAATGAAAAGAGATGAGAATAGAGGAAAGGAGGGAGTAGAGGGGAGGGAGAAGGAGAAAGAGGGGGGTGAAAATGTGGAAGAAGAGAATGAGTGGGGGAAGGAGGGAAAGGTGTCGAGGAAAAGGAGTGGGGGACGGAAGGAAGGAAAAGTTGTGGGAAAGGAGGAGTAGGAGAAGGAACTGAGGAAGCCAAGGGAGGAAAAATTTAGAGGGTTGAGGAAAGAGGGGAAAAATTTACAAGGTTGGAAGAAACGGACGGAGTGAGGGTAGGAATGGAGGAAATGGAGGGAGTACAGGGGAAAGCAAACACATATTGAGTGATATCGAGGCTGTATTTATACAGGGTAGGTTAAAACTAAGGTAAATTCTATCAGCCTGAGAGATGGATGCCAAAGCAGTAAGGCTCCCACCACCCACCAGTCCCTCCAGTTTAAGCCGACAGGAAAAAGTGTAATGGAAGTTTACTGGATGGGATAAATGGAAATAATTTTGTACGCCATCGTAACATATAAGGGAAAGCAACATCCTATGAACATTGTGTGCTATTGCGAACAGTAATATCAATTCACATCCTTACGATAAGTAACGATACAGTGAGCCATGACTTTTGAAACGTAGTGATGTTATCTTCGAAACACAACAAACTTAAAAATATTGGGGAAGTTTCGTAATATTTCGATTAAATGGCGGAGCTATATTCCTGACTGCAAATGTGCATAATTTTTATGTGTTTGTGTCCTCCATGCTATGCATTGTAAAGAACTTTATAGTTCTTATTATAGTTCAGGAGAGAACATGTTTACACTAGCTGGGGATCAGAAGCTAAATAGTTATGCACACGATTTTAAATGTTATTACTGTATCACAGTTTACCAGGAAGGAAAAGGGAGAGAGAGAAAGATACATTTAGAGGGTAAGGAAGGAAAATGTGAGGAGGGAAGGAAAGAAGCCGAGGGAAAGTAAAGAAATGAACTAGGGATAGCGGAAATGAGGTAAGTAATGGAAGACGAGAGGTAGGAAAGGAACTGAATAAAGGAGGGAGGGAAGAAGGCAAAGGAGGTAAGAAATAGAGCGAGGAAAGAGAAGTGTGGATGGTGGAGGGTGCTTGATGGAGGGAGAAAGGAAGGAAAAATTGGAAATTACGTTTGAAAAGAGTGTGGAAAGAGTTAGGGAAACTGGGGGAGAGAGGAAGGAGAGAAAAATACAAGAGAAAGGAAAGAGAAAAAAAAATGATGATTGAGAAATGATAGAAGAAATAAAAGTGCTGTGTGTATTGACTCCTGTACTTTATGTTCTTCCTATCATCCCCTCTCCTCTCCTCATCCCTTTTTCACAAGCTCCAGGCCTTTGCATGCGAGTATAAATCATCTACCGGTACACTCTTCCTCTGTACATTGTTCATCGTTCTTCCTTTTCTTTTCTAGTCCTATTCCCTCCCTCTCCAATGTTTTAAATTATTACGTCGCCCGGACGGAGTTTGACGAGGTACTATTTTTGGTCCAGTTCCTTTCTTTGTTGGTTGGTTTCTTTGTTTGCTAACAACATTACGGAAAAACGGAAGAATTAAATTACATGAAACTTTGAGGATATGTGAGCACTAGTCCCCTAGGAAATTAACTAAATTTTGGAGGTAATCGAGTGACTTTGAAAGATCAAAATCAAAGTCACGGATTTTCAGAGATCTGTAACTTGAAAACGGTTGAAGAAAGGGATATTTATTATTGTGAACATATAGGAACTCCGTAATATGGGTTTTCATATGACACCAAGACATCTGACCTTAAGTGACCTTGAAAGGTCAAACTCAAGGTCACAGATATTCAGGGGGCTATAACTCGAAACTCGTTGAAGATAGAGATATTTACTGTTACCAAGATATAGGAAGTCTCATATGGGCTTTCATTTGGCAGCATGACCTTTGCCCTTGAGTGACCCTGAAAGGTCAAACGCAAGATCACGGATTTTCAGAGGGCATAACCCGAAAACATTTGCACCAATACCATAGACTTTAACTGTGCATTGACACTAAATGGCAGAAACGAATCAGTATTTAACAGCAATAAAATAACTGTTGTCGGGCGAGGTTTGTTGTGCCTGGCACCAGTTGTTTTTATGCTGGGTTATTTTTGCCCGAACAGTGTATACTACAGTACTCAGTGTTTTATCTTCTGTATTTCAGTAGTTACTTATTTTGCATTTCCTTATTGAAGGATGTCTGTTTAGGTTGTGGTTGATTTTTAGCTTGTTATTTTACATGGCTCGAGGGTTTTATTTACTTATTTCAGTCAGATACCATTTCTTAACAAACAAAAAGTTTTTCAGAATTTTCTGTTTTCGTGTAATTTTCGTACTGGTATTCTCCATCATGTTTATACCTGCTGTATTTTCATGTTTCACGTACAGTACATGTACTCTCTCTCTCTCTCTCTCTCTCACACACACACACACACACACACACACACACACACACACACACACACACACACACACACACACACACACACACACACACACACACACACACACACACGTGCTTGTTGTTACCTCCTCCACCGGGGTAGCGCCGGAAACAGGAGAAAACAGCCTTATTCAGTCACATTCCGTCTTTGTCCCTCACCTGTCGAGTGTAATGCGTTACATGAGACAGTTTTAAACCATACAGTCATACTTCATTCTTTCAGTGTTTTTATTCTTTCAGTGTTGTGATGATGTATTCATCATAGGAGTGACAATATGGTTTAGAAACAGGCGTTTCTTATCCCTTCATAACGAGGTGTCTCTGGAATTGAATCAACGTGTCTTGAAATGAATAAAGTTTTAAAAATATGTCATCGTACTGAAAGTGTTCATGCTTCTTGCACTTTCTTGTATTTCTCTTACTTATCCTTTATTAATCTCATGGAAAACTTCCAATACACACATTCTTTCCTTTATCTAATAGTCTCCTGTTCTTTGGTCACTAACATATCAGTAATCTCTCTCACCCTGCCCACCACAGTTGTATCATTCACTTTTTCCAACCACTCACAACAGACACCTACCGCCATAGCTCTCACTGCTTTGTGTCATCCTTTCGCGCGCGTGCATGTGTGTGTGTGTGTGTGTGTGTGTGTGTGTTGTTGAGTAACCCCGGTCTCTCTGGCCGAGCAGACCTATCAACCGCAGGCAAGCAGGCGCCTTTGTAGGGCCGTCTCGTGCAGTGACCAGATGCTTCACTTATCAGACAACGCCTCGCCACTGCGAGGCACGGAGAAGAGTGTGGAGGTTTGGCATCCAGACTGACCTCGCATTTCCGTCTCCATCCAGTTAACAGCGGTACTATAGTAGTAGGTTACTACCTAACGATGTAAACAATTTCGTGGGTTTCAGGAAACCATTAGGCTTGTCATTCAGTGCAGAGGCACCTGGAGTAGAATGGAAAGTGTTAAAAAGTCACAGAAAAAATGGGAGAAACAGGAAGAGAGGAGAGCAGACACAAATGCAATGATACATGTGAGGCAAGAAGTAGGCAGCGCTACCTCAAGTGAGTGGATGATGATCACCATCACCTACCACATTTCCCATGTATAAACGCATGATTATGCAGATATTACTCCATTGTCCATCGCCATTCCTTACTGTAATATGTCTTACCTTACTGAGTAGTTCTGCAGCTACACAGAAAATTACAATAACTTCCTTACCTCTTCCAGCCTCCCTCTGATCACCTTTTTCCTTGTACTCTATATAGTCATACCTTTCACCCTGACCAGCCATACGACTTTCTTCCCTGCGGTAATTTCTTTTGCCGGAACAACCACAATGCTGCCAATTAACTTTTCCAACCACACTGAAAAAAACAGATGAAGATGCTATTTTTCTTTTTTGGAATCCATTACCCTGTGTACAAAAACTGTTCCATTCCATATACTTTGCAGCCACATAGAACAAACAAACTACGGTACTCTTTTAACTGTTACCTCCTATCCACTTCTGTTGCTCTTTCCCTCTCATATACACGCAGTTATATATATATATCCATCCAGTCACACAGCAACCAACCACGTTGCCTTGGAGTCCCCACAACCCTCAGTAACCCGTCCACTACCATGACTTCTCATGTTTCAGCACGTCAGCACTTCAACACACGCTTTAGCACTTCAGCACATCAAGCACTTCGCCACACGCTTTAGCACTTCAGCACTTCACCACACACTTTAGCACTTCAGCACTTCAACACACGCTTTCAACACACGCTTCGCCACACATCCGATCTGCTCCAAGACCCAAAATAAAGCTAAGAAATATCACATGTTTGTGGTGACACGGGTTAAAGGGACACATAAAAAACAAATGTGCGGTTAACTCTTTGAGTGCAAGACGTTTTCCTGTGTTGAATCAGTTGGTATCAGGAAGTAATTGGAAAAGTATTCATCTCATTGGAAGAGAACATTCTTAACACCCTTACTGGAAGAGGTTCTTTCCACTTTTGAAAAATAAATTTTTGCAGTAACCAAATAAAAAATTTTGGATGTCATCGAAAAAACATTAAACAAGGTAAATAAAAGAATTTATTTTATAGTAACGAAATTAATTTAAAAAAAAAGTTAAATGGAGATAGAGCTCAACTCAACGGTATTCCAGATTTGAGGTGGGAGACCCGAACTAGCTGGGGTGACAGCATGAGTGGAGACCCGAGAGAGAGAGAGAGAGAATGTATCATAAATGACGTTACTTGAGCGGGTAAATTTGGCCTGAGTTCAAGATGAGATAATGCGGCGGTGGTGAAGAGCGTGATCAATGATTGAGTGCCAGATTAATGATGAGGTGCGTGAGGATGATGGCTACGTACTGAATTCAAGATGCGAGTGCGTGAGGCAGGTAATGAAGTCTGATTGCGGGTTTGAAAGTGCGTTGGATGATGAGTGCGTGGTGATTGATGGAGTGTTGGGTGAATGAAGTGTGGGATAAATGACAGTGTGTGTGAGGATAAACTTGTACCGAATGGACGATGAGAGTGCATGATAGTGGATGGTGAAGCGTGAGGAGTTTGAGGCGAATGACGAAGTGCTTGAGTATGGAAAACTGTTCTAAATTGAGAAAGTGCGTGAAGGTGTGTTGTGGGTTGGGAGTGGTGTGGTGATGAGTACAGGATTGAGTGCTTGAGGTGGTGTGTGGTTGTGTGTGGTGGTGAGTGCGGGAATGAGTGCGTGAAATGGTGAGTATGTGAGAGAGTGACAGGTGACAAAGGCCTCCGTCAGTACCCCCCTTGAGGCGGCTCCCCCGGGCGAGGTAAGGGGGTGAGAGATGGGGGGAAGAGGGATGCTGCGACCCACCCACCCAGGAGTACCATCAGGGCCAAGGTTACGAGAACATGATGCAGGCAGGCAGACTGACAGACACATACACAAAGGAAGGGATTAAGAAGGCAAAGTGGCAGGCAGGAATAAGATGCCTAAGGACTCTGGCAGGGGGGAAGGTGCTTAGACAGGTGGTAAGCAAAAGACAGACAGACAGATAGAAGTAACATGCAGCTTGGCAAGGGGCTGGCGGGAAGGCAGACATAGACAGGTATGTAGGCAGGGGAGGTGATTCACGCGTGGGTAGGAAAGCAGGTAACAGGCAGGAAAGGGCAAAGAGGCAGAGAAGTAAGGAAGAAGACAAACAGCGTGGCAGACAAGTGGGGAGGCAGCAGTCTGTATGGGAGTCAAGAGGCAAGGTGAGAGTGGCACGTACAGAATCTTGAAAGGGAGGCAGGGAGGTCGGCAAAAGGGAAGGGAAGGTAAGGAGAGAGAGAGAGAGAGGGAGAGAGAGAGAGAGAATGTAATACCATTTCCTTAGCAAATTATTTTCCATACTACACTTTGCTGACTTGTGGGGAAACCCAGTAACGAGGCAAGCACAGGAACTTCAGTCGTGTATGCAGCCTGAAACATTAGAGAAAATAAGAATTTATTGGTTTTCCTGTGTTTCTCTCCCAATTACTTTGCCCAGTTGTAAGTGAATCAACCACATTTGGTGGGAAAATTCTTAGTCTGCGTAAACATTTAAATTTGTTGTTATACTAATGTATATGCGATTGTTCCATTAAATAATTAGAGTTATGGCCAAGTGCAATTGTGTACTCAGAAGCTTAAAAGGAAATATTTTACGCTCAGCAGGAGGTTCAGGTTGGTGTAAGTGACAATTGTTGTGGTAAATGGCCCTATGATATGCCAACAAGCACGCGCGTTCACTTCTAAAGCCAAAGATAGTATGACTCGCATATTTGTGGTACATTAGATGATGTTAGAGAGACAACATCGTGGGCTTCAACCGGGACATGCGAGTGAAGATGATAGTTACGAGTACGATGAAACTGTATGTGTGTGTGTGTGTGTGTGTGTTTCAAGTCGTTCCAGTTGCATATTGTTGTTTCCCCACACCAAGAGGAAAGTATTTTGTTTATTTTTTCTGGCGTGATGGTGGAGTGTGTGTGTGTGTGTGTGTATATATATATATATATATATATATATATATATATATATATATATATATATATATATATATATATATATATATATACTGTATCCATCTATCTATCTATATTTCACCCCTGTTGTTTTTAAACTTTCCTCCCCCACCACCCCTCCCCCTCCTTCCCCCATCGTCCTCCTTCACCGGTCGTCCTCCTTCCCCAGTGCTCCTGCAATCTCAACTTTCCTCTCCCTCTTTATTGCCCTACCTTCCTGCTTTCCTTCCTCCATTTTCTCCTTCCTCCTCTCTTCCGTCCTTCTTTACCGCCTTCCTCCTCTCTTTCTTCCTTCTTTGTTTCCTTCCTACAGTGTTCCTTCCTTCTTTGTCTCCTTCCTCCTCCCTCCCTTCTTTCTTTGCCTTCTTCCTGCCTTTTTTCCCTCATTCATTCCACCTGCTCCTCTTCCAGTGCTATTTTCATGTCAGATTTCCTTATTCAGTTTATTACTCGCTCTTTTTCGTTTCCTGTATCCCCACCCCCCCGGCTTCTACTCCTTCCCTCTTTATCCTACCATCTCCTCTTACTCTTCTCTACTCTTCTTAGTTTGTCACCATGTTTCTTGGTCTCCTTGCCTCTTATCATCCACTCTCCTCTTCTCTCCCTCCTTCCTTACTTCTGTCTTTCCTTCCTTTCGTCCTTCAGTTCTTACTTCATCCCGCCCTCTCTTACTTCCTTCAGAGTCCTTACTTCCACCTTCCCTTCCCTCCCTCCTCTGCTTTTTACCTTTTCCCGCCTCCCTCCTCCTAATCCTTGTTTTATACTACTCTGATCTTCGCTCTCCTCCCTCGTTCTTGCTCGCCTTCTCTCCTTTCGTCCTTACTTCTTCTTTTCTCCTTCCCTTATATTTCCCTCTCCCACCCTCCCCTCTCGTTTCCTCCACTCCTCCCCATGCTCCTCTCCTCCCCCCTGTCTCCCCGTTGTCCAATATGACCTCGTTTGGGTGCGAGATGTTAGCATAAGGGTTTTTCTGGCTGCAAAATTAGTCCTTGGCTTTGTATAAGAAGCAGACCAGTATACGTGTTGCACCGTAACTTGGCCCAGATTTTGGTCCTTTTGCAGCTTATTTTAATTAGCTCTGTAACTGAAAAGAACAATGCTACAGTTCTGCATCCTTTCCGTAGCGCCTTTACATGACTAGCATCATATTCTGGGGTTAAATTTTCGTTACAATTCAGCATTCAAGTTGGAGAGGTGGCAGTTTTAGGCCAAATTAAAGTAAAAGAGGTATAGTAGTGACCATAGCCGTAATTGCGGGATATACAATATAGGTGGAAAAGGTTTCTGTTTGGGGGGTGCTGTATGAGGAATGGTTGATGAGGTACAGGTTACGTGATTGAGGGATATATAGGTAGAAATGGTGGCTGTTTTTGTGGATCTGTAAAACTGATAGTTGATGAGCTATGTAATAGAGGAAGTCGTTATCGTGTTTGTGGTTTTGTAATAGTGGTGGTTATGATCATAGAACCAGCAGACCACTAATCGTCACCAAAACCGTAAATGGGAGACGTTAAGGTGAGAATGGTTACCGTGGTTGTCATTCTGTAAAAGTAATGGTTGACGAGATAGAAGCAGACCACGAGTAGCGACCAACTGTATAATCTCACCTGACCTTCTCAAGGATGTGGCCTTTTTGCATTATATTTTTACCACCACCAAAAGCTTGACGGTACATTAGGCTTAGGGATGGCTTTTAGTGAAGTGGCCGGAAACAGTCATCCTAAACGCTTTAAATGTCCATTGGTTTATTCCTGCTATAGCCAGCCAGTTTTATTTAGCCTGAAAAGAGCCTCGTAGTAAAGGGATGAAGAATATAGTCAGTAATGGATGAAGTATTTTCATGGATGCAAACGTTTTGATGAGTAGAGGCGTGAAAAGGGATATCCCTTACCATAAATCGCATGCATAAATTCCATATTGTATAAAATTTGTGTCAGAAACACCACTTTAGCAACTGCAATGTACACATCAAAATTCGTCGTAAAAAGTTACACCTGTTAGAAGTGTTTAGAGAGTGTTATATGCATTCCATAGAGAACAGACAGACAGACAGACCAATATTCTAATTTATATACTGTACATATATTCGGATGATGGCGTGCTGTGGTGAAGTTTGGTGGTGTGATATAATGTGGTGGTCATTGTTAAAGCATGTCAGTGTGGTGTGGTGTGTGATAGTGTGTGGTATGACCCCAGGTAATGCTGTGGTAGCAAGGTAATTTTTGGGCTGGGGGATGTGCTGTGAATTTCTGCACACACCACTCCAACACAGGGCTGCAGCATGGTCCAGTATGCTGCAATTTGAGCTAATACTGTACAGTGTCATGCCGTTGCATACAATGTAATGTGCATGGCCGTTTGTTAGAGAGCAAGCTAATGGTCTCATATAACCTCATGTGTCCTCTCAACCACGGTAGAACATACTAAATGACCCACTTGTCTCAGTGCTTGAGTCTGTGTGCTGCCTGTGTGTGTGTGCTGTTGCTGTGATTCTGTGTACGTATTTTGTTGCCGAGCCTCTGCCGCTGTGCTTAATTGACTTTAATGTGAAGTGCTTCTCATAATATTCTTCTGTTTCCTTGTTTCGTTGTTTTGGTGCATCTCTTGGTGTGAGTATCAAGTAATGTGCTTCTGGTTCCATGGTTGTGTTTGTATATGATTCTGTTGAGCATCTTTCGTTGTGTTTCTGTTAGTATGCTGATGCTGGGTCGTCATTATATGCTTCGTCCTTTCTCGGTGCCTTTGTTTCAGTGCTGTCCTGTGCTTCTGTTGCTGTTAGTTACTCTCCCTGTATCTGATGTAATGTAATGTCTCACATCCTTCACATACATTACTGTACTTCTCTTAATTAAGTTGCTGTAATTCGGTCTGTGTTTTCCTAATTCCTTTCGTGTACTCTTTCCGAGGTACTATTGTTGTAGAAAAAGAATCATCATCATTCTGGCACTCTAGTTAGACACGACTCCAAGAAGGATAAAGTCCTGTTATATTTCATTAATGGCAAGCGACTGTGCATATAACCGACCCAGTCTCAGATTTAAAAAGAGCAATAACAAAATAAGTTTAGTTCCAAAATGCTTCGGAATCTTGATGAGGACCTGAGCTCGGGGACTGAGGCAAGCAACTTTAATTTGGAGTTTGATATACACATTAGTCTCATTTCTGAAAGTTTGTATGAGAATTTCAGCTTTTAACCTGCGGAGTACGGTGGCGTCTCTTGTATCCTATCGTTGTTACAGCAAAACAATTTTTATTCAGTTAACGCAAAACCTCTTTGACTGTAATGGTTACAAATACTATTCTTCAGCTTCATTTCTATAATGTTTTTCGAAAATCTTTTTTGCAACCAAACAATTTTATTCAGCTTATGGGAAACATCTTCAATTAGAGGGGTTACTGTTTTCATCAGATGTTTCCCCAGGGCTGAATACTGCATAATTATTTGGAGTTAACAAGAAATAACTGAACATAGTTTAACTGGCTGAAGGGGGCGCATTGGAGTTTGTTCTTAACCCCTTCACTCCGAGGGTTTATTTATAGTAGGCAAAATTGTCTGTCATTAGTAAGATAAAAACGAAGGCTTAAAGTGGTCACATGTTGTCGAGCACTGGAGATGAGTGAGACAGGAGGGGGAGGGAGGGGTATGGAGAGGAGGGAGGGTGAAGGGTTTACCAGAACACGCTGCTGTTGAACACCCGACAGTACAAGGAAGGCTGCTGCAGCAGGTACACTGGTAGAGACATAGTTCGTCACCTGTAGTCGCAGTCTGTCCTACATTTTCCTAATGTTATGGTTTCTCTTGTTTTGTCGTGAAAAATAATACTCTCTCTCTCTCTCTCTCTCTCTCTCTCTCTCTCTCTCTCTCTCTCTCTCTCTCTCTCTCTCTCTCTCTCTCTCTCTCTCTCTCTCTCTCTCTCAAAACTCACTGACGGAAGTCAATATGTCTCCAGTTTTTTCGCGACACCGACGTCAGCAGCTCAGTGTTATCTCCAAAGTCCTCCTCTCTCTCTCTGTCTATCTCTCTCTTCAATAGAGAGAGAGAGAGAGAAATACACACTATTTCAAGATGTCTATCTATCTATCTATTACCAGACGTCATTATCCGGTAAGGGGTGGCCACTTGACTTTGAGTTATTTGTTTTACGGGGAGGGGCACTAACCCTCCATCAGCCCACTTGTTGACACGTAGGGAGCAGGTCTGGTTTGGTTATATGGTTACCACCCAGCGTTGTAAATGGTTTCTTGGCTTACAGGAAACCATTTGGCTTGTCACTCAATGTAATTGAAAAAGAAGCCACAAAATTATCTTCATGATAAAATACATTATATTGCATGAATACATTTACTAATTGGATACTGTTTCCTGTGTGTGTTGTTTGTTTAAGCTTGTTCAGGTATTTCTGGTCCCCTGCGTTTATATAGGCATTTAGGCTGTGTATGTGTGTGTGTGTGTGTGTGTGTGTTTGCGTGAATGCTCTCGCGAGACATGTTGTGTGTGTGTGTGTGTGTGTGTGTGTGTGTGTGTGTTTGCGTGAATGCTCTCGCGAGACATGGTGTGTGTATTGTGTGTGTGTGTGTGTGTGTGTGTGTGTGTGTGTGTGTGTGTGTGTGTGTGTGTGTGTCGTGAATGCTCTCGCGAGACATGGTGTGTGTGTGTGTGTGTGTGTGTGTGTGTGTGTGTGTGTGTGTGTGTGTGTGTGTGTGTGTCACCCCTGTATAGGAACTGTCAAGCCATAAAGTCACCAGGTATACTTGAATTACTTTGTCCATTTGTGTTGCTGGTGTATTAGTAAAGAGAAGGCCATATTTTCTGACTGCCTTTTATGGATCAGTTGTAAGGATCAGCTGTGGTTGGTCTGCATGTTACGTTACACAGCACATTACGCAGCAAGGCATAGAAACTTACCACGCCTGGGTTACGCAAATGGACATCCGATATTAGGGACCTGTCTACACCGTCCCACTCAAAGGTTTGATCGTAGGAGTTTTTATTTCCATGATACCCACGTATTAAAATAGTTTATAATGAAGATACTACCGTTTGGACCTTCCTCAGGTAGCCTGATTATACCATTATTGCATTTTTTTTTATTGTTACATTAATTGTTGTATCCCTTCACAACCGAGACGTATATTTTATATGATTCTTGCTGTCGCCAGACGATCTTATTCATATCAGGAAACTTTCGAACCAGTGGTATTATTTGCAGTACTAGATGACAACCCTAAATTTTAAAAAGAAAACAAGTACAGAAGTACTAGATAGATTAGAGACCATGAGGGCGGTTATATGGGGCGTCGCTGAACTCATCAGCTGTGAAGCAAACTGCGTCCGAAAAATCTTATTGTGTGACTGACTGAATGGGCCGCTCTAAGAGACACTCCTGCATCTAAAAAGGATGTGCACGCATCACTAATACAATAAAAAAAAAGTCTTCAAGCTGGTAAGGTTAAGCAAAATAACTACTCCATTTTGTACTGAACACATCGCTGAATAACCGAACGATTCGAAACTCCCAATAGTCCAGGCAAGACGTTTGTTACGTTTCGCCAGTTTTCATTTATCCTGGAAAGAAAAAACACCGGGAGGATAGTTTGATTTCGTGTTTGACAGAGTGTGCGTTTGTGGTGATGAGAAGCATGTGTGAGAGAGGAAGGGAGGAGACACGTGGGAAATTTTGTAGTTTTTATTGTGTCCGCATATTTGCTTCCCCGAGAATCCTCCTTTCTTCCACATATTTTCCTCTTCTTTCTTTCTCCCTCATTGCCTCTTTTCCTTCTCACTTCGAAACCCCTCATCCGCGCTCCTACTCTGTTTCCCTTCCTCTCCACATCCCTGTCTTCTGTAGTGCATTCTAGCCTGGCCTTCCTTCCGATCTTTGTTCCTCTAACCTCCTCTTTAGCTGTTTATCCCCTTCCTACCTCTGTACCTTTCCCCATTTTGTCTTTTACTCTCTCCCCTCTCCGCTTTACCACCACCGGGGCGTAGTCACTTCTCCTACAGATCTACAATAATTGGAGTACTGCCACATATCCTACACATAGGTGGTCATATTTCCTACACAAAAACAAGTATCCAGCACATTTCCTACACAAAAACTGAGTACCCTACAGGGCACATCTACAAATTTAGCAGTTTTAGAGTAGTGGCATATTTCCTACAGAGATCAGCATATATCCTACATTCAAATTTCTGTTCTGTCACATATCCTACAAGGATACAGCATATCTCCTACACACAATAATCTGTTCTGTCACATTTCCTACACTGTGTAGCCCCCCCCCCCCATCGGGGCGCCTGTGTACTCGGCGCTTCTGGCTCACTACACTCCTGACGACCTTGACCAGTCAACAAGTACTTAGCTTGTTATATGTCCGTTCTGCGCAGTATTATGGAGCAACCATAATAGGGAGAAAAGTATCGTTCACATTCAGACATGAGTCGAGTTTAGTCTCGATCCAGCAGTATTTGTTTCTCCATTCGACGGGACAGACGGCATTTCTGAACCTTGTACTCCACTGCTCCTGGACCAAGCATGGCTAGTATTGAGGGGAACATCCGCTTCAATGCAGTGGTTTACAAAGACAACTCTGGATTCCGGTACCTCCGAAATGTGGCCAGAAACAACAAACTGTACCTGCGTTGCATTCAGCACCCCAACTGTGGAGGAAGAGCCGTATTGTCGGAGGTAAAAATTGTTGTAAAATGTTATAGACCGGGAGCTTGGTGAGATTTAATCAGCATGTTGAGTACAGAATTACTGAGGTGCTTATATTCCTGTATTTATTGACAAGTACTTACTAATTGCACGCGGCATATTGATAAAAAATAATAATTTAGGCCATCTAATAATTAGCGCCATCTAAGTTATGCACAAGTGTTGTTCTGTGATGGTGGTGTGAGGTGTTGTTCTGTGGTGGTGGTGGTGTTGGTGTGAGGTGTTGTTCTGTGGTGGTGGTGGTGGTGGTGGTGTGAGGTGTTGTTCTGTGGTGGTGGTGGTGGTGGTGTGAGGTGTTGTTCTGTGGTGGTGGTGGTGGTAGTGTGAGGTGTTGTTCTGTGGTGGTGGTGGTGGTGGTGGTGTGAGGTGTTGTCCTGTGGTGGTGGTGGTGGTGGTGGTGGTGGTGGTGTAAGGTGTTGTTCGAATTATTGGGCAGTCATATTTTACAGACAACTGGTGTCATCAGAGCAACGCAAGGTCACAACCATGAAGCATCCGACTTTGCTGCAACAGATCTGAGGAACACTCTCAAGAGGAAGGCTGCTGAGGAAGTGGGCTCTACCAGCAACTCCGAGATCTTCAGGCGGGTAACAAGACATCACCCACATGGAGCAGATGTGTCTTTCTCATCTGTAGAGCGCAGCATGCTTCGAGACAAGCGCCGAATTCAGCCGAGGCAACCACATACTCCAGAGGAGTGTGCCAACATTCTAGAAAGCCCAGAGCCCCAGGCCTTTGACGGAAACCTCAGATCTGTTATCACAGATCAGGGAAGTGGTCATTTGGCAATGATTTTTTACTCTCTAACTCTGGTACCACTGCTGACCACAATTAAGGAATGGAATTTTGACGGTACTTTTTACACTGTGCCTACACTCTTCTCCCAGCTCTTCACATTGCTTGGCTTTTACAAAGGTCATTCATTCCCACTCATCTTCACACTGATGACCTCAAAGTCTCACAAGTTGTATGATCTCACAATGCAAAAAGTGAAGGAACTCATCCCCAACCTGAATCCCGAACATGCAATGGGTGATTTTGAAGGCAGTTCTGGTAAAGCAATTCGCTCTTGCTGGCCACAGGTTCAGATAGGGGGATGTCAGTTCCACTTTTCACAAAATCTGTACCGGAAAATTCAGAAACTGGGGCTAACTGATCTTTACAACGACAACAAGCAGTTTAATAAGTGGGTCAAAAAGATCATGACACTAAGTTATGTGCCAGCCAATCGGATGCATGAAGCAGTTGACTCTCTGTTCCAAGAAAATTTTGACGTGAATAATCATTCCCAGGCAAAAATTACAGCATTCAAAACCTACATCACAGAGTACTGGATTCGAAAAGTCACTCCACAACGGATATCTGTCTTCGAATTTTCTCGTGGAACTAACAATGATGCAGAGTCATATCACAGCAGACTGAAAACCATTGTCCGCCAGCACAAGCCAAACATCTACACTTTCCTAACACATCTGAATAATCTGATAACAGACACAACTAAGGACATTGAACGTGTGGATGCTGGCTTGGACATCACTCGTCAGAAAAAGGAGAAGTTTGTTAGAAACATTGAGCGCAGGCAAAACTTGAAAGAAAAATTACAGATTGGAACATACACCTTGACCCAATACATCAGTGCTGTCGCTTACACATGTGATAGCTCTGTTTCATCATTTCAGCTTTCTGGAGACAGTGCTGATGAGAGTGGGGATGAGCATCAGGGCCCTGACAATAACGGAGCTGGTGCACAAGATGTTTCTCCCGAACTTCGGTGCAGCATCTGCCTAAGGCAAAGGGAAAGGACAGTTGTTCTTCTGCCCCGCCGACACGCTTCCTCCTGTGCAGATTGCACAACTATCCTTGTGTCAGCAGCAGATAATAACAACCCTGCAACATGTCCCACTTGTCGTACTGCCATTCATGACAGGCTTGAGGTTTTCATTTAAAAAGTGCCATTGTAATGTTTCATTTTATATACGTATGTTTTAGTGAGAAATAAAAAAGTGCCATTGTAATGCTTCATGTTATGCCGGATGCACCATACTGCCGCAGCTCCTACACATAGGCGGTCATATTTCCTACACAAAAACAAGTGTCAAGCACATTTCCTACATAACAACTTAGTACCCAGCATATTTCCTACACCTACTGTGTGTAGGAGATATGCTGTATCTCTGTAGGAAATATGTCACTACTCTAAAAACGGCTAAATTTGTAGATGTGTCTTGTAGGAAATGTGGCATAGGAAATGTGGCGGCCCCCCCCACCTCCTCCTCCTCCTCCTCTTTCCCCGCTCTGCCTTCTCTTCTGCGCTCTCTCCTACTCTCCACTCCTCCCCTTCCAGAGCCATAAAACAGGGCGTAACTTGGGTCCCAGTCGAGCCGTTTCACGTAAGATTTAAGTTCCATGTTTCCTCTTCTAAATCATGATTCACAGACTTAGTCAAGCAGCAGCCAGTGCAACCTACGAGCATATAAATTGCATAACACATTTTCTCTCAAATTTTCAGTCTACATTAAACTGTGGAGTGGGTTGCGGTGCAGTCTGGAGAGGTTTTAACCGCCCAGGAATAGGAAAGATAATGTATATATTTCCAGCTACTTCCAGAAGAAGGTATGAATGGAAAATAAAAGTCTGACGCAAAGACTGGGAATCAGCAGCAGGTTTGGATGGTTCTAAATACATGCAGTGCTTAATAATTTGAATAGCAACCTTAGTTTTTCATTTTTTTAAAAAGCAATAAAGGGTGCGTGTGATAAAGTAATACAAGTTGTGAGTGCATAATACTGTGAGGATGTAAAAGGTGTAAACTTATAATTAACTAATTGTTCCTGAAAGTGTGTGTGTGTGTGTGTGTGTGTGTGTGTGTGTGTGTGTGTGTGTGTGTGTGTGTGTATGTGTGTTTGTGTGTATGTGTCTGTTAGAGAGAGAGAGAGACCTTTATTGGTTTCATTGATGGCGGCTATGTTTTATTTGTCATAATGAAGCCACTTTCTATCTTACACAAGGCTTCTTTCTCTGTCACAATCGGGTCTCTTTCTCTGCTAGACTCAAGTTATCTGCCACATTCAGACCACATTGTCTGCCACAGTAGACAGTGTTCTTCAATTTTGGTCACATTTTATGACAATAGGTCACTTTCCGTGCCACACTACTTCCCTCTTTCATTCTCTGGTCAGATTCTGTGCAACAGTAGGTCACATTTTGTCATTGATGTCTCTCTCTGCCACGCCAGGTCACTGTCGTACTAACTGTCTCTCCCTGACATTCAGGTCGCTTTCTTTGCCTCACTCAGGTCACTTCTCTGTCATGTTAGGTCGCTTTTTCTACCATACTTCATTCCACCACACTGCTTTCAATTTGTCGCATTATGATCACTGGCACATTTATTTACAGTAAGCCTCTGTCTCCTTTGGTGGTTGCAACACTCATTACACTCTGTTAGCACACATTTCGCTCGTATCTCACAAGTTTCACTCCACCACACTTCACTCTACCATAGTTTTTACTCAGCTACGCCGTTCTCTCTCATCCATACTTTACCGACTCCTCCTCACACACCCCTCCTTTCCCCATCCCACTCCCCACACCTCAAATCCTCAGCCATTTGCCAGTGGTCAGTAGTGAGGGAAAATGGGTTTAAAAATAATGTTAAACACTGCCCCTGTGACTGTTAAAAGAAAGATAATTAAGTTTTGCTTATACCAAACAATATTATTGAACTGAGAGGATCCCTACACAGAAAGGGTTAAAGCTGTGACGGCTGAACACGAGTGCTTTATCCTGCCAGTACCACAGGAGAGGATTCTTACACATCTGAAGGGTTACAGCTGTGTTGATTGTACATGGGTGCTTTATACTTGCCAGTACCGGGTGATCTTAGACCATTTAGTGAATTCCTGCGCAGCTAAAGCATTAAAGCTGTGGTGGTTAAAAATAAGTGCATTATTCTTGCTGCTAACAGGTTCTTGCGTAGATAATACATGCACAGCTTAAAGATAAGTTAGGGCACTTCATTCTTGCTAATGCCAGAGATGTTATTCAGCTAAGAAAATCCTTACATAAATAAAGGGTTCAAACCGTGACTGTTAAACTTTTTTTTTTATTATTATTATTTAGTACAAGAAGGTTTAAGTTTAGAGAATCCTTACACAAGCGAAGGGATAAAGCTGTTATGGCTGAACTGTAGTGCTTAATTCTTCCAATTACCAGATCATTGCTTAGAGAATCTTGGCGCAGCTGAAGCGTTAAAATCAGTGACTTATGAATTTAGGTTTGATATTCTCGCTAATGACAGACATTACAAGACGGAGTATAGGTGTGTGGAAGGTAAAGGGATTGGTGTTTTGTACTTGCTACTTAGGTCCATTATTCACTGGGCTTAGCAGGCTCACTAGCGTCTTTCTTACCTGTATACATTTGGGTGCTGCACGTTACACACCGTTACACATTTTAAAGTCATCCTCTAGTATATAGATATATAGCTCGCTGTATTGAGAAAATACAAAGAATATTGAGCATAATACTAACTGTTAACAAGCAAAGTGCAGTACTAATAAGAAGGTGCCAGGGAGCCTCCAGAGTCCACGAGAATATAATTACTGGTATTATCGATTTTGTGAGAGAGAGAGAGAGAGAGAGAGAGAGATTAATAACTCGTCAGTGTCCATAACAAATGCCAAAGGAGGTGCCATGGTGCCTGCAAAACCCCGGGGGATACACCCCACCCTCCATGTGTATGCCCAGGGGCCTGTTGTCTGGCCGGAGGAAGGGCGACTTCTTGCTGACTGTTTGGGCAGTGTTGCATTGATAGTTGGTGGTTATGTGTACACAAGGTGAAAAAAAAGTATCGCGCAGGAGGGGTACGATGATATCCGAAATGATCAATGTAGCTTGTGTTGTACCTGGAAAATTAATTGATTATCATCTGAATATGCATCCGGTAACAATTTCAGCCATAAATTATCATATGAAACCTATCCCTGACATACTTATGTAAGCATGTTTGACAACAAGGGGGAAGTATCATCAAACATTTCTCGAGACCATCGTCCGTCGCGTCAAATTGTTTCGGGTCAAATGTGCACCGATACTTTTTTTTAATCGTGTGTACATGCTAAAGATGTCGTCGCTAATATATGGAATCTGATCATTCTTTAAAAAACATCAGTATGTCTTTGGGTGAATGTTTATGTATTTCCCCTCTCTTCACGGCAGATCATGCTGTTCGACATAGCCAGTTCATTTGTGCTGTTGTCTCCGTGGTTACATGTGTCATAATTAAGTACTGGATGGTTTTATCAAACATGTAAACGAAGTGAAAAGGATGGTATGGTACTGTTTTGTGATATGCAGCATTCCTGTTGTCTGCTGGTATCATACTCCGTTGTGAGTGTCAGGCAGCAAGCTGATTAGGGTTATGTCATACGGGTATGATACTTGTTTGTCTGCCTGCCATCAAACTCCGCCGTGAAGCGTGACATCCACATGGTGTTAACCGATGGGAGTGTCAGGCAGCAGCCGAATTAGGGATATGTCATATGATGCCTGTTTGTCTCTGTTCTCATTCTTCTTCAAAATGATTGAGTGAAATTTGAATTTCATATTACTGTGTCAGCTGTTGTCTTGTCTATCTGTCATCAAGCTTCTAACAATTGGATAGAATTTTTTGAAACCTGGTATTTAGAGTTGGCCAGACTGAGTGTAAGTTAAAAAATTTAGTGCTTTCACCCTACTCTGTTAGCCTGCATTGCCTAACTCACAAACATTCCTCTTGTCATTCAGTTATTCAGCATTGCTTGATTCATAAACACTATCCTTTTCTTTGTATTATCCATCATTACCTAACTTCCAAACACTCTTAACGTCACTCAGTTTTCCAACAGGACCTCACTCTCGAAACTCACTCTTAGACAATGTCCTTGTCACTTTGTTTCTGTCCTGACCAATCACCTCAGCGCGTCTCACCCCCTCCAGACCACCTCACTGCATGTTTTTGCTCTGTCGCCCATACCCAATGCTTTATTTATTCTGTTTTATGGGTGAGTTGAGTGGACCGAGTAAACATTGGTGGAATACGTTTGTTGGTACGTTTATTGTGGAGGATTGGCAGCATTATGTGTTGGTACTTATAAATGAAGCATGATGGACATCTTTTGGTAAACCAATATATAAAAAGTTGTTGAAAGCAGAATAGGGTGCGTTGAGCCAGTAGCATTATCAGCCTCCTACGTTGTTGGAAATTTAAAATAAAAGTAAAAATAAAATCTTAATCTTGCGACCTTGACCTGTGATAGGGAATGAGATCCGAATATGTGATGATGGCTCATCAGGGACGTAAGAAGGTCAGCAACAATGTTTCATCTGAATCTGTATTTATAAAAGATCCAAACCACTTTACAGGATAAACAAATTTAATCTTCACTCTTCATAAGTTAGCTGTTGTTAAAGATCGATTGGTTTTCGTATTTTTCGCACATTAATATTAATTTTAAAATAATTATGAAGTTTGTTGGCTGGAGAAATGAAAATAGAAGTATACACAAGCAACCTTCTGCACGACTCTTACACTATGGAAAGTTTATAACGGCTTCCCCTGGTGGTCATTAACTAACCCGGGCGACATAAACTATACCCTTTTTATTCTAACTTGGCTTAAATTTGCCACCTCTCCACCTTGAGTGCTGAGTCATAATAAGAGATGAGCACTAGATTATGGTGCTAGTCAAGAACAGCTGCTACGGACAGAATGTACTGCAGCAGTATTGTCGAATTCCTCTATTGATTTATGTAAAATAAGCTGCAAAAAGAATACATCTGGGCCAAGTTTGGATGAAATGATAATCACCTCCTTCCCCCCCCCCCCCTTCGCTACCTGTGCCCCCCGGCCTCAATATGCATTGAGGAATTGATACCGAATGAGTGTGATACTTTTTAGCTGGTCATAACCTTCAGTTACACCCTCTTGCTGTTGGTGCTGCCCCTCGTCTCTCATATTCATCATTCATTCTGTACCCTCGTCTATCTACTCTTCTGCTTCTCTCTTTTTCCCTTCATAAACCCATCCTCTCCCCTCAACGCCATTCAGACTCTCCCTTTTCTACCCGCATCTCTCTTACCTCCCACGTATCTCCTTTCTCTCCTAATAGTACTCTTTGTTAACCCTTCATCAGCACCATTCCACCCTCCTCTTATTCACTTTCTCTCTCATTACCAGCTATATTTCAGATATATCATTTGATAATAGTAAAACTGAATGAATATTTTGGTTATTTTTTTTTTTAGCTTGTGGTCTATATTTCTTCCTTAATGTTTAATTTACCGTACTCTTGCTGAAATGTACAGACGGCAATAACATGACGAGATTGATTTTGATTCTGTTCCTGACATGATCACATGGTCCGTGTTGTGGTTAGAACTGCTTTTATTGACTGTACACATAGATCATTAATGTCTTTATTGATATTCGTTATTAATCCAGGTTATAATCATGGTACTGACGTCAGCGTTCGTCCCCCATGCAGTTTTCCTGCTGTTAAAGTTTCAGTTAAAAGACTAGAATAAGGTGACGTGTTTTTCATGATGTTCTTGGCATCTAAGAACGATTCTGTGCAGCTTAGGAGACCCTTTTCGAGGTGGAGGGTTTGGGTACAGCCAACATTAACCCCTTCACTATTTGGTGGATCTCCTAACCTGAATAACATTGTGTGGAGGCAGCAACAGTGTAAGGTTTGTGTCGTCGTCAGGCTGTTACTGATTCATTTTTTTTCTCTTATAATGTGAACCAAGTCCCTAATTGAATATAAGCGTCTGCAAATATCAGTAGTACAATCATGAAGAATTCTGTTGTCGAACGGTGTGAATGATGATGATACCACCATTGCCTCCGTCGCCATTTTTTATCTTAGCTTTCCCGGTTTTCATCTCAACTTCTACTAAGTAGTAGTGTGAAGAACCGATTGGGAATACTCTGCGATAGTAATATTTGTAGTTATTGTGTTTTTGCTGCTGTGACATCGAATGGAAACCTTGAAAAAAAAAAAAGTATTGAAATCCAAACGGAATAAGCGACTGCAGACCCGTGTTGTATGATATCAGTGAAGAATGCACGCATGAGAGAGAGAGAGAGAGAGAGAGAGAGAGAGAGAGAGAGAGAGAGAGAGTTGGTGTTACTGTGCCAGCAAAGGTAAAACACTGAGAGGAAACTGCACCTGTATGAAGTGATCGACTTTTGGTGAGAGAATTCAGATATACAAAGGGAGAGCTGGCGTGTATGATGAAATTATGGAAAAGAGAGATGGAAGACTTGAAACCCTGAAATATTATTTAGGTTCAGACGTGCAAGAATCTGAAAACAGAAATTAATTAAGTGTGATTAGATGATGATGATGGTGATGATACAGAAGAACACGTTACACAGTCATTGGCGTTTGTAAAATTGGGGAAGAGAAAGGATGAAGCGTGAAAGAGCCATTGTTACCTCCGCCAGCGAAGTTGGAGGAGGTTATGTATTGTTACATAGCCTATGATTTCATCATCCTTTGTGTAATTTTAACGCACAGTTGCTGCATGTTTGATCACGAGCGTGTTCTGCCTCAGTCCCCCCCTTCTACCGTTATAGTAGAGTAAGTCGTTCTCTCTGTTATACTTTGCGGGATTTTCAGCTCTCTGTCCCCATGGCTTCATTTGCGCGTCCCTCTTACAAGTTGTATCAAGCTCTGCCAGCCCCTATATAATGAGCTCAGTCTCTGCATCATTGCCACTTAGATCTGCTCCTCATTTTGTTCACATCTCTGTCCTCCCCTGTACAGATATTATTATTGTGAGTGCTCAAGAAATCTCCAACCATCTAGCAGCTGTGTGTAATTTGAATATAACTGTTGTTGCATTTTTTCTTGTACTGTATAGCATAAGTTTAATTTGTAGGCCTAGTGAAGTTTTTGTAATTCGTGTGGGGTTCTTTATGTCAGTCATTTTTTATAATAGTTTGTATCTGTAATTATTTATCTGGCATTCACTGAGTATTATCTGGTATCTCATTTTATCAGGGCTGACTTAGATAAATTTACTCTTGCTAATTTCGTGTTAATAGAGGCTATTGCAGTTAACCATATATTTAACCTGTTTTTGCCATTACATTATCCTTATGAGTCCTGAATGTTTTGTTGTTAATTTAAGCATTAAACTTTAACTTGTAATGTTACCTAACTCTTTTGTTTTGAACCTGGAACTTTACGGGACAGTAGTGACTCTTCGTATTCTCACTTAAAGTGTACATTATCTTTCTCTGTTTCGTAACATAAATTTGGCGACCTCATATCAGGATATTCAGGATATTATCATAAGGATATTGTTTGATATTTTGTGACTGTGATATATTCATGATGGCTACTATTTCTACACTTGATGAAGCCAAAGATTTTTTGTCAAATGTGCAAACAGTGTGTGATATAGAAAACAGAACAAAGAATGAACTTAAGCTTGTTGCTCAACAATTGGGAATTGCAGTTCACTCTCATCATTCTAAAGATCAAATTGTTGGCATGATTAATAAAAGCTTGTTTAATGTAACTCCTCCAAATGAGCAAACGCAGATTGAATTAGCTAAGTTACAGCTAGCCCTGCAGGAGGCTAAGGCAAAGGAGGCGGAGTCTCGTGTGAAGGAAGCTGAATTTCAAGCACAGGCTAAGGAGGCTGAATTCCAGGCAAAAGCTAAGGAGGCTGAGGCACAAGTTGAAATTGCTAGGATTCAGGCAGACCATGAGTATCGCATGAAACAAGGTGGAACTGGATCATCTAGCTCTGATGGTTTTGATGTGGCTAAAAATGTTAAACTTGTCCCTCCTTTTAATGAATCTGATTTAACAAAGTATTTTCAGTTGTTTGAGAGGGTAGCTACAGGTTTTAATTGGCCTAAGGAGTATTGGCCAGTACTCCTTCAAACTGTTCTCACCGGTAAAGCTCAAGTAACTTATGCATCTTTGCCTCAGGATCAGTCTGATAATTATGATGTAGTTAAGAGCTTGATTCTTAAGGCCTATGAGCTTGTTCCTGAAGCTTATAGAGTAAAATTTAGGACAACTTATAAGCAAGATAAGCAATCCCATGTTGAGTATGCAAAAATCAAAGAAGATCTGTTAGAGCAGTGGTTAAATTCTAAGAATGTGGATTCTGATTTTGGTAAATTTAAGCAGATGATTTTGCTGGAGGATTTCAAAAGGTGTATTAGTAAAGATGTAAGCCTATATCTTGATGAGAAAAGAATAGATAATTTGTCTGATGCTGCAGTTTTAGCTGATGAGTATGTTCTCACTCACAAGAGATATTCTAGAGAAAAAGGGAAAGCTGAGAGTAAGTACGTTGCCTCTACTCAGAGTACAGGTAACAGGAAAGAGAATAAGGATGATGTTTCTCAGGAAGTAAATACCAGCTTCACCTCTAGATTTCAGAAAAGTAAATGTACTTATTGTAGTAAGCTTGGTCATACTACGGAGAGATGTTTCAGGAGACAGCGTGATGTGAACAAAAAGGAGTCTTTAAATATTCAGTCAATTGGTCTAGTGTCCACTCTTGAGAGTTCCCAGAATTCTTTAACTGAGTTAACTGAACCTGCTTTGAGGGGTAACTTAAATTCTCATGATGGAGCTCCTCTTTTGAGCAGTAACGTGGGTGACACTCTCAAGAGTTCATGTGCTAATTTCCTGTCTGATGGTTTTGTCAGTCCTCTGGACAGTAATGACAGGAAATCAGTTAAAATATATCGTGATACAGGTGCTTGCCAATCCCTTATGCTGACCAGTGTTCTAGGCTCTAATTTTAATTCCTCTGATGAAACTGTAATCTTACAAGGTGTAGGGAATAATTACTTCTCTGTTCCTCTGTGCAGAGTGAATTTAGAGTCTGGTTTTGTTAATGGTTCTGTTATGGTTGGGTTGGTTGAGACACTCCCAATGTCAGGTGTAACTTTCTTACTTGGAAATGATATTGGTGGAAGTCAAGTGTGTCCAGCTCCTCAGTTGTCTAGTGAGCCAGTGGCTGCGTCCCAGGATTGTGATGTCCCTGATGTGTTCCCTGCATGTGCTGTCACTAGGGCTAAGTCTAAAGTTACTGGTGATTTAGAGGATAATGATGATGATGATGTTATCCTAGCTGACACTTTTCTTGCTGATTTGGACCACTCACCAGATGAGGCAGTACCCCGTAGTGTTGATAATTTGTCTCGTCAAGAGTTAGTTGAGTTGCAGGTTGCTGACCCTGAGTTGAAAGGTCTAGCTAACTCTGCTTGCAGTGAGGAAGAGTCAGCTGGTGCTTCTACTTGTTATTATGTAAAGTCAGGAGTACTTATGAGGAAGTGGAGACCCCCAACAGCATCAGCCGACTGTGAATGGGAGGTTGTACATCAAGTTGTCATTCCTCGTGTTTGTAGGCAGGATATCATTAGAGTGGCTCATGATTCCAGTTTGGCAGGACACCTTGGAGTGAGGAAGACTGTGGCACGCATTTTGAAACACTTCTACTGGCCAGGTATCTTCAGGGATGTTTCCTGGTATTGTAAGTCTTGTCACACCTGTCAAGTTGTGGGGAAGTGTAATCAGACCGAAAAGGTTGCACCTCTAGTTCCCATTCCTCCTTTTGAGGCGCCTTTCACCCGTGTGTTGGTGGATATTGTGGGCCCTCTTCCTAAGACTTCTTCAGGATTTTCTTATGTGTTGACCCTGATTGATATGGCTACTCGTTATCCTGAAGCCATTCCACTTAGAAATATCTCAGCAAAGAACGTGGTTAAGGAAATGCTAGGGTTCTTCACAAAGTTTGGTCTGCCCAAGGAGGTACAGTCAGACCGGGGAAGTAATTTCATGTCAAACGTTTTCAAACAGTCTCTGAAAGAGTTGGGCATCACCCAGATCACGTCTTCAGCTTACCATCCCCAGACCCAAGGAGCGTTGGAGAGATATCATCAAACACTCAAATCGATGCTCAAGAAATACTGTTTGGAACATCAGAAAGACTGGGATAAAGGTCTTCCATTCGTTGTGTTTGCTGCAAGAGAATCTCCAAATGAATCACTGGGCTTCTCATCTTTTGAACTACTGTTTGGCCATGAAGTAAGAGGACCCCTTAAGCTACTCAAGGAATGCTGGCTGTCGGAGGAAGATGACGTCAACCTGCTGGAGTATGTGATGAATTTCAAAGAACGGCTGTCCACTGCTTTACAGCTGGCGAGAGAGAATTTAGGAGCTGCTCAGGAGAAGATGAAGACTTGGTATGATAAGAAGTCCAGGTTACGCCACTTTCAGCCAGGAGATCAGGTTTTGATTCTGCTACCAGTTCATGGGCAACCTCTTCAAGCCAAGTTTAGTGGCCCTTATTTCGTGGAGAAGAAACTCAGTGATGTCAGCTATGTCATCGCCACACCAGATCGTAGAAAGAGCAAGCAACTATGTCACATCAATATGCTAAAGTTATATCACAGGCGGGACGAAAATAATCCAGTCTGCACTGTAGCTGTTCCACCCGAGTCTGCAAGTGAAGCTCTCCCATGCAGTATGAGCCTGAGTGATAGTTTGGGGAAGAATCCTGATATCATGAATGATCTCCAGACTAAGCTTTCTTATCTACCACCCAAGGAAAGGCAGGAGTTTTCGGCATTACTGCAGGAGTACCCGCAAGTGTTCCGTGCCACTCCAGGAAGAACCACTGTGTTGATGCATGATGTCGATGTTGGAGACGCAAAGCCAATTAAATTGCCTCCTTACCGTGTGAACCCAGTGAAAGTTCCTCTCATCCAGAAGGAGCTTGGCTACCTGTTGGACCACAAGATGATTGAGCCCTGTCAGAGCGAGTGGAGTTCTCCTGTCACTCTAGTCCCTAAGCCAGGTGGGTCACAGAGGCTTTGCATCGACTACAGACGTGTTAATCATATAACCAAAACAGACACTTACCCTCTCCCTCGTGTGGAAGATTGCATAGACAAGATCGGAAAGGCTAGGTACATAAGTAAGTTTGATTTGTTAAAGGGATACTGGCAAGTACCTATGACTGAACGTGCTAGGGAGATCTCATGTTTTGTAACACTAGGAAAGGCTTTTGCATGTTCTGTAATGCCGTATGGTATGAAGAATGCACCAGCCACATTTCAGAAGCTCATGAATGTTGTAACAGAGGGTTTGGCAGGGTGTGTTGTTTATATTGATGATGTATTAATCTTCAGTGACAACTGGAAAGATCACCTATGCCATGTCAGTAAATTTCTTGACCGTTTAGTTCATGCTAATCTTGTAGCTAATTTATCAAAGTGTGAGTTTGGTCAAGCTAAAGTTCAGTACCTTGGGTATGTAATTGGTGATGGACATGTTGCACCACCAGGAGCTAAGGTTCAGGTTATAAGTGATCTTCCCAGACCTAAAAGTAGGAAAGAGCTACAAAGATTTTTGGGAATGGTAGGTTATTACAGGAGATTTGTTCTTAACTTTTCTATTCTTGTATCACCACTTACAGACCTACTGAAAAAGGGAGTTGAATTTGTCTGGACCGATAACTGTGAATCCTCTTTCAACAAACTTAAAGCTATTCTATTAAGTCAGCCAGTGCTCGCTACTCCAAATTTTGCTAAGCCGTTTAAGATGGCTGTTGATGCAAGTGATACAGGAGCTGGGGCTGTTTTGCTGCAAGAGGATGATCAGGGTATTGAACATCCTGTATCTTATTACAGTAAGAAGTTCACTCCACCTCAAAAGAACTACTCAACTATTGAGAAAGAGCTTTTGGCCTTGATTTTGGGTTTACAGCATTTTTCATTTTATTTGTGTTCTGGTTTTGACCCCATAGTCATTTATACCGATCATAACCCACTGAAATTCCTTAGTAAGTTTAAAGATAAAAATCAGAGATTGACCAGATGGAGTCTACTTCTTCAGGAGTATTCATTAGACATACAACATGTCAAGGGGAAAGAAAATGTTATTGCAGATTGCTTATCTAGACTTTAGACAGATTGTTTTAGAGTAATAAGAAATTTCCTTTGTAAATTTCTTTTTCTTTGTGGGGAGGTGTTACATAGCCTATGATTTCATCATCCTTTGTGTAATTTTAACGCACAGTTGCTGCATGTTTGATCACGAGCGTGTTCTGCCTCAGTCCCCCCTTCTACCGTTATAGTAGAGTAAGTCGTTCTCTCTGTTATACTTTGCGGGATTTTCAGCTCTCTGTCCCCATGGCTTCATTTGCGCGTCCCTCTTACAAGTTGTATCAAGCTCTGCCAGCCCCTATATAATGAGCTCAGTCTCTGCATCATTGCCACTTAGATCTGCTCCTCATTTTGTTCACATCTCTGTCCTCCCCTGTACAGATATTATTATTGTGAGTGCTCAAGAAATCTCCAACCATCTAGCAGCTGTGTGTAATTTGAGTATAACTGTTGTTGCATTTTTCTTGTACTGTATAGCATAAGTTTAATTTGTAGGCCTAGTGAAGTTTTTGTAATTCGTGTGGGGTTCTTTATGTCAGTCATTTTTTATAATAGTTTGTATCTGTAATTATTTATCTGGCATTCACTGAGTATTATCTGGTATCTCATTTTATCAGGGCTGACTTAGATAAATTTACTCTTGCTAATTTCGTGTTAATAGAGGCTATTGCAGTTAACCATATATTTAACCTGTTTTTGCCATTACATTATCCTTATGAGTCCTGAATGTTTTGTTGTTAATTTAAGCATTAAACTTTAACTTGTAATTTTACCTAACTCTTTTGTTTTGAACCTGGAACTTTACGGGACAGTAGTGACTCTTCGTATTCTCACTTAAAGTGTACATTATCTTTCTCTGTTTCGTAACAGTATTCACATATATTTGTCTGTTTGTTTGATTGTCCACGCGATAAAGTTCTCAGTGAATATTTTTGAAATTTGCGAAAGGGTGGGTCATGGGCCAAGAAAGAGCTGATTAAATTTGGGGGCGGTTATTACTTAGTTGGCAAGAGGCAAGGGGGCGATTTTTCGTCGGGTTATTAGATTCTTATATGCCTCTTCCTTACTAGTATATTTCTGTATAACCTGGCGTGATAATAGTGCCAGGTATGCCCATATTAATTCATTCATTATGGTGACGTCTTTTTCATATTAATGAAACCACCATTACTAGATTTTATTATGTTTTTTTTTTCTTTTACTGTAGTATGGAAGGGCCAAGTTAACGCTATATTTAACTCCTCCAGTTTGAAATTTCTCCTTCGTATTAAATGAAATTGCCTCGAGATGGCAAAAAGGAATACAAAAAGAACCTCCTTGATGTGACAAGGTAATAAACATGTAAACAATAAAAAGCACGACACAAGAGTAATGTTCAAAATACTACTATGGAGGAGGTGGAGAAAGCTTTTGAAGAGAATGTGGCGCCAGGATAATGCGCTAATGTAAATTTTGCCTGGAGTCATCTTTCCAGTGCAGACCTGAAAGACAGTGGAAACGGAACAACGCTAATGTTTACACGGTATATAATTTGGTTCACAAGAAATCATTATATTGATCTGTCCTGCCAACGAAGTAAGGAGAATGATGTTATTTTCTCAAAGTCGTCCTCTTTATCATGTGGGGATATTTAGAATGTCTGTCTGTATGTCATCAACTCTTACAACTCGGAAGATTCTTGTGAAAGTGGAAAACCTGTGTGTCCGTCAGAAATGGATGTGTTCTCCATGCCCCCCGTAGGCTGGCCACCGTCTTATGACATCACACAAACAGTATTAATATCAAACACAGTTTTCACTCGCACAGATTTCAGTCTAAATGGATGTGGTCTCCATGCCCCCCGTAGGCTGGCCACCATTCTAAGGAAAAAATGTTATATGAACATGTGTCCAAATCCCAGCCGTCACGGAGATAGTTACTGATGACCTTATGGGCGAATTATTAAGGAGACCAGTTTCCCCCATAAGGTCATCAGTAATTGTAGCTCCGTAAACGGTTGAGATTTGGACACATGTTCATATAACATTTTTTGCTTAGAATTCCCTCATCTGTCATTTCTCAAAGTTTTTGACGTAACTCCAGGGACACCCTGTATATTCACGGTTGGTTCTGCTCTATATTTCTGTATTCTGTTGACAGTTCATAATTTTTACCGTCACACCTTGAACGAAGCTTATCGAAGGCAGTGTTGAAGAATGAATGGAAGCGTAGGCGCGTAGCCCATTACACTGCCTACCATATTGATATCATCATGATTTTTTTAATGGAAGGAGGAAGGAACCAAAGGTCAGAAGCCCGCAAGATTGTTCTTTCCAAGAAACAACAAAAAACAAGATAACAGAGAGCCAAATTCAAGATCCGTTCATTTCGAGATGACACACTGCGTTTGAAAGACTGGACATCTAAGGCAGGAGGAAATACAGACAGAGGAGGACAGTACCAGAGTTGACCTCTTGTATACATGAAAGACTGAGTGTAATGGTTAACTGGTGCATTAGAGAACTGGACAGAAAAGGATGATACTTTGTTACTAGACGGGTGTTACGCGCCCGCCCGCCGAAGTGGTGGTAGGATGCATGCAGACAGTTCAGAAAAGCTGAAAGCATTGAAATAGCGATAGAATAAAGATGCAACAGTGTGGCGAAGAGACAGAGGCTGATGGGACCCAGTAAGAGGAAAGTTAATAAGACGAAAAACTTTTGAGTCCACCACACATGAGAGTTGTACTCTGCACTAGCGAATAAAACCCGTGTATAAAGTCAATAACTGTGCAGGGGTATAGAAAGCAAGGAGTCAGCTTAGCACACCTAATCTCTTGGAAGCAGATTTTACAAGAGAGGTTATATGATCTTTCCAAGATAAATCATGGGAGAATGAAACCCCAGGTATGTTTAAAGATGATGCTGGATTAAGCTGGATATTGTTAAAAAATTAGAGGGTACTCGTGCGGAAGATTTTGACGGATTGAAAGATGTAAGAACTGAATTTTTTAATGCAATAAAAACAATAAGATATACCTTTACCCCAATCAGAAGTATGAACCCAAGTCGACATGAGGCGAGCCATAGCCTCATCCTGTGTTTGTTGATGTAATTGCTGAGATGCACGCTGCGAGATTCGAATGGAAAGGTGAAGGGTGGAGTCATCAGCGTTGAGTGGCTAGGGTCAGATGTACAGCTTAGAAGGTCATTGATGAATAGAAGGTGTGAATTGGTGATAGGACAGAGCTCTGAGGAACACCACTGTTGATAGCTCTAGGAGATGAACGGTGGCTGTCAACAACAGCAGCTGTAGAACGACCAGAAAGGAAGTTAGAGATGAAGGTAAAGATGGAAGGATAGAAACCATAAGAGGGCACTTTGGAAATTTAAGGTTTATGCCAGACTCAGTCAAAAGCCTTTGAGATGCCAATTGCAAAGGCAAGGCTTTTGCCAAAGTCCCAGAAGGAGAATGACCAGGAGTCTGAAATGTAGGTGAGAAGATTGCCAGTAGAGTGTCCCTGGCGGAACCCATACTGACGATCAGAAAGAAGGCTGTGATAGGAAAGATGCTTTAAAATTTTTCTATTAAGAACTGATTTGAAAACTTCTGAGACAGGATGTTAAAGGAATTGGACGATAGAGAGTTGGGAATGGTCACCCTCCTTTGGGACTGGTTGAATGAGAGCAGCCTTCCAGCAGCAAGGAAAGGTACATGTTGATAGACAAAGGCGAAAGAGTTTACCTAGGTAGGGTGTAAGCACAGAAGCACAGTTCTAGAGGACAACAGGAGGGTCTCCATCAGGCCCATATGGCTTGTTAGTATTGAGGCCAGTGATGGCAGAAAATACATCAGCTGAAGAAATTTTAATGTCAGCCATAAGCAAGTCAGAGGGGGGGAACTAATAATAGAACAGCACTGGAATCGTCTAAGATGGAATTGGAGGAGAAAGTGTGTGTAAAGAGTTCAGCTTATCAGTGGGAGAAACAGCTACAGTACCATCAAAGTGGAAAAGAGGAGGGAAGGATGATAAGTTAACGTTGTTAGAAAGATTTTTGGCAAGGGGCCAGAACGAGCAGGAAAAAATTGAGTTGGAGAGTTCAGAGCATTCAGTAAAAATGAAAGTATTTTTAGCAGAGTGAAGAACAGATTTAGCACGATTCCAGGCAAAAATATTAAAGATGACATTCAGGGGTGAGTTGGCTCCTGTACTTTTTATAGGCCCTCTGCCTATTGTAAACAGCATTAGAACAGGTGTGATGAAACAATTTTTCTTTTTTGCATTAATCACAGGATAAGAGAAACGAATGTATGCTTCCATGCCTGAGAGAATAACCTCCACAATGCTCAGAGCACACCCTGATACCTGTCGGCCACAGAAGCAATAATCATTCCAGGGACTGCTTGAGGGCCTCCCAATCACCAGCTCCAAAGTGCCACAGCCACTGCATTTTTGGAGGATCCACAGACGTTCCTGGAGCAATAGGACTGGACGAGGTGATAAGGTTGTGACTGGAACCCAATGGAGAGAAAAGATTAACAGTGTAAGCAGAAGGATTAGTTATAAGGAAGAGGTCAAATGTGCTGGAACTTTCTCCAAGGCGGTCGAGGATACGAATAGGGTGCTGTACAAGCTCCTCTAGGTCATTAAGGATAGAAAAGATGTAGGCCTGTTCATTGGGTGGATCAGTGAAAGGAGATGAGAGCCAAAGTTGGTGGTGAACATTGAAATCACCTAGGATGGAGATTTCAGAGAAAAGGGAAGTCGATAGGATGTCTTCCATTTTAGACGTAAGATAGCTTAGTCGAAGAATTTTTCATAGTCAGTAGAATTAGGGGATAAATAAACGGCACAGATATATGTAGTCAGAGCATGACAGGAAAGCCGAAGCCAGAGAGTAGAGAATTCATAAGATTCATGTTCAGGAAAACGAGAGCAAGATTTTTTTGTTGTGTACATATACACAACAGCCACCCTGGGGTTTGAAGTGAGTATTGAGAAAGTAGGAGGATACAGAGAAGAGTTCGCCATCAGTCGTCTCAGAGAGTTGAGACTAGTTGGGCAAGGGAAGGGAGGTTTAGAGGAGGAGAAGTGATCGTCGTCTTCACCACTACCACCACCACCGAAGCATTATTCCCTTCCCGGAAGACCAGCTTTCTTGGTCTTTAAGTCGCATTTTTTCATCCTTGTCGCTCACCATTGTATTCTTCATGTGACCTTTAATCTAAATGCATTCATTAAGTACATCCGTGCCATCTCAGTGCTGGTGACTTCTCTTTATCCACTCAGGAAGCCCGCCATCTCAGTCTTGTTTTCAGTTTTTCCTTTCCATAGTGGTCATAATTTCACTTCTTCCTACATTCTTCCTGCTTTTATCCGTAGCTATAATGGAAATTATTTGTTTCTACAAATTGGAAAAAAAAAAAAAATTCTTGTCACTTCCCAGCTTTCAGCTCCGCAGTTGCACATTTTCACACGAGTTTCTCTTACCCTTTAAATCAGACATTGTTTCCATCGTATTAATGTCGTTTTCTGTATTCTTCTCCCCTGAACTGATCTCTCATTAACTTAACACTAATTTGGCATTTTTACGCAATACAGTTGCTATATATTTAACAGTATGCACCGCCTGAAGTACGGCACATCCCATAAACTCTGCCTTTCACTGTTCTTTGTCTTATCCTGCATATATTAGGTTGTTATGTTACTTCCTTTCTCATTCTTGATTGTTTGCTTTCGCTTTCAGCTTTTTTTTTATCTCACAGACTCTTTCTGACTTATTCATTATCTTCTGCTAATACCCCTTACTTTGTGCCATCATCCTCATCATCATCATACAGGCAAGTTGATAGTCTTCATTTATCATTGTACTTACATGTTTTTCTTTTTTGGTTGTGGTAGGTGGGAGCGCCTACTATCCACTCACTCGATGTAGTGCTGCCATTAAGTAACTACACTGAATGACTAGGCAACTGGTTTCTTGTAACCCAGGAAACCAGTTACTACGCTGGGTGGCAGCCATTATAAGCTGATGACGCCTGGTGGTATAGTGGGTAAACGCGCTCCAACTGGATTTTGGTTGTAAAGGTTTATATCTGAGGGTTGGTTGGAGCTTACTGCTCACATAATGCCACTCAGGGACATGTGTGGCTAGTCACCCTCGCCTTATATGTCGGGACTGAGTGGCGTAGCTGCGGGCTGCTACGTTTCTGATGTGCCAAAAAAGGATTAGATGATGGAAGGTTTTTAAATCCTACCCAGCACAGTTGCAGGCAGAAGTTCCTTTACATATTATAAAAACCATGTCCAAACCTGGTAAGATATTGCTAACCAGTGAAGTTCAAGCGAGACGAGAGTTGGAAGCTTACTTGACTCTCATAGGTTAACATTATTTATGGGGATCAGGTCATATTATTAACTGGTTCTTGATATTTTTAAACTAACCGTCCTACACCAGGATCGAATCCGGCCCTGACCGTATGCCACTTCCAGTACAGTCCCTATACCACATCAGCCGCTACAAGGATTGGGCGTTCCTCGACTATGCCCTTCTTGAGGCCAGTGACTTTGCAGAGGCGAGTATACCCATAGCAAAGCATCACTGTGTGTTAGTAGTAAACTTAACGGTTAAGTTAGTTTAGGTTAGGTTAGGTTAGGTTAAGTTACGGTTAAGTACGTTCATCAACGGGAAAAAAAGCTTAAGCACATTGGACCTTTTTCGTAACTACATACGGGGAGGAGTAAGATGTAGAAACAGGGAATGAGAAAATACGAAAGTGGGGGAACCATCAACACTATATCCAGGTAAACGGGTGACAATAATATTAGTAATAATAATAATAATAATAATTATAATTATAATAATAATTCTAGCCCAGTTGTCCTCGTATTTTTGTAAAACTGACGTAAAGTAGCGGCCTGTAATATGACTTTACTGTTCGTTCGGTACCGGTACGTTGTGAAACTTGTATATACAATAATGTGCTAAGTTTGCTGGAGTCCTGGGAGAGTATCACCGAGTTCCCAAAGTAACTGCTGCCTGTCTGGTTGTTTACCGTTATGGAATTATTTAGTATCTGTGTCTGCAACTGTACACTTGCCAAATGTGCATGTGTGACAGTCCTTCAGAACCACCACACTACACTACACTACACTACACTACACTACACTACGCCTCGCCACGCGACGCCACACCAGCTCTGTGCGGTGGTGTTGGGAGGAGAGGTAAAAGCTTGACAGTCCCCCGAATCGGGTGATTTTCTTTTTATTCTTCTTACATTCTGACGATTTTTATTCAGCCGAGGAAGAACATTTCGCACTGGAGGGGTTAATTAAGGGCTGTACCAAACGCTACTAGCTCGAATACTCTCCTTAAAGGTAAATAAAGCTGCCTGGAGGTTGCAAGAATAAAATTAAAAATTACGTTATCGAACTGAAAGGGTTAACCAGACAGCTGGACTCCCAGTCAATAATTTTGTTACGCTGATGTGCATGAGAAGCCGCAACGCATAAAATGGGGGGGGGGGGGAGGGCTTCCTTTTTGCCCCGCTGGAGCCGATGTGTGTGTGTATCAGTGCTGTACATACTGAAGGGAGAAGGGTTTTGTGCACAGGCAACAGTGGCACGGCACGTAAATACACGACACACTCACCACACCCTCATATACATACGTACAGAGAGAGAGAGAGAGAGAGCATATGGAAACGTACAGTTGCGTCAGTAGTTTTTTTTACACTGTGGAGATTACCTAACCAGTAAAATTCAAGTGGGTTGGAAGGGACCTCGCTCAGTAAGTATGGATCCCAACACGTGTTAAGTAATTTGTTACCACGACTGTATCTGTTGTAGGAATGACTCGGTGAGGGAGAGCCAGGGTGTGTGGGATTGACGGTGTGTTGTGGGGAGGGAAATGTGGGAGGGAAAATATACCCTTCTTTCCACTCCACCTCACACACCATCCTTCCTCTGGATGCAAGGGTACTGTCATGTAACCGCGGTAAAGTTCATGATTGCCAAGAGGACCACTGTGTCCAGGTAAATATTCCATGGACCCCCATGGACCCAGGTCCTAACTTAAAGATGATATGATAGCCTATCCCCGCCCTGTTATTATCTGCCGATATAGATAACATGAGTCTTGATCGCATAATTACATTACTGTATAATTGTTTATTAGTAATTCGTCAGACAGATCAAAATATTGTCAGCATCAACTTTTTATTTTTCGAGTGTGCTGAATCTGCAGTTTCATTGTTTCCTTAGCAGGAAAATCAATCGGTAAATCAAACTAGAAAAATGGAATTTAAGATTCACTTGGTTAATGAATCAGAGTACATGTTCTGTAAAATTTAAACAAATCAATTAGCATTTCAGAGTAATGTAAGAGAGCAGTGTGTACTGTTTACTGGCTTGAGGACCAGCATGGTTAACTGTCTGTCAAGCAGGAAACAAAAATATTTTAACACTTCAAAACATAAAAACATACTACTTAGCTGAAATGAGACGGGAACTTTTTCTTTGTTCTAAATACAAGACCGTGACAGTATGTAGCCAGACATTGGTCAGAACTTCAGTAATGCTGGTTTAATTTTGTTCCTAAATATCTTGCCTTAACTTACCTACAAATGATAGACTAATTACTTCGAATATTTGATTTTAGCCGCATCTAAAGTTACCCTTCCCTTCACTCGTCTTGCCACAGGCTATAATTGTAGACATTTAGCAGTTAATATATTTATATGATTGCATGCCAAGAGATTAGAATGAAATCAAAGGAAGTCAATTTTCCCCAAATCTTTTCGCTATCAGTATTAAGATAAACGTCCGTTTCCTATCACAACCTTCTTTCTGATCGTCAGTATGGGTTCCGTCAGGGACGCTCCACCGGCGATCTTCTCACCTACCTTTCAGACTCCTGGTCATCCTCCTTTCGGGACTTTGGCGAAAGCTTTGCCATTGCACTTGACATCTCTAAGGCTTTCGATCGAGTCTGGCATAAATCTTTAATTTCCAAACTGCCCTCTTACGGTTTCTACCCTTCTATCTGTGCCTTCATCTCTAGCTTCCTTTCTGGTCGTTCTATAGCCACTGTTGTAGACGGCCATCGTTCTTCTCCTAGATCAATTAACAGTGGTGTTCCTCAGGGCTCTGTCCTATCACCAACTCTCTTCTTTTTATTCATCAATGACCTTCTAAGCTGTACATCTAACCCTATCCACTCATACGCTGATGACTCCACCCTTCACCTTTCCATTCGATTCCCGCAACGTCCATCTCAGCAGTTACTTAAACAAACAAGGGATGAGGCTGTGGCACACCTAATGTCTGACTTGGCTCATATCTCTGGCTGGGGTAAAAATAATCTTGTTGTTTTTAATGCATCAAAGACTCAGTTTTTGCACCTATCAACCCAACGAAATCTTCCACAGGTATACCCACTAACGTTTGATAATATTCAGCTTAATCCTGCATCATCCTTGAACATGCTTGGGGTTTCATTTACTCGGGACTTATCTTGGAAAGATCATATTACATCTCTTGTAAAATCTGTTTCCAAGAGATTGGGTGTGCTAAGCCGACTCCGTTCCTTCTTTACTCCTGCACAATTATTGACTCTATACAGGGGTTTTTATCCGCCCCTGTGTAGAGTACAACTTTCATGTGTGGGGAGGCTCCCCACATACAGCTCTTCTCAATAGGGTGGAGTCAAAGGCTTTTCACCTCATTAACTCTCCTCCTCTTACTGACTCCCTTCAACCTTTGTCTCTTCGCCGCACTGTTGCATCTTTATCTCTTTTCTATCGCTACTTCAATGGTCACTGTTCCTCTGAACTGTCTGCATGCATTCCTCCACCCCTACGACGGGCGCGTAGCACCCGTGTAGCAGCAAACTCTCATTCCTTTTCTGTCCAACTCTCTAATGCAAGAGTTAACCGTTACTCCCAGTCCTTCATTTATGCAACAGGTCAACTCTGGAACTGTCTCCCTCTGTCTGTATTTCCTACTTCCTATGATCTCCAGTTTTTCAAACGCAGTGTGTCCAGGCATCTGGAAATGATCGGATCTTGAATTTGGCTCTCTCTTATATTTTGTTTTTCTCTTGGAATAAATAGTAATGCAGGCTCGTTGCCTTTGGTTCCTTCTTCCTCACATAAAAAAAAAAAAAAAGATTTATTCGAATGCAGGTGCGGGTGAAAGAGACAGAAAAATGAAGCGCGATATGGTAACCTGACGGTTAAATAACACCTCTCAGCTGTTTCACGGTCCTCGTGGCAGTTGTCTGCTGCCCCGTTCTGGTTGGCGGACCCCTGATTGAATAACGCTGCTGTACATGCATGTATTATTGTATGACATTCAAGAACCATTAGGCACGACAGTGGAAAAAAAATCCGACGGTCGAGAGAAATCTAAAAGTCCTTTATGAAGCTAATGAAAATTATCACTGTTTACCCAAACATGGGAAAAAATAAACTAAATCGAAGCGCCGAGACACACACACAAAAAAAACACGATGAGGATTATGAGAACATTGTCATTTAAACACGGCTAAACGTGGAAAAAATGAAGTGGCATCGAGACGCAATTAAAAGATTTAATCCATGATGAGGCAGATGAAAAATATAATCGTTTCAAACACCGTCAGAAGTGTGAAGAATAAAATTATAATAAAACCTGAGACTAAATCGGTCATTTTAATTAAGCAATCCAATATCATGTGAAAGCGCCATCAGGGACGTCATTCCACAGTAATTAACGAGAGCTAATAACTGTCCTCAACGGGAGCTGGCCCGGGGGGTGGGAGGAAGAAAGGGGTTTGAAGGAGGAGAGGAAGGGGAGAAAGAAGAGAGAAGCGGAAGGTGCAATGAAAAGAAAATAAAGGAGAGTTTAGAAAGGTGGGAGAAAGAGAGGAAACTTTTAAGTGGAAAGGAAAGGGGGGAAGAGGAAGGAGACGAGAGAGAGGTAAATGAATGAGCGAACCAAAGGAAACCTAAAAGATTTGAGAGACTGTGTGAGGGGAAGGAGAGGGGGAAAAAAAAAAAGGGAAGAAGAGAGGAGAGGTGTTGGGGAGAGGGGAGAGGAAATAGAATAGAGAACGTACTGGAAGGAACGAAGGATAGGAAAGAAGAGAAAGATTAGAGAGAACAAGAGGATCCAGGAGGAAGAAGAAGAGACGAGAGGTGGTGGTAGGACTGGGGAAAGAAAGGAGGAAGAAAAAAATGGCTGGAAGGAACGTAAGGGAATAAAGGAATTGTAAGACAAGGCAGGAAAGAGAAAATGAATAGATGGGCGAAGAAGGAAGAACTAGAAAAGAAATCGAAGGTGAGGAAAGCAAACAAGGATCCGGGATGAAGGTGAGGCACGATGGTGGGAGGACAGAGGGAATAAAAATAGTCACGATGAAGAGAGGAACTGAAATTGCCGAAGAAAAGAGGAAACAAGGAGATGGAAGATGGTAAAGAGGGGTGAGGGAGGGAGGTAGGAGGGAAATAATGGAAAATTGATAGGTCTAGGAAGGACTGAAGGGAAGGAAGAAGCAACATTAACATACGCCCGTATTCTTATCGGATTGTGAAACTCCCTAGCACCCCTTCCTTAGCGATTTAGTTTTGATTACGGCTGGGTAGTGTAATTTCCGTTATTTTCAACGAGTATGATGATATAAAAAATTATTTTAACAACACGGAAAATGGTAGTAACGCGTAATCAGGAAAATAAATCGCGTAGGAAGAGGTGTTAGGGAGCTTACTTAAAGGACGAAAATACGGGCCATACACACAATATTGATAATAATAATAATAATAATAATAATAATAATAATAAATAATGATAATAATAAAATAAATCGCTGAGGAAGAAGTGTTAGGGAGCTTAAAGGACGAAAATACGGGCCATACACACAATGATGATGATGATGATGATATGATGATGATGATGATGATGATAATAATAATAATTATAATAATAATAATAATTATTATTATTATTATTATAATTATAATAATACAAACGGTAAAATGCGAGGACAGATAGGCTAATGGTACAGGGAAGGACTTAAGCCAGATTAATTATGTAAAGGCCAGGGTTGATTGAAGTGACTGTCACTGAATGCCTGATGATGGAAGGAGTGAGAAAATGTAAGGTGATGATTATGAAAAAATGCCGAATACCACAAACATTATAAGAAACTAAGAATGGATAAGGTGAAGGGGTGAGAAAAGATCTGAGAAAAGGGAGTGAAGGCAATGTGATTGAAGCAGGAATGCCAGAAATATAATACAGAGGTAAATGTCAAGCACAGAATCCTACCTATTGATTGCTGTTACGAAGGTGAGATCATACAAACTACAGTAATGGCCTGTTTGCAGGTGTATCTTTCACCAAACAGTCTTATTTATGCATGACAGTGTATTCCGGTAATTTGTTTGGACTGTATTTGTGAGCGTCCTCTGTCTCCATCTCATACATATCCCTACCATCTCTCTTGTCATCTGCAGCTCCCTCACATCTGCCAACAACACTGCAGCACCAGCATACACACCTGGTTAACACAGGCTTTTACACACCAGAAAAATACCTCTTAACCATCTCTTGTTATAATGTATCATCGTCGTCGCCGTCGTTGTCATCTAGCGAGCGAGCGAGAGAGAGAGAGAGAGAGAGTGACGGGGGGGGGGGTTAAGAAAGGAAATAGAGAGACTGAGAGGAAGGAGAGGAAAGAATAAAGAATAAAATGCAAATATATAAGGAGAGGAGAGATTGAAATAATATTAATGTATAAGTGGAAAAAAAGTGTCAAGACATGAGAGTGAAAAGAGAGACTGCAGAGGAAGGACTTTCTTGGCAGATACCATACATTTTCCATAGTAAGCACTACTAGGCTTAAAGAGTAACCAGAATATTGAGGGAAGAGACAAAGGAAAAGGAAGAAAGATGAAGGAGACAGGAGACGACAGGGAAAGGATGGAGAGAGAATATATGAAGAAACAGCGAAAAAAAGGAAGTGGTGACTGGGGAATAGGAGAGAAATGAATGCAACATGAGAAAAATGAAAGCAAAACTAGAGGAGAGAAGGACAAGAAAAGAAAAGGAATGAATGAAGAAGTGACGAAGACAAAGAAAGAGAGAGATAAAGATTTAAAGAAAAATGAAGAGAAGAGATAAGGAAAGGAATGAAAGAAAAAATGTAAGAACGGTGAAACGGACGTCCAAGTAAAAATGAAAGAGTATCGATGATGGCGAAAGTAGAACAATAAATACATAAGCTTAAAGAAGAGAGAAAACAGAATAAACAATAACTGAAGACAAAGGAAGGAATATGAAAGACAGTGAGAGACAGAGGCAGTGATAGAGGAGAAAAAAGACTAAGAAGAAAGTAAAGAGAAGACGAGACAAGGAAATAAGGAGGAATATATGAAGATCGAATGAGTAAGAACAGAGGATGAAGAGGGAGGGAGATATCAGTGATACCTTACTCTTCACATATTAACCATGTGCTAAACTTCCTGAAGCTCTGACAGTCAACTTGAAGCTATGTCGACCTTCTGTCTGTCTGTCTATCTACCTACTGTATCTGTAATATCTGTTTTCCTTCCGCATACCAGTTTGCCTGTCTTTCTTTGTCTACAAGCACTCCTCGTTGTAAGGATATTTTTGTAATACAGCCACATTTTTCGTACGATGAGTACTGTACATCGGGGAAGACTGGCAAATCAGGATTACAGGTAGCAGAGGAACTTAACCAGGCAATTTTTTTCTATGTTTGTGGACTTAACGGCATCTTTCTATATCCACATAGTTACAGCAGCAGTAATATATAGCCATCTGTCAGCCCTTAAGCAAAGAAAGTTCTCAGTTAAACAGTTAAAAGCAGAAAGGTTAAACCTAAATTTATCATCTTAGTAGAGGGGCCGTAGCGTCAAGAAGGCGAATTTTAAAGGGGGCTTACTGTATCAGGAAATAGAGGGGGGGGAAAAAAAAGGACAAACCTAAGGGACAGCAAACCCCTCATTGCCACGTACAGACCACACCATAACGGCGCCAACAAGCTCACTGGTGGCCAAATGAAGGCATTAATGGCGCTGCTGGCACCTTCATTTCCTGCGTCAGGTACAGTACACTCCTTCAGTAACGTAAATGGACTCCCGTTATTTACATTATCAAACACTGGACCAAACATTTAAAAGTATTCTCCAGTAATTTCAAATGCTTGTGTGTCTCCAGTTTTATCAGTATATTGTAGTATAACGAAGTAACTTTATACAGTACAAGATCATATAAAGAAGTCATTTTATACAACATAGGAAAAACACTAATTGTTCACAAATATCCGTCTATCAATAAAAGGGACCAGCAGCAGTGTATCAGTCACCCAGGTAGAGATAACATAATATCACATGGACAGTCAGCAAAAGAAGTATGTACAATCCCGCTGTGCTTTACATTCTGAAACACTGGACGAAGAGCCTTGAAGCAGTGTAGTGTGTGTGTGTTTTTTTAAATAACCCAAGGCTTTCAGAGTCTAAGGACGAAGCTGCCAAAAGGAGTGATGAGCCATTTGAGTTTAATCTGTGTGTGTGTGTGTGTGTGTGTGTGTGTGTGTGTGTGTGTGTGTGTGTGTGTGTATGTGTGTGTGTGTGTGTGTGTATGTGTGTGTGTGTGTGTGTGTGTGTGTGTGTGTGTGTGTGTGTGTGTGTGTCAAAATAATGGCAACTAATTGTCCAAGGTTAGCAATCAGGGAAATTATTATTAAATTATTACTCCTGCAGTAAGGTGGTGCCTCTATATCTCTGTAATCGGTGCTTCCAGACTATTTTGAAAAGGCCTTTCGTATTGAAGGGGTTAATGAATGTAGTATCTTACTACTGCAGTTCGCTTAGCCTCTCTTAGCTAAGATTGCATGGTGGTAGCAAGAATGAGAGAGAGAGAGTTGTCACACGACTGAGTTGGGTGATAGTGAATTGTTTTATCCTCTTCCTACAATAACATGTTATTCTTGCTATCTGCAGACGATGTTATATAACTTGGCAGGTTCCTGGCAGTGAAGGGGTTAAAGAAGTTTATATCGGAAGGTGTCACTGAAGCCAAATAAAATTGCATATTGGTAGAAAGAATATGCTGTAATATAGATTGGCGTTATCCTAGTGAATGGGTTGTGTAAACAGTGTTAGCTTTTGTTAGCATAGCCTTCAATAATTATTGTAAAAAAATAATGAACTTTTAATGACGAATCTTGGTCAGTTAGAGGAATTATTATGTGCGATTGTTAGTATACTGAAATGTCAAAAAATCCTGATTGGTATATTGCTGGCTAATGAGTAGTGGTATATTTGCTATATTGTTGGCTAATGAGTAGTGGTATAATTGCTATATTGCTGGCTAATGAGTAGTGGTATAATTGCTCCATTGCTGGCTAATGAGTAGTGGTATAATTGTAGAGGTGGACATTCAGCTGAGGGCTGGGTAGGCTTCGGCCGGTGAATATGACCAACACAATATAACTGCCATGACGGCTTCTGTGTGTTTTCTCGCTGTGACATGCAAGTTTATTCAGCTTGGAAGGGACCTATGGTAATGAAAGGGTTAAATACAGTCGTTATTAACCTCAGTAACTACTTCAACAAGATGGCGTCTTTTTATCAGTCAACTCTTGTTATCTACGTACGCTTAAATACAGTGTGGGAAATATAACGGGTTCATTTTGCCCTCCCACCCATTTTAGCTTAGGAAATGCCTCTGGTACTGAAAGGGTTAAAAGCAGCGCTGATTGCTTTGTTCAGCACTAATGAATGATGGTTTAATTGTTAACCTCCACAATCAACTCGCTGAGGGAAAAGTTTGCTTCGGTAACTGCAATGTTTTCAATTAATGAAGCGCTGTAGGTTTTGCATGAAATAATAATAATAATAAAATCGCTGTGAGAAATATCACAGCAAAATATAGTCGTATTTCCCTGCTCTGTACGATAACGCATGTTTATTTCAGTTCTTGTCACAGTCTCATGATTTCACTCAACGTACGGCTGACATCACGCACTGAGTTAGAAAAGAAAATGTTCGTTCACTACAGTAAGTCGTCTCCCGTCCCCCACGCATCGGTGTTGTCGTTTGAAACCTGTCTTTAGCACTTTTGTAATACAAAGATTTTTTATTTTCTTTACATCTTGATTCAGTGTCATTTAATGTACTGGGCATGCTTTAGTTAGTTCGCCCACTTTCGTACTTTTTGCTGGATCCTACCCTATGCCAATGGGAAGGAGGGTCAGAATGACGATGATGATGATGAAAAGCAACCCAATAAACATGACATTGCAAACTATGTGGTTGGTAAATAATATCATAAAGCCAAGTGAATGATATGTATGTCAAGGCACCAGTCTAAGCACACTCACTGTGGGAGTGATTTTGCCGAGTTGTTCCCAGTGAGGCCACAAAGGAGTGACAGGAAGAATTGGTTCGTTACCTGCTCATCCCTGGGGGACTGCAGCCCTTCCCTTGCAGTAACATCTTTCATGAAAAAAAAAAAAAAAGTTCTTGCTCTTTTATTCATATTTTGCTTAACTCCTTTAATCTGATAGTGAATAAATTAATTTATCCTTAGAACAATGACAGTATAAATTCTGTTTATCCTGGGGAACCTGTTGAATTGAAGGGTATAAAGAAGTCAACACCTCAACCCGTCTAGTTCGGTAAATCTTACCTGTCGTTCAGCACCGTGACTTTTTCTTTTACATTATTTTGGCTGCCAACCCACGATTTTGTTCATCTTAATGAAAATACCTCGTACCGAAAAGACTAACGAAGGTAACGCTACTTAACACCCCCCCCCCAGGTAAAAATATCACCCCGAATGGTCTGGCGGCGGCAACAATAAAAGACAACAGAGGTCCTCGGAGTGAAGGGACAGACGCTTATCTCAGCATTACCAGCATCAGTGAACAATAAAATTTTGGGTAGTGCAAACTTGTCAACTTGTTTATTGCATTCTTTCCACAGTCCCTTGAGCTACATCACTTTTTTATATCGGGTGAATACAATCGCTTAGAGGTAACGAGAATTAAAGATTGTATCGTGCTGAAGGAGGTTAAGACTGCCAAAGTACCTCAATTCTTGTGTCACCTGCTGAGACAGTCTTACAGAAAGAGTCTTTGACCGCTAGACTCGTATGTACTCGTTCGTAACTCCCCAGAAAAGAATTTCAGAATAAGAAAAACTACAGATTATACTTTTGTCATCACTTCCATGTACATCGCTTCCTTATTAGGAAGGATAAAAGTAATCATAAATAGTTGGAGGGAAAAAATAATATAAGCGAGCCTAGATCAAAACTACAGTAAGAATGAAAAGAGGAAAGAAACGATGTGGCAGATTAATAGAGTATGAAGACTAATTAAAAAAAAGGAAAACGATAGAACTGGGACTAAAAATAATGACCGATAATTGAAAGACTATAAACATGAGTGGATATAATATGGTTAGAGAGTTTAAGTTACAATAATATTAAAGCGAAAGATGAAAAAGGAAATGAGAAAGAAGAGAAAGAGGTGAATTGAAAATCTAGACTAGGCGTCTAATACCGAGAGCGTTAGAATGAAATTGCAAAATTGCGACAAGAGGAAGAGATGGAGGAAGGGCGAAGACCGTTGGATTTGTGTGAGGGAAACTGCAGAAGGTAAAGAAGATTAATGTGGAGAAGGGAATGGTGGGAGGAGAAGAAGAAGAATTAGGAAAAGAAGCAAGATTAAAAGAAGATTAACAAATGAATGGCGTAAAAAAACTGAAGAAAAACTGGATGGGAGAACAGGAGATTATGATGATGAAAAGGGAATAGTGGAATAGGAAGTGGGGAAGAAGAGACAGTGTAAAAGATAAAAGAAGCACAAGTTTATGGTGATGATATTAGAAGAAAATGACAGAGAATAATGAGATAGAGAAATAAAATAACAGGACCATTACTAAACAGGAAATATGTAGTGAAAAATGTGACCAAGAATATATTTATGAGAGAAGGGGTATGTAGAAATCAGCAACAGCACAAAATAATTGAGAAAAACGAGGTATAAAAAGGGAAGAGTAATAAACACAGGATAGCCAAGAAGCAGCGAGAAGAGAGACGAACAGAAGAGGTGAAACACCAGTTACTCGATACCGGAAGAGAGGAGGCATGAAATATGACAAGTCGAATGATCTAAGACGAAACTGATAAAAAAAAAAAGAAAAAAAAGAAAAGAGGGAGGGAATCAGGCCTTTGGAGGAAAAATGAGGTTGGGGGTGGAGGGAGAAACAGAGGCGATGAAGGCAGTGAGGTGAGAGAGCGGAGGGGAAGCGCCAGTCAGGAGTAAAGCGTAAAATCATCCATGAAGTTTCTTTTTACCCGCAGAGTAGGACGCTTGCTTAAAGGTGACTTGCTGGCTTTCTTTATTTTCATTTTGATCTGAGATTTATTTTTAACATCTGTGTTGGTCATCCAACATCATCGTCTTCACGTGGTATACCACTGTTCTAGCACCCATCATCATCCCAGCTGATCCAGCATACTTATTTCCTCTCCCGTCATGCATTATGTAGGAAAAATTTTCGTCCATATCATTCATCACCACTCACATTCCACCTGTTTTCACAGGGTGTACTCATTCCGCCTTGACTACCATCCACCACCATCCCAGTTCTTCCTGCCCACTTCTCTCCTCCCATCCCATCCATTGTTTGTTCACATTTCTAAGAGAGAGTCCACCTTACAGCCCGATCTTCAACGACCATCTTCACTGGATATACATCTTCGTGCCCCACCACACACTAGCATCCCAGCCCATCCTACTCACTCATCTCAACCTTCCCCGCCCAAACCTGACAGACCTGTATCAACATACAAAATCTTGAAAACCTGTGCACAGAAATGGTGATTTTGAGCACATGCCTTCATAGGTGGGACATGACGCGATCCATAGTATTGTGAATTGGTGTGATGGATGTGAAGGGACATGGAAGGACCTGAGGCAACCTGACGGGCCTGAATTGCACACTTGTATACAGGCAGGACTTAAAGCCATGTAGCCCATTACTGACGTGAATTGCTCTGATGGCCCTCTGAAGAGAATTAAATCAACTGGAGTATGGCTGAACTGATATACTTGGTTCTGAACATCTGATATACTTGGATCTGTGATATACTTGGTTCTGAACACGGGTGAAATGAGTCAAATGAGTTAAGTGGATCAATGGTGAATTGATGTACGGTAAATGGGTGTGAATTGAACTGTAATAGCATTAATGGACCCAAAGAGACCTCATTGTACCTGAACTGATATATCTGCGCCTGGAATTACTTGAATGATGGACCCTGACTTAATGTGATGAGTGTAAATGTACAAAATTGAACCTGAGTGGCCCTAATCTTCCTGAACTGACCCGGCTGACCTGCAATGGATGTGAAGGACCAAACAAGACCTGAAGTATTATTAGAGAACCGGGTGGACTCAAACTAGACCTGAGTGGACATAATAGGCCATAGAAACGTCGTACTGAAAGGCCTTATTCCTTCAGTAAGCTGTTTTATATTCTTGATACTGCCAGGCTATTTGAATTACCCTGATGGAGAATTATGGTAATGATGCTATTAATGAAAGCAATATATAACACTCCAGACTTAAGTATTTCTTAAGCTGCGTAATATTGTCAAGAACTATCAATAATTAGATAAAAACAGACATACCCGTAGCGAAGGGATGAAGGGATATCTCTTGTAGTAAAGGTTGTATCTGAATCCTCCAGCACGAAATGTCTCTACTGAGCTGAACATGATGGTCACAGTAGACAGACTGAAATAAGTTGCTTCATCATGGTAAAAGTGCTGAGGGACTTGTAGTAAAGAGGTTAACGAAGAATACCCTATATTTAATCCTTATTATTTGAACATCTCTCCCACGTTGAACACCATCATCGGGAAAGAGCAAGAATAATATAAACAAGACGTCACCACGGCAACTACGTAAATAAGTTTCCAAAGCCAGATGACGTTACATTCAACACCGATTACATTTCCACTCACGTCCAATCCAGTGTTCACAAAAACACTGCATTCAGAGCCACTATATTTTCCCCGCTGTAAAACACTGACTGGGATTTTGTGGGGAGTGGGACCAATGCTAACTTTTTGATTGATTGTTTTGTAATTTTATACAATGTTACCATCTGACAGTTTTAATCAGTGTTCAAGAGTATGCAAGCAGTGAAGGCTGAAGGATGCTGCACGTAACATCTCCGTTGGAACAGTCTCTCGTGACCTAAATAAACTTGTCATGCTGCTGCCACACAATTATGTTCGGGACATGTCAGCTTCCCAGTACTGGAGGGGTTAATGAAGGCTGTATTTGAAATCTTATGTGGAAACGTGACCTCTGACCTGAATACAGATATCAAGGGGTAGCAAGAATAAACTTTATATGCCAGTTGCTGAAGCAAAATGGGCTTGTGTTCAGCACAGATTACATTTCCACCGGGGTTCACTCCTCTGTTTGCAAAAAAAAAAACATTTCCGAATCAAAAATGTTTCCCTCGTCAAACTCATTTCCTATGGCATTTTTAACCCTTCCAGTCCTATGACGTCATTTTCTACGTCATTGTCGCTAAAACCAGGCGATTTAATTTAGCTCAGGTGAGCACTCGAGTAATGAGAGGGTTATTGAAAACTGTATCTAACCCTTTCAGTTCCAAAATTCTATGCTGTGCTAAATAAAGTTTTCTGGCATAGCAGAGGTAATACATATCCACTCAGATCCAATCACTTGTTGAAAAGTACTCGATTCAACAACTAACACGTTTTCAACTCTCTCACAAGTGTTCATATATAGAGGAATGAGACCAATGCTTAACTTAATAGCATCACGTACCGGTGAGCGAGGAGGAAAAAATTGTATTGAAAAAAAACTGCCTGGGACGGTAAATAGAGTTGTAAAGCCCTTTCCCTTCCTTTCACATTACCCACCACTCCTGCCCTCCTTTCCAGCAAGCTACCTCCCCCCTCTCTCTCTCTCTCTCTCTCTCTCTCTCTCATGTGTGTATATATAGGCATTTGTTTGGGTCTGTTAGTCAGTGGATGGATGCGTGATTGGATGCACATTATGATTGGATGTATCTATCTGTTTATCCATTGCTCTGCCCATCTACCTGTTTATCTACCTGTCTCTCTGTCTTACTGTCTGTCTGTCTGTCTATCCATTTGTCCTCTTTCTTTGTACTCTTCTTTATATTTTTAGCGGGGAATGAGAGCTCGGAATAAAGGCTCGATAAACACACAGACTCACTGCCTCTGTAATTGAGGGAGAGGAGTCTGTATATGAAGACAAACTGTGTGTGTGTGTGTGTGTGTGTGTGTGTGTGTGTGTGTGTGTGTGTGTGTGTGTGTGTGTGTGTGTGGGGAGAGGGAGAGAGAGAGACTTGTGTTGGAGAGTGATTGGTGTTTGAAGGATGAGGGGGTTAGGCAGCAGGCTAAAATTACTATACATTAGGCAGTTGTCCGGGCGGCATATTTCCCTTCCGTATTACGGTTCAACACCACCGCCCACAGCCAGGCAGCCCTAGTGGGATAGGTTAACGCTAGGCTAGGGTAGATTGGGTCAGCTTAGGTTAGATTGGGTCAGCTTAGGTTAGATTATTTTGTTAGGTAATTTAGCCTGGGGAAGACATTGAGCATATTCTTGGTAAAACCTATGGTTAGTTATGAATCGACGGGACGAGCGTCGTCCGTGGCACACGTTCCCGGTGGTGGTGCTGAACCGTAATACGGAAGGGAAACATGCGTCTGGGTGTGGTGGTGTTGGCTCAGAGGAAAATAATTTAAGCATACAAGCCCTGAATGACCCTCTATGTCATGGCCTCGGCGTGCCGGGCCAGTTCCTTTCAGTAAAAAGGATCTGCAACGTGTGCATGCACCAGACGCAGCTGTAAGTACTGGGGGCAGGTGGTCCTGTGTTGGGCCTGCTAAATTACTCACGGGTTTATTGTACTAATTCCAGCAGATGGGTATGCCATATGTCAGAGTTTCCTGTAATTTCTTCCGCTTATGCATCATCATCATCATCATCGATACGAAATCACCAAGACTTATTTAGGCTGTTCTGAGTTGTTAGCTTCTTTAGTCCCAGGTTGTTATGTGTAGTTCTGGCTACATGCTGGCGATGTTATTCAACACTGGAAAGAGTCTTGGAGCCGGAATGGGTCTGGTACAGCTTGGACCCTTTCTCACAGCGAGAGGTCCTCCTTCATTTGCATACACTTGTCTGGTGGTAGCTTACAGAGTAGGATAATTTTTTGGCACAGTAATGACAGATGGACAGACAACACATGTACAGTTGTGGACATAAATACCAATCCACTTCATTGTGATCAGTAGCAAGACAATGACCACTGAATTTCAGAGCCAAATAAAGTGATCTCTTGAAACCCATCCACTTTACCAAAGTACTGTGTGAGTTTCGTAATGTTTGGACAAAAAAGGGAAACGATATTACATTCTTCATCAGTGCATGAATAACCGGGCTGATGACTAACCTAGTCCCTGTTCGGTGATGGCGTCATGAGATAATCATTTAACCCTCTGAACAGTGGCGCAGTGCGTGGCTGATATTAGTGACGCAAGTAAGACTTACGTTGGAATATTTAGGACATGTGGGAATGATGTGAAGGTAATTGTGTGGATAACATGTTCTTCTCTATATGTTTATGTTACGTATATGTCTGCACTGGGATGTTGGTCCCTTCTGGGAGATTAGATGCTTCAGAGATTTTGCGATTACTCATATTTTGGTGTTAAGATTCCAGCGTTGCATGGGAGAGCAGAAGAGTGCGTCCATCACTGGTTTCAAATAATATGTCGTCGAGAATAAAATATCTTCGGCCGACAGGCTGACTGATAGGGTGTCCATTAGACTGTGTAATGGGCGAGTGTGAGATGTTTCAAGACAACAAATTATTTATTGTGTGGAAGGTGTGCTGGCTGCCGGCGTATGCAAGAGGGTTTACTGTGGGAGGGTGAAGCATCTTCCTAACCAAACTCGCCGCTCCAGTCTTGTAGTTTAGCGTGGTATGTGTTGGATTAGGCTGTGTATACGTGTACGAGTTTGTGTGTGTGTGTGTGTGTGTGTGTGTGTGTGTGTGTGTGTGTGTGTGTGTGTGTGCGTGTCCGACTCTGGGCTTGGGACTCACAGCCCGTTCCCGAAGCACAGTTGTCCTCCTAAATACTACACACTTCCACATGTCACTACTTCGGAGCTATGACCCTCCGTCCATATTGAATATAGATTAGGGCCGTCCCGTACAGGACTGGAATACTAGTATTAGCGAACAGCGATGGTGTTTTTACGACATATATACGGATCTTCTGGTAGATCAGTAAAGTCTGCTTTAATGAAATTCATGTCCTTAAAATGTTCTCTGCCCTAGCCGAGATTCGAACTTGGGTCCATTAGGACTGCAGGCCTCCTCTTCAGAGTCGATGTGTGTGTGTGTGTGTGTGTGTGTGTGTGTGTGTGTGTGTGTGTGTGTGTGTGTGTGTTCCTGAGATAAGGTCACACCGCCTCTGCACCATCATTACTCACAGACTACTGAGGCAGGGCAGCAGGGTTGAGGGTCCTGGTGGAGGGGTGGGGCAGGGAGGGAGGGTGGCGGGGCAACAGGGGAAGCGTGTTAATGACAATACAAGTGGCAGGGTGCTGGATGGCCATCCATAAGTACATGACACCGATCCCATGTTGTTACAGTGCCTACTATGGATATTACTTTTTAAAACAGTAGTAATAGATCTTCCACAAGGGCCACCGCCATGTCGTAAAATTACAACGCTAACACCATCACACCAGTCCTGAATAAGACAACCCAAGCATGTATATGGATATTAGGTGTTAGTGCCCAAGCAGCGACATGTGGAGGTGTGTCCCTTTCTGTTTATAACCACCATATTCATTCTCTTTGTATTATGTACTCAGTCATCATTTTGTTTATTATGTGTGAATTTCATAGTCTACCATATAGTAAAGCAAAATAAGCCAGTATGCTGATTAAGATGGATACAGAACTGTTCAACTGTACCGTCTCGGGGCAGAGAGCTTCTGCCTTTCACACAGGGCGGATTTATACCTGCCCGCCTGTCATATACCTGCATAACCTGTACAGTTATACAGTAAACCTACAAGATTCTAAGGTTGCCATCACCCCCAGGAGTGCACGTAGGAGGACCATTGGACGTAGGGAAGATGTTATCTGTTGTTTAGCCGGAGTTTGATACGTAAAAAGTTAAAGACATGTTACATTAACTTCATCGTCGACTGTACACTCACTTCACTTTCAGTTATACAAACGGCATATTGTATTCTGTTTCATTCTGTGCAACACAAAAAAACAGTCTGTACAAGAGTATCCAGTGAAAGGAAGACAGTGGGGGTGACGATGGCTGTGGAAAAAAAAAAAAAAAAGGCTTCGTATAAAACGCCAGGACATACCGTGTTTGAAATATGGTATTAGTGGTAGAAAGAAAGGTCAGCTGATCGGAATTGTTCGTTTGTTGCAATATTGTATGAAAGAAATTCTTTTATATGTAATTTATGGATTTACGAGCATATATCGCCATTACACTGACGAGGTGTGCCCTCACGTGGTGGCACTGATATGGCCAGCCAGCTTCACTGAATAATTATACAAACGTCCCTCAAGTCACTCCCTATCCCCCGAAAAGACGATGGTGGACTGCAGGAAAAGGTCAGCTTCAGCCAGCAGTGCAGTGGGTTCAAATTCAGATGAACCTGGGGCTACAACTATTGCCACTAAACACCGACATAGTTTGTATCAGAAACATACAATCAGAGAATATTAAACCCTTCACTGCGGTGACGTTATTTTTAGAATTGATATCTTTAGTCGGTTATATTCAGCTTAGGTGAGACCTGGACCAGAGAACAAAGGCTATACCGAACCCCCTCATATTCAGACAGTCTCCCTTAAAATTAAGCAAATCGTTTAATAACAGCAAGAACAAAATACAAATGATGTCATACCGACAGGTCTAATGTGGTTCAAGTAAATAACTCACAGACAAAGAGGTTTTCCGGTATCCTGTAAGCCCATGCAAATATGACCCTTTATGTAATGTATTGTACTAGATGCCGCGGGTTTATCAAACAGCCAGCAGAATACTGAACTCAGATTTCATTACAAACTACAATCATCCAACGGTCAGACTAGTTTTTTAATCCAGCTAACGCCTGGCGATTTTGTTCACCTGAGTGAGTCATAGGAGCCTGGGTGTTAATGAATGGGTGAAATATTTCAGCTATTCGCTCCAGGCTGTGTTGTCTAAGTTTATTAACGAAAGAATCACATTTCTTGTACAGTAGAAGAGAGCATGTATTGTCTTGCGTCCTTCCTCCACGTTCACTGTCTGTATTTTCGAGATACACTGCCAACGCCACCTTTTCACCCTCCCACCCGCAAAGTCCCATTGAAAAGGCGTCTAGAGGTAGCAAGAAACATCGAAGAACGTTATCGCATTGAAAGGGTTAAATGGCTAAAAATCATAAGCGAGCACGACGTTATATTTTAGCTTTCCTCCATGTTAATTATTTGTACTTCCAAGAACAATTACTCTTTTATTTCTCACCCGTGAGGCATAAGAGAAAAAATCGTCTAGTGGTAGAAAAAAGGTGAAACGATATTACTTTTCATCCTCCATTCCTGTTCATTGTTTTTACATACGGGAAACTACGGGAAACTACCACCACCACCCCCTCACTCCCCCATCCACCAGAACCCATTTCAAAATCATACAGATGTGGCAAGAATACACGAAAATGAGGCAATATCGTATTTCTTCCTTGTTCATCGTTTTTACCTCCTAGAAATAGTAGTACCTCCACCTCTTACTTTCGTCTCTACCAGACACCATCTCTTGCCACCTTCCTAAAGTTTTCCCACCCCTTTAGGGACTGCAGCTTCAAGTTCAAATACATACTCGAGATGCAGTTGTTATTCGGGTGAGGCACAAGTTGTAGTTGTGGTCGGTGCCACATGTGGGCAGCAAAACAGCCTGTGTGCATCCAGTGTGTGGGTGAGGTGAACAGAAAGGTTCTTGTGGCCTTAACTCAGGCGGTTCCCTGTCAGTAGTTGTTTCTTCATTCTTCCTTTCTCCTTACATATTGATCTGTTTACCAGCAACATAGGAGAAGGTAAAACATGAGAAGCACCAAAGCTAAGGCCACAATATTTCAGAAATTGTAAATAATACATACAGAGCCATGATAACTGAATGGGAACGTGTCCACCTCACTACACATGGCTGAACCACACTACGGCCACACTACACCATTACACCCATACAGTGGAGTTCATACACCAGGGTCCACGGGTTTATTACACCACACCACCCATCACGTTAGACACCATTGGTCACAACACGGCAACACAAATTTTAGCTGCACCACCACACTGCAAACGGACTGCACTACATTAGATTTCGGTACACTACACTACACTACACTACGCTACACTGAACCACATTACACTGCGCTACAATGAACGACATTACACTGTACTACATACACTACACTACACTACAATACAATACATTTAGCTACACTACACTACGTTACGCTACACTACGGGGCACCACACAACGCCAGACTACACAGCATCACACTACAGTCACTACATTTCTCCACACTACACAATACAACATCGTACCACACTACACTACATTTCCCTATTCTATACACTATGCTACACAGAAACACCACTGGCGATATAGTCCCACCATGCCACACACCACCACAACTACCACAGCCACCATCATCGTCATGGGCACAACCAACGCCATCAACAATCACCATCACACCCACCAGAACTACCATACAACCACTACCATTACAGCCACCATCGTCTTCACCACCACTACCACCACCACAGCCACTCTGATCGTCATAGTATCGTGGTATGTTGGTGTGTGCATATTTTATATAAATATCCTGCACGGCGTGTATGCAGCACTCACTACATAATTCTTTTTGCCGGTGTGTGTGTGTGTGTGTGTGTGTGTGTGTGTGTGTGTGTGTGTGTGTGTGTGTGTCGCTGAAACGCAACGAATGACACGACGAAATGTTGAAAGGAAAAACCAAATTGAGGTAGTGTAATATAACAGTTTGATGAGTTACAGTTTATTCAGATCTGATGTCATCATGCCTGTCTATCTAATATTCTGCTTTGAAAGCAACGTCATCACTTCCCTTTTTACGCTGCTTCACTAGGAATCTCATAAATGAGATCAAAGACTCGATCCGAACCATACCTGATCTCTCTCTCTCTCTCTCTCTCTCTCTCTCTCTCTCTCGTCTGTCCCTGTATTTTCATTTTCCATTTTTCCCTTCCCCTCATGCTCTTCTGTTTTCTTGTAAATATTTTGTTTACTTTCCTCCTCCCTCCTTCAGCCACTGTTTTCATTGTATCCTTTGCCTGCTTTAATTTGCATCAGTTTTGTTCTTCCCCTCTCATTCTCTGTCTCGCCCACTTTTTCCCTCGGGTACAATCCGTTTTTTTCTTCTCCTTTAGTCTTCCACTCTTCTTTCTTTCCTACCTCCTTTCTCTCTCTTCTCCAGTTTCTTCTTCATTTTCTTCTCATTCCTTCTCACACTAGAGTCAACAGTCAGGCTTGGAACACTGGTCACAAGTTGACAGTGCAGCTATACACTCAAACATTGCCATTGGTAATGTGGATGGGCTGAGGTAAGACCCACGAACAAGGAAAGACAAAGCGACAGAGTAGGAGAACTACCACCAGCATGCCTATTAGCTCTACCATGATAGATGGATGAGGTCAGGTCAGGCCAGGCCGAGAATATCGACAAGAACTTCCACGTGCTTTTGGACATTAAGTGTATTTATGTTTGTTATAGCAGAAGCCATTACATTTAATCTGATCAGTTCACTATGACAGAGGCTCTCAGACTGTATGTCTAAGTGACTGTAGTAAAACTACTACGATACCTAAAAACACTTAAAAAGAATCATGGTCAGAGAGAAAATGGGACTATAAAAATATTTAAAAATTTAGACGATTATTATCACCAGAGGCTAGAAGGTCTGGAAAGGAAAAAAAAAGAAAAAAAAAAGGGCCTATTCTTCCAGTCCGATCAAATTTACATATTTTTTTTTCCTAGCCGAATTTAATTTCGGTAGTATCAGAGGTTGGTAGAAAAATTATGCAGCCGCCAATCTCTGTCAACTGAATATGCCAATTGTCCATCTAAGGGCTCTGTTGTTAAGACCACACCAGCAAAAAAAAAAAAAAAAAGACAAAATAAAATAGGCGGCTCATAATAACATAAGAAAAGAAGATTACTGCAGTCAGCTGGTTGGCCCATGCAAGGCAGTTCCTTTAAGAATGTGATTTGACTTTAAGAATAAGACAAGGATAGTAAAGGAGGTGGCATAATTATTAAGGTCCTCACAAACTCACCATTCTCTACAATTCTCCATCTAACTTCAGAATAAGATGTCCTCCCTGAGGTAAATAAAACCATTTGAAAGAAAATAGAATTAGGAGTACCAAATGACCTTACAAATATTCACGTTAGGCTACTTTCATCAGCATAACGTATACACTAATAACATCATCAACCGCTGCAACCCTCTCATAACCCCTTTCTTAAGAAAGGTCCAGCCAGAGCTGAAAAGATCGTCTAATAGGAATAAAATAGACTGCTTAGTCCCTCTAAATCCACGTAACCTAAAGTTCTTTTACTTTAACTAGGCGGAGATCCTGGTCCCTTTGCAGCTTAATTCCCGCAGCCCAGTGGCAGAATAAGATTACAGCTCGACATCCTTCCATAACAACTTTTGTGACTAGCGTCATATTCTAGTATTATTCTATTCTTACAGCTCAACATTCACGATGGAGACGTGGCCATTTTGCGTAGTTGAAGTGAACAGAGTAAAGTCGTTCTTTACAATCCTTTCATAACTTCCTTCACTACCAGGGGTACTTTTTGAGCTAAAGGGAAAAAATAGTCTGAAAGCAAATAGAATTAAACAGGACCAAATAACTTACTAGTACAGTGTTGATAATTTCATGGCGCTCTGTTGTGCTGTTGTCGTTATTTTTACATGCGGGAGCATCTTTAGGAACCGGACTGTCCGTTATTCACTCACTAACGATTTCTGGAAACAGGGTGCTCAACTCCCGTTGAATATAGCGCTGCCGGATCTTGTAGTTCTGTACTGGTTTTTTACACTTGTAATTTTCAAAGCAGTGTTTTGTTGGCTTTGTTATGTTAAGTGTGCTTATTTTAACCCTAGCATTTGTTGCTGTTGTTAATTTACGTATTCATATGATTTTGTAGGCGTCATTTTAAGTTAATTTTGTTTGTTTAATCAAGCTCTTCACTTTTAGGGGATTTTTTTGTGGTATAGTCATCATTTTCCGGGACTGAACACGCATTTTGTTATTTATGTATATTCATTGTGGTCATGGCCTCATATTACTTTGCAAATGTTTTGTGCATACTTACATAATAAGTCTTGCCGTATGTTGGTTTTGTGGTGCTGGGTATTTTCAGTTATATTCGGGGAAGACTGTGGTAGTACTTGTTATCAGGGCGTTAATTTACGTTACTTTGTGTTCTTTTAGGTATCTATTTTAGGGCATCATTTGATATGTTTAGTTGTTTAAGGTTTGCTCGTTTTGTTTTGGTGAGATAGTATGTTCTTGTATTATACACGTAGTCGTACATCGGAAAGGGTTATTTTATGATGGTGTTACAGATGTGACCATAATTCAGGAACCTCATTTGGTGGAGGTAACTCAGAGAAGGATGGGAGGTGGTGAGTGGATCTGACTTCCTCTCTTAGTGTCCTACTTTATCACTATTATCACTGCACACACACACACACACACACACACACACACACACACACACACACACACACACACACACACACACACACACACACACACACACGTAATATGTAAACAATACATACACAAATAAAAACACACAAACGCATACATATATACATACATAAATATATGCATATATACAGATATACATAACGTCCCCGGCATGTTCGGGGAATCGACTTGTAATAAAAATGAGTAAAATTACCGAAGCATGTGGATGAGGTAATGCTGATGAGATCATTCTGTGCTGACTATTCATGATGGCTGTTCACCTTTTTGAAAAATATATTTTTGGAGGCAGAGGCCACATTTTCTTCATTTTCTAAGCAAATGTTATGTCCAACCCCAGTGGTATGTTTGCTTTTTCATTTATTCATTTATTTTTCCCTTGCTGCTGGTAAATTAAGTGATTTTTGCTTAGTTACATGTTACCTTTCGCTTGTAATGTTCTGTGCACATGAACTGCGGTAAAATGGGAAATGCAATTGAAGCTTAAATCGGCATCGTAGTTTGTCCTATTCACCGCTAACAATTTAATGTTGTACCAGGAGTAATAAACATACCCGGTAAGTAAATAATAAACAGACATGAGTCAGTACAGTGGCCAGGGAAACAGACTATACACCGATTCACAAAACATTTAACTCTCTCCTTACCATGGCGCCTTATTTTTCTTTTTTCAGAGTGTTTATTCAGTATAGAAGAGACTTGTGGAACTGAAGGAGTTGGATATAGTCTTTGTTAAGCCCTTCACCACAAAACATCAATCCGAAGCTGAATACAATTGTGTGAAGGTAGAACAATTAACAAAAGTAAGATTTGTATAAATAAATGGGTTGTCTTCAGAATTACCTGACTCCATCACACAACCATTTGCCTTTAACCTCTTCAGCTCAACAACATAATTTCCTCTTTAATCCTGCTGCCGCCATAAAATTTTACTCAACTTGCCAGAGCCTTTTTGAGATGGAGCGTTTAGTGATTGCCTCATTAACCCTCTCTCAGTATTAAAGGTAACTACTAAGCTGAATAGAATAATAATCAGGTAGCAACATTAAGCCAAATTACGACGTCATTTGTAATGAAAGGTACTGTACTTCAATCAGATTCTCTTGATTTTCATCCAGCAAGCGAGCACCTTCAGAAGAAAGATATATATAGTAGGTTTTGCACTGTGGTAATAGGACGCCTATCCTTTGGCGTAGGAAGCCTTGTATTATATTTTCTACAGTTATGTATTTGGTTATATTAGTGGTGGGTGATGGCAGTCACCATCCACTTCACCTTTTTCATTCTTTTTCTGTGTCCGCCATCCACTCTTCCTATTTCTCCCTTCCTTTCTGTCGCATTTCTTTCACTTTAGGTGGTTCTACACTGAGTGACAAACCTAATGGTTTCCTGGGTATAGCACAGGAAATCAATTCACAACGCTGGCTGGTAACCATATAACCAGATGGTGAAGTGGAGCCTACTAAGGTGTCCCTTTTAACCGGGTGGGGAGACGCAAATGCGGTGTCCATCTGGGAACTAAACTTCCACAATCTTCCTAGCTGTGGAGAGACGCAGTCTGCTGCAGGGAAACAACGGTTCACTAGACGGGACGATCCTGTAGAGGGTGGGGGGTTGCTTGCCTGCGGTTGATAGGCCAGCTCGACCGGACAGACCGTGGTTACTCATCAACAACACTTTAAAATTCTCTTGGATGTTTTCAGTAGTTTTTGAACTTAGACACAGCATTCATCGATAACATCCAAGAATGTCTGAAGATGTAATATGCACAAGAAATAGTTGACGCAGAGGTGTTACCAAACCACCTCAACCAGTGACAACACAGCCTGATGTTACTCTGATGTTGACGCAGAGGTGTTACAAAACCACCTCTGCCAGTGACAACACACCCTGATGTTATTTAGCTTTGTTGTTGACGCAGAGGTGTTAAGCTCGGCCGCAACGGCGCCGGCGCATGGCGATAACACACACAAACAAATGAGAGGTGTCACACTACTGCGGTGGCGCCGCATCCGCCGTACAAAGCCGCATCATGCTGCGGCGGCGCCGCAACGCCGCATCACAAAAGTTGTGAGGACAAAACACACACAGTTTAACCACCCCAGCCAGTGACAACACAGCCTGATGTTACTCTGCTTTGATGTTGACGCAGAGGTGTTACAAAACCACCTCAGTCAGTGACAACACAGCCTGATGTTACTCTGCTTTGATCGTGTATATTTTTCTCAGCTTTCATATTGTCCTGTTGATTTGTTTCCTCCACTGAAAGCAAGGATTTATCTCCAGTTAATTTCATGCAGATCAGTTACCAACAGTTCTGGTATATTCGGAAGTAAATGCATGAATGTTTACAGCATAAGCTACCTCCTTAGTCTTGACAAGGTAGTTGTACATTTCTTTCTATTCGCCAAAGTTTTAATAAATGGAAAACAGTTAATCAGCTACTTTGAAGACATACACAGCTTAAAGTACATTAAAGTTGAGAAAGAATGTTGCGTTTTATAACAAACAGTATAACTGGAGCTGGAAATAAGCACGTACAGACAAACAAGCAATGACTGACGAGGTAATATGTAAACAAGACTTGGTTCGTTGGCTGACTGTCGAACATCATTGTATCTCCCAGCGGACATTTGACTTTTATGTTGTACCAACCTGAACATGAAAAATCAACAGGCTTTGCCTTTAGCCTTTACCATTGACTCTGTGTGTGTGTGTGTGTGTGTGTGTGTGTGTGTGTGTGTGTGTGTGTGTGTGTGTGTGTGTGTGTGTGTGTGTGTGTGTACTTGCTGTCCAGGGAGTGTTACGTCATGTTGGACATCTGCAGTTTATTTTATCCAAAGTTTTTCAGATACTTTGGTCTTGTGCTGAGTGGTGTTTTCCAGATTTTCTGTTGTATTATATTATACCGCAGTGCCGACATTTGGTTTGTGTTAACCTCGAGGAATTTCGAATATTTATTCGGCAGTTTTTGTTATCTGTCTTGGCCAACCATTTATCTATATGTCATTTCCCAACACCCTTAATTTTTTCCTGGTTTTTCACAACTCCTGGCTTCACTGCATCCCTCTTCAAGCACACTGTATTTTGGCCACATTGAATTAAATAAGACTTTCCTCAAAATTGCATGAACTTCATCATATATTAATCTAAAACAAAGCAGTTCCATCCAGTGCAACTAACATATTATGCCATTACAGGTATATATGTAGTAGGTTTTCAGCCACAGTTGCTTTTTGGATACCAATAATGTTTTGTTTTGTGTGTGTGTGTGTGTGTGTGTGTGTGTGTGTGTGTGTGTGTGTGTGTGTTCCATTTCTTTACACTAGGGATCCGTACAAAAGCTTATTGTTTTATTGTTATGTAGTCTGTTGTGTTCAGTTAAAGAGCAGGACGGAGGAATATCTTGAAAGGAAACTAAGATTGGAAGACTGGAAATGAAGTTGAAAGAGGAAAGGTAAAGGAGATAGCATCAGAGAGAGAGAGAGAGAGAGAGAGAGAGAGAATGTGTTAAAATGAAAATGTTGATAAAAAAAAAAGACAGCATCTTTTAGAGCGGGAATAAAAATGCTAAAAAAAAAAAAGGCAAGCTGATAGTGGAAATGGGAGATGGAGTAAGGGTGGAAGAGGAAGAGAGATGCTGGAAAAAGGAAGAGAGAAACTGAGAAGGAGAAATATTGGAAAATAAAGCGAAAGGTTACAGAGGAAAAACTGAATTTGGAATGGCATAGAGATGTTTGGAAAGACATGAGAATCCTGAATATTGATAAAAAAGAGAAAAATCAAGAAGGGAAAAATGGTAGATATTGATAGGGAACGCTAAGTAGGGAAGAATAATGTAGGAATTTACTAGATATGAATAAACACTGTAGAAGAGCGAGAAAATAAAGGTAGCTAAGAGGAATACTGCAAAGGAAGAAAGAGTCTGGAAATGGAGAAATTTCGGAGGTAAATGGTTGAAAAGGGTAGGCAGCCATGAAAAAAGTAACTCACAAAACTACGCAGTGAGACTGGAAATAAAAAGGAAAAAAGAGGAGTAAAGATGTACAGAATATGCAAAAACAGTAAGATGGAAAATGATGATAAAAGAAAATAACAAGATATTGCAAGGGAGAAAGATAAGGCAGGGAAGGAGGGAAATGCAAAAGGAAGTAGAGGAAAAAGTTGTTTTAAAAGAATATGAAAAAATGTGGTAAGCATGAAGCTGATAACCAGATTATACAATTTCCTGTTCCACTTAGCAGTAAAAAGTTATGGCAAATTGAAAGAAATGTGAAGGAGCAATTCTCACCCTCATTTTAAACATTCCAAACACAGAAATAAGTAATCAAGAGAACGTTGCCTGAGAGTTGGATATCAGAGAAAGGAAAACAATAATAATAATAATAATAATAATAATAATGATAACGGTAGTAGTAGTATAAGTTGTAGTACAGTAATTGTACACTATTATTTTTTAAATCATTATAATTTTTTAATTATAATCATTGTCATTTTTTCACTATATCAGGATTTCACAAATGATTGTCAGAGTTTGGAGGCTTGCATTGTTTTAATAATTTCTGTAATTCTGTGGTGATATCACAATGCCATTCTATGTGCAAGTGAAAGAATTTGCTGACTTCCTAAAACCGTTTACACTGAGGACTCAACATTTACCTCTTGATATCCTCATGTTAAACACAGTGTTATTATGTGGCTACAAATTTTTCCACCCAGTCAAGTTTTTCTATTCCATTTTCTTTTTATCAACATCCAGATGTCCTATCCCAGAGTAACTTCTGTGCACCACAAACAAGACTCCCACTGTGGTTTTTACATTTTCAAACGGGATCAAGAGCATTGATATACTGTACTGTGTCCTATTTTAACAACTGTATGTTGTATTCTTGCATAACATTCATCAGTTTGGCATCAGTCTGGAATGTTAGTTACTCAGAATTATCAGCCACACAGAAATATATAGATAAACATCGCCCAGATCCATTGTCATCGAGTGTAAGGGTCTTGATAGTGTTTTTGTTGCTGTACGTGTGGCAGGATATCGGACTTGACGGCCATCTCATGTGTTTAGGGAAATGTTTCAGTTCATGCTCGTACAGACCAGTTCCCGCTGAGCTGGACATAGTGAACATTTTATATGACAGGATGCAATAGTTAACCCAGTTTCACTGAGGAACAAGAAAGACCTGGTTTGGTGACATCATCAGGCGCACCAGCTGGCCAGGTTCTCTGATTTAAGTACGTATGACACAGGAAGCTGCAGTTTATACAGTAAAACCTAATACAAGAACACTACTGACTCTATATTTTTTTCTTTGTATTCCATTTTATGAGGAGTAGAGAACATGGAAATCTCAATCCAGTTTATAAATATAACAACAGATAAAACAAATTACTGTCGGAAACAATAACTCACACGATAATTTCCATCCTTTCTCATTTACTTATGGTAGACAGTGTTCATACATGTGTGCCAAGTTGTAAAGTAAGTAATAGTCAACCGAACACAAACTTGTGTCTTACCTGTCGAATACAAACACAGGTAAACATGGCGGCCTCCTTCCATTAAATGTTGAGGGCACGTGATTCATTAGATCAGCTACACAAAATTATATCCAAACTAGATTCACACATCACAGCAACACAGGGACACACCACGCATAGACTTATTAGAAAGTAATCGAACCCGTGCCATGTTGACACCGGACCAGTTCTTTAACCACTTGACCATCACCTGCCGTGACCCCAAGACCAACTAAATGGTTGTACTTGTAAATGGCATAATGAAACTCAGGGGCAGACTAAGCTAAACCATAGACACGATTGTCAAATATTTCATTTAGGCAATTCAGTCCTATCAACAACTTATTTATTTATTTATTCACTCATTCATTTTTTGAGTTACTACATTGCAGCAAAAGGCAGGTTGAACCAAAAATGTCAGGCAGATATTTCTTTTCCACTTTCCATTCCACAAAGCCAGATATAAAACCTCGGGCCAGCCAACAACAAAGTCAAGGGAAAAATGGAAAAAGAAACAGACTGTGACGGACCAACGACCAGTTCCCTGACTGAGAGCTGGAAGGGCAAAAACTGGAATATTTCCATCGGTAAAAAATGGTTGTACATTTGAATAAAAGTCATCCATTGTCAGCAAGCATGTGTTGCTTTTCACATTCCTAAGTTTTATTTTCTCCGTTACAGAATCCTAAACACAGAATTTTTAACTCTTTGATCGTTTTAATTTCTTATTCATATAATTATACATGGAACCCAATTGGCCATACATCCTCCAACCTTCAGAGTCACTCATATACACTCTTTTCACCACCATTTAGTCCATTCTCTTTGTCACGATACCATCTGAGCTGCTCTGTTCTACCCTTTGATCATCAGACTCTTGTTCCATGTCTTTCACGGGTCCCAGTGTTTCTTGTGTCATCTTTATACGCACTACATCAATCAATCAATCAATCAATCAGTACATTAACTCCTCAACAGTTGTGTTTACAGTGTTCACGCCACATTGATGTCTAACTTTTATAACCTAAACACACAACTTCTTAAAGTTGTCTTGCAGCCACTTTACTCAAGTGGCCTTCATAGCAATAGCAAACTTTATTCCTTGCATCACTCCACTTTCCACTTGCTTTTCACATTCATGTCTTATAATCATAGCACCAATGTACTGTATGTATATTTCCCACAGCTTCTTGTTCCTGCATTCACCAGGACATCATAATGTGAGTCACTTTCTCACCAATCATTATTTTCCTTCAGCCATCGCCACTTACAAACACACAAATTTCTTAATATGTCTACGAAGCCGTAATCCACATTAATCCAGTAACTTATAATTATCTGCATAATTTGACTGGTTCAAAATGAAAAGTGGGTAAAATCCATTTCATGTTCACCCCCCCCCCCCACTCAATTCAGTCATCTGCATAAATCAGGCTTAAAATATTCCATCTGATACGAACCACTATCACTCCAGTCTCCTTCACCTTGTTATTTCTTATTCATAACTCCATCCATTTCAATGCACTGAACAACCGTGTGAACATTAAACACCCTCGCCACACCCCAACACTGCTGCCGGATCACACAGTCATAAATCCATCTACTCACACACAGTTTATTACTGCCATTATCACACATGACAGCACTGATCAACTGCTTCACACCATACATACGTCACCTACACACCATACATACGTCACACCTCCGTAATCACTCTGTTCACCTGTGTGACATAAACATGTACATACGTCACACCTCCATGGTTACTGTGCTTACCAGTGTGCCATAACCATACACACGTCACACCTGGATAATCACTCCGTTTACCAATGTGACGTAAACATACATACGTCACACCAAGATAGTAACTCTGTTTACTAATATGACAAACACACATACTTCACACCTCGATAATAACTGTTTATCAGTATGACAAACTTACATACGTTATACCCCCATAATCACTCCATTTACCAGTATGACAAAACATCCTACTATTTACTCTCTTCGTTACTTACCAAATAGGCCTATTTGTCTTGCTGTCCGAGGCACTGTTCTTTGGCACACCTTACCTACGAGTCTAGTGTTGGCAAAATACTGATATTACAGAGAGATCTAGATACAGTTGTTTACATTTAATAACATTTTGAGAGGATCTTGACTAAGTACGAGAATTAGCAGCATTCTGGTCATTCTAACCAGTTCATTCGCAGCTTATATATAAAGGTCAGGTTGAGAAATTTGACTTCTGGTTGTCTTTCATCACTTCATTTTGTCGTCAACTAACAAATATCGTTCACAATACTCTCTAACACTTCTTAGTGTCTGAGCCGATCATAGAACTACTGTGTATGAAGGATGGTTTTTTGTGTTGTAAAGGCAATGTGTAAGGTATGACCTCCAAAATTCGTTGCTTTCAATATTCCACCAACTGCCCTTGAACACGTTATAAAAATGAAACTCCACAGTTGTCAGTTCCACGGTTCAGCTATAAACACTTTGGCCTTAATAAATGTTGCATCGAAAGTCAATGTGTGTGTGTGTGTGTGTGTGTGTGTGTGTGTGTGTGTGTGTGTGTGTAAGAGAGAAGGAATATGGTGGAGGCAGTGAAATACAATGACCTCTTGTCCATTTGATCTTGTCGTTTCCATTTGATATAATTCAGCTCAGGTAAGAATTTTTAAACATGACTTATTTGATGTTTCCTTTCTTAACCCCTTCACTACGACGGTGTACTGGGGCTCTGTTAAGGTAAATAATATAGTTGTGGTAGGTCTCCATATTATAATTGCAAATCATAATAGATAGATAGATATATAGATAGATAGAGAGACAGATAGAAGCAGGAAGTCAAATGATGAGAAGGTGTTGTGTCTGCGAGAATCGAGCAGTGCTAAGCATGCTTACACACTCTTAACACTGAGGAAAGCTGACGACAGCGGCCAGTAAGGAGATGATGCAGTTAGCTGTCAGCAGTCCTCTCGTGAACAAAGATCTAGTCCACCCCTGCTATACCAGAATTTAGGAAAGAGAGCTCAGACGGAGATTAGCCACCGAACAGGCTAGACAGAAGGAGACAAGCGACCCTAGAGAGAGGTCGAGACGGAGATTAGCCTTAGAACAGAAAGAGAGAGAGATAGCGAGACAGGGAGGTAGCTACCCGGGACTTATACTGTTATACCTGTTTAATATTTCCAAGACAAATAAAAATAGTCCCATACTATTCTTTACCTCTCCCGTCACTACATGACATCTGGTGGGGAAACTACTACAAGCAAATACAAAGTCGCTGCTTTATGATACAAAGTCGTTATGACATTTGGTAGCAGCGAACGTATACGAACCTCGTCTACGAATCAACATTAAATTCCTACAAAATATCAAGATTGAAAACAACCAACAACATCAGCTCCTGACAGTATTCTCTCCATCCTGCCCCCTCCGTCTCCCAGATCATTACGCTGATGCAGAGGTCAAGAGATCACTCGACGCCTTGCAAGTAGCTTAACGACAAACCAGCAAATCTGTGGACATCGTCTCCGAATTAAAAGCAAATTTCTACAAAAGCAACCGAGACTACAAGATTAGCTTCAGTTCTACATTGAATCCTACAAAATACAGCCTACAGTGCAAATAGTCTACAAGTCTACGACGAATAAGCGAACTACAACCATCTACAATCAACTACAATTAACAACTCTACGTCGTCTGTATAATCTTCTACACGCACCTACAAGAAGCGGCAGTCTTCATCCTACAACGAGTAAATCACAAGAAAAAAAGGACCAAGAATACATCAAGAAAGAAAGAAAACAAACAAACAAACAAACGAAGAGTGAGAGACGACTCACAACTCATAACCACCAGACCTCACCCTCCTCTCTCTGCTACATCCACCCAACCCCCACCGCTTACGCAGATGTGAAGAGGTCAGGACGACGAAGCAAACACCAAGTCCATATTCACAACTCGTCTTACTCACCCGTCTTCACTCAAGTTACTCATCGCTACTCATTCACTCACCACAGCTACCTGTGTGGGAAGCCGACGTCACCATGTGCTGAGACGACAACACGCCAATCAACCCGCGAAGGACAACGCTATCACCACGTGCAACACCACTCACACCATTCTCACCACGGTAAAAAATTAGTGAGTTACATAGTTACTTCATTTATACAATACACAGTGATAGACAATAAGCTTCTGCACAAACATATAAAACGTGCTGTATAGTTACAACTTAAATACACATACTTACTTCAATTATCTTCATAATTCAATCATTAAATACTTGCACCAACAATAAATATTCTACACTGTATATATTCATTCATTTATTATAACATTTATTTACTACCAACGAGTGTTACCATTTATACCTACATAAAATACGTGTTTCATACATACAACTATACATTATTACATCTACAAAGAAGATATACCATCACAGTTACTCAGTGAGCAATTAAAAGAACTGTATTAAACATTTATTAATTAAAGCTACCTAGTGGAAACAGACAAATTAAGTTACACGGTAAACTAGAGAAAAAAAAAAATGGCCAACACAAATGCCGTTAGCAAGAGTGAACATCTTCAACACAATCGTGAAGACAATGATTTCCACACAGTGCTGACACACATATTACTCACGATAGGTACAGGTGAACAACAAATCAGTGTGTATAGTTAATACTGTATATAGTGTATATGTATATATTTTTTATATAAAATAACAAAATATGGGACTATATAATATCATTTTATAGTATCTGTGCAATATAAACTAAACTTTAAAAAAGTATCTCAAGGAAATTAGTCATTAATTATGCAACCATGAACAACATGGAAAAAAGCGTACACAAGCAAAGAGAAACAAACTATGGAAAATCAATACATACAAAAAAAAAAAAAAAAAAAAAGAAAAGGAAAGGAAAGAAAGAAAGAAAAGTAAGAAGGAAAAAATAGAAATAAAGTAAGATCACATAACAAACAAATGAAAATAAGTGTAAATGTTACTATATATGCCAAAATACCACATAAACTACAAACAAAAAGCAAATTGTGTCTCCACAAACAAGTGGCATGACACATCATCACTATCATCGACCGCAGCATATGTTAGGACTGCAGTTATTACAATTGTTACTCCATATTATAATTATGTAACGACAAACGATTGCATTATGTTACACTAACTACAATTATGTACCTACAAACGATATGTAACAATTATGTAACGACAAACGATTGCATTATGTTACACTAACTACAATTATGTACCTACAAACGATATGTAACAATTACGTAACGACAAACGATTGCATTATGTTACACTTTGCCAATTATGTAACAGTTGCATTAACAAGATGTAACTTTTATGTAACTTTAACTACAATTATAAAGCCAACACAATTATGCATTAACACAATATTTAGTAACAATTCATAAAATGTTACAATTATGTAGTACCACAATGTTAGTACAATATTATGTCATACAATTATAGCACAATTCTGTATTACCAGTATCATCATACAAGTTAGGTGAAATATTAGACATTACTAAAGTGATAACTCAAATATGTAATGTATAACCTAGCAGTATTACCATTGCACAATTATATGCGTACGTCTGTTGTACATGCACGTCTTGCAAAGTGTTATACACCAACCATTGCATTTATTCAAATATGTATACAACTTATTTAAAATGTATTATTACTGAATAATCACTATTTACTATAAATATTATATGTATACAATATTATGTTACTTTACAATATTATATATTTCACTTAATTAGCTTATAAGTTCATTATAATGTGTATGTAGTATGTATTAATATATTATAACTATTAAATGTCGATGGTACGCCATTTTTGCGCGGCCGAGCAATGTGGTAGGTCTCCATATTATAATTGCAAATCATAATAGATAGATAGATAAATAGATAGATAGAGAGACAGATAGAAGCAGGAAGTCAAATGATGAGAAGGTGTTGTGTCTGCGAGAATCGAGCAGTGCTAAGCATGCTTACACACTCTTAACACTGAGGAAAGCTGACGACAGCGGCCAGTAAGGAGATGATGCAGTTAGCTGTCAGCAGTCCTCTCGTGAACAAAGATCTAGTCCACCCCTGCTATACCAGAATTTAGGAAAGAGAGCTCAGACGGAGATTAGCCACCGAACAGGCTAGACAGAAGGAGACAAGCGACCCTAGAGAGAGGTCGAGACGGAGATTAGCCTTAGAACAGAAAGAGAGAGAGATAGCGAGACAGGGAGGTAGCTACCCGGGACTTATACTGTTATACCTGTTTAATATTTCCAAGACAAATAAAAATAGTCCCATACTATTCTTTACCTCTCCCGTCACTACATGACATCTGGTGGGGAAACTACTACAAGATATAAAAGCCGCTCGACCACAAGTCTAAAATATACGCCTCTACAAGTAACTACAAAGTCTTTATGACATAGTCTGGTAGCGACAAGAAACGAGAATTTGGTCAAACTATCACACGATTCAAGGGATAAAAAAGGCCCAGTCTCGTCCTTCTTCAAAGTAAAGCGAAACTATTAAATATTTATTCTGTAAAATAGTAGCCATGGGAAATAACTGCAAATCGGGAGTAGGTGATGGGAGTGAGAATTGAGGGAATAAGTGGAGAGAGAGGGAGGAAGGGAGGGAGTGGAGGGGGAAAGAAGGGAGTGGAGGGAAAGAGAGAGCGGAGAGGGAAGGAGTGAGGGAGGGAGAGAGAGAGAGTGGGGAAGGAAGAAGGGAGAAAGTGGAGAGGGAAGAGGGAAGGAAGAGAGTGAAGGGGGGAAGGAGGAACGGAGGGTGTAAAGAGGGAAAGGATGAAGGAGTGAGGGAGAGAGTGGAGAAAGAAGGAACAGACAGATTAGGGGAGGGGAAGGAGTAAAGGGGGAGACGGAGTACAAGGGGAAGATATAAGGGAAATGGGAAGGAGTACAAGATGAACAACGTACATACAGACACACGGGAGATGGAAAATAATACAGGATGGACAGAAAACAGATAAACTTAGCCGAAAGAGGATGAAGCACAGGATGAACAGACAACAGACACACCAGTATAGGGGATGCAGTACAGGAGTGACAGGGTAGATGAAGACAGAATAGGTGACAGAGGAAGGAATACAGGACAAGCAGATGAGAGAGAGAGAGAGAGAGAGAGAGAGAGAGAGAGAGAGAGAGAGAGAGAGAGAGCAGGAGACAGAAAGGAGTGACAGGGCTCAGGAGTCAGACGAGGGGGTAGAGGGGTAATGGGGTACAGAAGGGGGGACGGTTGCTGGATATTGCTGTTAAGGTGTTTGTGTGTTGGGTGTGGATGGGGCTGTATTTACCATTTGAAATAGTTTGTGTGTGTGTGTGTGTGTGTGTGTGTGTGTGTGTGTGTGTGTGTGTGTGTGTGTGAAACGGGTTCAGAATCTGTGTTACTAGATTGAGATGTGTGTGATATCGCCATGGTTGTCTAATATGTCCCGTACACATACGGACGGGATAATGAATGAACTGACAGCTTGAGCTGTAGAAGAGAGAGTGGGACTGGCAGTGAATGGTGAGAGATGGATTTTACGGATAATACTGTGTTGCCTGCTAATAGTGAACGGAATCTCTTTGGGCTCAGAAGTTTGTGGATGACTGAGCGACGACGTGGGAAACATAAGATGATGGTGAGGTGTGGTTCATGTGAGAAAGGTGAATCACTGTGTTGTATTGGTGAATGGAGAAACTTGAGCTGGTGAAAGAGTTTAAGTACTGTAACTTTGTGCAGTGACAGGAAAGATATAATTGCGGGAAGGAAGTGAAGAGCAGAGCAGCATAGTAAGAAAACTGACTGCCGCTGTGATGGCCTTGATACAGGTTACATGACTAAGATCAGATACTGCAAGACAACTGTGTGAAGGTAGGTTAGTGCCTCCATTAACCATTTTCCTGCATTTTTAAGTGATCATAAACTAGGTAGAATAAGAACTTTAAGTTTACCACTGAAGCAAAATGGGATTTAAAAAACATGTTAATCCTGTGCTGCTTTGTCTTTGTCTGATTTAAAAAATAAATAAAAAGAAAGAAAAATTTTGGCCGTCACAGTGAAGGGTTATCGCATGGTTTGTTAGTTAAATCTGAGTGACAATATTATGCTGTCAAGAACTGTTAATATTACACTGTTACTAGTTTTAAAGTAAAATCTTATTTTTTCAGCGAAAAATTACCATGTACTTGCTAGCGTAATTTCAGTGCTATTGAATAATGAAGCCAAAAATTAGTAGTTTGAACTTGTTAGTTAAAGCGAATCGTAGTTATATATACAGCAGAGAATCACTAGCACAATATTGGTAGTTTAGTTTCAGATTTGGAGGATTATACAGTCAAAATTAGTACCCCAATTTTTCTGTGTGATTAAAAGCTTTGTAAATTATGCAACACAATACTACAGCTGGTTAATATCATGTTAAAAAAACACCATGGAATTGTCAATTAAAATTTATGCAAACAATCTGTAACATTAAACCTTTAGTTATTTCCATTCCTTGTGAGTCTCACAGCTGTTATAATATCAACCGCTTCACCCTGATGACATAGTTTTAATGTTATTCTTGCTGCTGCCAGACGAGTTTATTCAGCTTAAAAGAACACCCAAGTAACAAAGAGTTTTATGAAGGTTGTATCTAACACCTCCAGATAGAAAAGTGTTAAGCTGTATGAAATTGTGTGGAGATGGGAAGAATAAATGTAATTATGTCATTGGACTGAAGGGGATGACAGGAAGAAATTGTACATGTAATTAGCCTCCATGGCGGCCATCGGCCTAACCTAATATAACAACTTTCACTTACTTCCGTGTCTGCCACAGGTAAGGCAGCGGCGGTCCACACGGAACCAATTACGGTAAAGTGTTGTGAAAATTGTTGCTGGTAAATACTGTAACTTAGTAGGCGTAATGACTCTCTCTCTCTCTCTCTCTCTCTCTCTCGTAAGAAATTCAATATATTTTTCACAACGAGATTGGTTTGCAAAGTTTCCACCAAACCTTTTATTATGTGAATATAAATTTAACTCTATAATTCTCGCCGTCGTCTGCCGATTCTCTTCACGTTAGTATCGTCGTCTGGTGCTGTGTGTTAATGCAGTTACAGCTTAACTCATTGGTGCAGCCTTCCATCACACAGCGTAAGTAACGTGCACACTCACACATATTTCCACATTGTGTTGATCTAACTCCTCACTCTTACTCCATACTCCTCATTCTTACTCCAACTCTCACATTACACACACTGTTACTGCTTATCACATTACATCTCTCTCTCTCTCTCTCTCTCTCTCTCTCTCTCTCTCACACACACACACACACACACACACACATTACATCTTGCACTCTCTTACAGGTTCTCCCATTACATCTTACACACTCACACTTACTGGTTCTCACATTACATCTTACACACTCACACTTACTGGTTCTCACATTACATTTTACACACTCACACTTACTGGTTCTCACATTACATCTTACACACTCACACTTACTGGTTCTCACATTACATCTTACACACTCACACTTACTGGTTCTCACATTACATCTTACACACTCACACTTACTGGTTCTCACATTACATCTTACACACTCACACTTACTGGTTCTCACATTACATCTTACACACTCACACTTACTGGTTCTCACATTACATCGTACACACTCACACTTACTGGTTCTCACATTACATCTTACACACTCACATTTACTGGTTCTCACATTACATCTTACACACTCACACTTACTGGTTCTCACATTACATCTTACACACTCACACTTACTGGTTCTCACATTACATCTTACACACTCACACTTACTGGTTCTCACATTACATTTTACACACTCACATTTACTGGTTCTCACATTACATCTTACACACTCACACTTACTGGTTCTCACATTACATCTTACACACTCACACTTACTGGTTCTCACATTACATCTTACACACCACACTCACACTTACTGGTTCTCACATTACATCTTACACACTCACACTTACTGGTTCTCACATTACATCTTACACACTCACACTTACTGGTTCTCACATTACATCTTACACACCACACTCACACTTACTGGTTCTCACATTACATCTTACACACTCACACTTACTGGTTCTCACATTACATCTTACACACTCACACTTACTGGTTCTCACATTACATCTTACACACTCACACTTACTGGTTCTCACATTACATCTTACACACTCACACTTACTGGTTCTCACATTACATCTTACACACTCACATTTACTGGTTCTCACATTACATCTTACACACTCACACTTACTGGTTCTCACATTACATCTTACACACTCACACTTACTGGTTCTCACATTACATCTTACACACTCACACTTACTGGTTCTCACATTACATTTTACACACTCACATTTACTGGTTCTCACATTACATCTTACACACTCACACTTACTGGTTCTCACATTACATCTTACACACTCACACTTACTGGTTCTCACATTACATCTTTCACACCACACTCACACTTACTGGTTCTCACATTACATCTTACACACTCACACTTACTGGTTCTCACATTACATCTTACACGCTCACACTTACTGGTTCTCACATTACATCTTACACAGTTACACTTACTGGTTCTCACATTACATCTTACACACTCACACTTACTGGTTCTCACATTACATCTTACACACTCACACTTACTGGTTCTCACATTACATCTTACACACTCACACTTACTGGTTCTCACATTACATCTTACACACTCACACTTACTGGTTCTCACATTACATCTTACACACTCACACTTACTGGTTCTCACATTACATCTTACACAGTTACACTTACTGGTTCTCACATCTTGCAGACTCAGTCTTCATGGCTGTCACATCTTGCACATTCACTCTTACTGGCTCTCACGTTATTATGCAAACACATCTTACACACTCACTCTTACTGACTCACATTACATCTTGCACACTCACTCTTATTGGCTGTCACAATATATCTTTCACACTCACTCTTACTATCTCTCAAATTATATTATGCACACTCACTTCCGCATGTAGTCAGTTTTACCTTTGTGAGAGCATAATTTTGGGAGCAAGGCGGGAAAAGAACAGAAATAAAGACGTGATAATATTAATGATGAGTCTGGTTGTGTGGAGAGTAGGAAGGAACCAGAGAGAGAGAGAGAGAGAGAGAGAGCGGGGTGTGAGGAGAGGACTGCGTGTAGCGACTGTGAGGCTATTAATCCAGGTCAACCGGAAGGGTCCCAAAGGCAGCCATAAATCCACACCATCACCATCACGGATTTAACACCATTACTCTCACAGTGAGAATATAACCCATGTTTACCTAGGTATTCTCTCTCTCTCTGTCTCTCTCATTGCTTGTATACATGTTATTTTTTTCATCATCCTTGCACAGTCTGTCACTCCCTCCCTCTCTCCTGTCTCACTTCTTCCCGCTCCTCTCTTCTAATTCATCTGCCTAAGAGTCGTTATGGTTGTGATGAAGCTGGACGGCCTGGCTATCCATCGTGTCAAACTGACCACAGCCTACCTTGTGTGTGTCAGGCATAGGGTAGGGTGATGTGTGTATGTGTGTGTGTGTGTGTGTGTGTGTGTGTGTGTGTGTGTGTGTGTGTGTGTGTGTGTTTCCATTACAGTAACCCTCCATGCGTACAATCTTCCCGCCATCTCATCTTTTCCTGTGTTCTTTTTACCCATCCTTCCCATTCCCTTTCCCGTTTCCGTCCCATCCAACAGTTTTCCTGTCCACAGCCTCCTCCTTCACTCAGTTTGTCCTATAAACTTCTCTTACCCTTTTCTCCATCCCTGTCTCTTCCCCTACAGTTCCCCTCCCTATCCTCTCTCTCGTTCCCTCTTTCCTTTGTCCCCCTTTTCGTCACCTTCCCTTTTCTCCCTTTGTTCCCCAGGCTCCCAGGTGGTAAAGAAACCTCTCGCTCGGTGTCATAGTGGCGTCGGTGCTGATAAACTTCCAGGAAAAAAATCATTACTGGATATTGCTGCGTAACTGCATTGGTTGTGTGTGAAGCTTTATGAATTTGAAATAAAAGCTGTGCCTGTAATTACGGCCTGCCACTGCCTGTTATCTGTCCCGTAATTTGTGTTGAAGGCAGTCACAAAAATTGCAGTTCAAATAGTTCATAGCTTCATTTAACCAGACAGGACGTAGATCTGTTGTTGTTGGCTGTTAGGACTTTATACTTTTCCTATTCCTCCTCTTTTAACCCTTCCTATTCCGGCACCTATTTGTGCACCCTCTTTCACCTGTTCCCTATCTCCCTTTTCATCTCCTTTTCCTCCTTTCCCCCTCCATTACCTTTTCCTAACTTTTGTTTCCTCTTCATCCCCTACTCATCCATAGTCTTTCTTCCTCCTTTCCCCTTCCATTACCTTTTCTTCCTATCCTCTTTCATCAGTTTTTCCTTACTCCCTCTCCATCACCTCCTCTTTCTCTCCCACTGTATCACTTTTTTTCCCCTGCCCTCCATCATAGTTTCCTTATTTCCCCACCATCTCCTCTTCCTCCCCTTCCTCGCCACCACCTTTTCCTTCCCCCAGTCTCCACCACCTCTTCCTCCTCTCTCACCCTGCGTGACCCTTGTTCACTCAGCCGTACAGCTGGGAACCTGGATATAAATATAACTGTTGCAAGGCTTTAAGGAGACTGAAACCTCCTCCTCATCATTAATTATCCTCTGCAAGCACTGGGGATTAATCTAGCCCTTCTTGTCCTGCCTTCTCCACCCTCACCCAACGCCACACTGATGTATATAAGAGGTCAGTAGTTGCTGAATATAAAAACCCGGCGATCTCACCAAATTAACATTGATAATCAAAAGTGTTGGAAGTGTTTGGATGTCACTTCGTTAATCTGGAACGCAGGGAGTACTGAAATGACCCGCACTCACAGTGGCCTGAGTGAGGTATCGTCTTGCTGTGTGTGTGTGTGTGCGCGCGCGCTCTCTCCCTCTCTCTCTCTGTCTCTGTTTTTGTGCGAACAAAATAAACAATTTTCATCTGAGCTGGACGTAACTTAGTGGAAGGGTTGAGGGTCTTCTTGAGGTTGAGATTTTGTTTCTTGAGAACATTAGGTCTGAGGCCAAGGTCACATGTCTTGCTATTCTTAAGCAATTCTGATTTCATATATATCAGAGCTGGTGGAAAAGTTGTGAGAAAAGCAAGGTTGAAGTGACTTAGAACAATCAGTCATAAGCTCAAGGGCATAGGGCAAGGTCACAGGTTTAAGACTATAGCTTATCGTTGATTCGATGTGAACCAGACTGTAGAAGGGTTGAAGGTCAGGCAAGGATAAATATTTATATTTTGAAAATAATCGGTCACAGAGATCAAACTGATGGACGCGGTGTTGCACCCTCAGTGTTCTTTGTTGTTGTTGTTGTTGTTGTTGTTATTATTATTATTATTATTATTATTACAGGTATTATTATTATTTTATTATTATTATTATTATTAATATTATTATTATTATTATTATTATTATATTATTAATGGTATAATTGTTGTTTTTATTATTATTATTATTATTATTATTATTATTATTGTTATTATTATTATTATTATTATTATTATTATTTGTGGTAGGTGGGGGCACTCACCATCCACTCACTCGATGTTGTTCTGCTCTCGGGTGTCTGTCCTTTCCTCTCCTCCATCCATCTTTCCTTCCATCCCCTTCTGTCTTTCCTTGTCCTTCTGCCCACGGGTGACTTTACACTCCCTCTTCTGTCTTTCTTTCCTTCATTCTTTCCGCTTCTTTCTGCCTGTAGGTAACTCTACACTGAGTGACAAGCCAAATGGTTTCCTGTACACCAGGAAACCATTTACTACTCTGGGTGGTAACCATATAACAAAATTTTGGCGCCTGGTGGTTTAGTGAGTAATTACGGTGCTCCAGTCAGATTGAGCCTGGGAAGGTTTATAACAAGGGATGGTTGGGGTTTATTGCTCATGTAATGCCATTCAGGGATGAGTGAGGCCGTCACTCTCGTCTTAAATGTCAGGACCAACTTGCGTAGCCCCGGGCTTCTACACTCCTCATGGGGCGATGTAGGATTGGATAATGATGATGATGATGATGATTATAATTATTACTATTTATCATTATTATTATTACTATTTATCATTATTATTCTTATTACAGATGATGATGATGATGATGATGATGATTATTATTATTATTATAATTATTACTATTTATCATTATTATTCTTATTACAGATGATGATGATCATGGTGATGGTGGTGGTTGTGGTGGGTAAATAGGTTGGTACAGTGCTGGTCCCACGTGAAGTCGATAAAGCTGGCATGTGCAGGCAGTCCGTGGTCAGGCCCTGAATTTGTTGGTATATTATAGGCAGCTACCAAACCCGGATATTTACTGCCTTAATGTCTGCAGGAATTTGCCATTATTTTGTGAACCGAATCGCATTCCGGCCTTTTCTGAATATTTATGTGTAAGCGCATGAAGATGATGCATGTTGGTGCCCATTCCTGAATTGCGTTGTTAAGTTATGGCACTGAAATAACAGACCAGGTGTATGCAGCAATGATGTTTTCAAGATAATAACCAGCTATTTGAAGAGATGTTTTTCCATTGCAGATGGTGCCTTAGTTTTTTCTTTTATTATTATTATTATTATTATTATTATTATTATTTTTTGGTTTGTCTTTGCATATCATGGAGCAGTTCAGTTTACCACTTTATATATTTTGAGGTAGAGATAAATCTTGTGTATTAGTTCTAATAGCTTGTATCATAGGTTTTGCATCCCGCGGATAATAGATGAATAGTAAGGTTTTTGTGTCATGCCACCGCCAGGTCTGCTGCCAGATCCTCTATCAAGCATTACAGCTTGTGAACGCTGTCTCTAAGTGACTGGCCAAATTGGACTGTGTTCTGTTAAAGACATAGTAGGTTTATGATGAAGACAAAGCCACCTTCCTTACAACGTACAGTCGCCAAACTTTCCACCTGGGCCACCCAGCCGCGAGAGGTGGGTAACGGGTGTTGGCAACAGTGTATCTGTTTGTTCGTGTGTACATGCTCGACGAAAGTTCGGATCATCAACTCTTTTCGTCCGTAGTGAACCTCCGTCAGACTCAGAGTCAGAGTTCATCCCATAGATGGCTGGGTACGGAGTTGGGTGGGGAGAAAAATGTCTCAGGAGTAAGGCGGCTCTCCCATCGGCGCAGCCAGTTGCATGAAACTGGTCGCACGGAAAACTGAATGCCACAAATCGCGCTGACCAAGGCCAAATAAATGACTATATTAATTTTATAATGCGATAATATATATAATGATATAAATAAATACTGTTGTATATAATACAACAATATGTATTATACTATACTTATTTGGCCTTGGTCCGTGCAACTAGTGGCACACAACAATTCCATGCGACCGGTTTCCTGTAACTGGTCTAGCCGGTGGGAGCGCTGCTTAAGGGGGGAGCTTGGCATAGTGAAGACCAGGGCAGGCGCCGGACGGGGGAGGGGGGGGGGAGAGGGTTACGTTATTCATACCGTCAGTGATAATAATTGCCGAACTAGTTTTTGATATCCATTAGCATTCTACTAAATATTTGCATTCTTAACAATACTAAACATTTTATTTTCTATGTTGTTTTTACATTGTTACCAAAACATGTTAATGCACTATCTACTGGAATTGCTTCAGGCCTCTCTCTCTCTCTCTCTCTCTCTCTCTCTCTCTCTCTCTCTCTCTCTCTCTCTCTCTCTCTCTCTCTCTCTCTCTCTCTCTCCTTATATCAGTAATTCCATTTCATTTGGTGATCGCTTGATACCATTATCAGTATAGGTTGAAGAGAAATGCATTTACCTAGCATCTACATCCAGCTACAAGTATGATTACCTGCCACAGTCACATCATGAATTACATTGGTCAATAAACTTTAGGATGATGTTCAGACACTGTTAACTGTTGCTTATTTCCTCGTTGAGAGTACTTCAGGTAGATGTTTGTATGTGTTCTATGGTGCACCACGGAGAGGTAGGAGGTTAAAATACTGTCACCTCAACAGGCAAAGAGTTTGTGCATACCGTTGTCGAATGTGGCTATTATATCAGCTATGATAATGACTCCCGTATCATACTTCATATGACTATGGTCATTACAGCACACCTTTGTAGTCCGATGATCTAACAAAAGACTGAGTTACACATTACAAGGATAATTGATTGTGAGCGGTGCCGTTTTTGTGTGAGGTCACACATTTACACGCTCATCGACTATTCATCGAACAACATTATCTCACATTATTGCAAGATGAAGACACCACAGCTACATCATAGTATGCAAAAGCTTCCAGTCATTTTAAGCACAATTGCTATTGATTCATGAATTGTTGGGACATTTATATCACCATTGTCTGTGATATTATTTACGTGATTGGTAAATGCAACATACCGAACATGAAATTATCATTACAAGGTGGAACACTGATTTTTTTTTATATTTTTTATCTATTATTATTATTATTATTATTATTATCATTATTATTATTATTGTTATTTATCCCAAGAACCTAGGCGCTTTAGCGCCCGTCACCGAGGCCCGGGGTGCGAGGATTTGTGATGTTGGTTGCTGACTGGCTGCTGTTAAGATCTAGGTCATAAGATAATTGGAGAAACCCATCTCCTCTGACGGGGGTGGAACCACGTCACACGGATCGGCTGGCGGAAGCGTTGACTACCACGTCACCCACAGTACTGTTTCACATATATACTTAATATATATCAACTATCAAAACAATTGCCGTGTTTGCATTGCAAACACAGTGATCCACGTAACGATTAAGTGATGAGCCATGGGTTTATCATGAAAAAGAATACGTTTATAAATATGTAATATATGTAAAGTTGTGATCTTTTAGATTATTTTACTTATATATTGTTTTCAATACTTGCATTATCCAATATTTTCAAGAAGTTCCTTTAAAATTCTATCGGCTAAAAATTGACTACTGAATATTGGGATGAACTCTGAGGTTCACTACGGAAGACGAGAGTTGATGATCCGAACTTTCTTCGAGCATGTACTCACGAACAAACATATACTGTACACTGTTGCCAGCTCCCGTTACCCACCCCTGACGGGTGGGTGGCCCAGGTGGAAAGTTTGACGACTGTACCTAGATTGTTCATGCCCTGGGACCACCTTTGTTTGTGCAGCTTCATACTCAGCAGGTCTGTGGTAGGGATCCAGCCAATTGAATTTGGAGGTTCCAGGTGTACCCTTCCCCCCTTCCTACATATCACGGCTTGTGGGTGTTGTATCTGAGGAACTGAGACACGTTTCGTTGGGCAAATGTACACAGACGCTAGTCCTATGGTAAAAGCCAATCCCAAAACATTACGCCATCTTCATCGTTCTGCTCCTCCACATCATAAAAAATAATATTTTCTCCTTTATATTTTGATCCATAGGTGTGATACTTTTTTTTCTTAGAGAAAATGGGTTAATTACCGGTACGTGTTCCTACCCCGGCCATGACCAAAGTTGGCGAGTTTGGTGGTGTCAATCTCTTCAGCCCGAGGACGCCTTTTTTTTTTCAGTCTTAACATCCTCAATGATTTTGCATAGCTTAGGGTAGACTTTTTGCGACCCTTGTATGCTCAGTACAATCTCTGGTAGCATTAGGAATTAACTGTATTAGTATGTTATCACGTTGAAGGAAATATTGAGTCCACGGTACGTAAATTGGTGGTGTCGGGGGGAGGGGACAATGATTGCTCTAATCAGAACCCGTCCTGGCTCTAATTTGGTTCCCCTGTACCAATATTCTTTCGGAAATATGATGGACGGGGCACTGGTGAAACAGTGTGGAGATGGAATAAGGGTTCATGGTGGAGGTGTGGGGTTAAGATAGGTGGTGGTGGTGGTAGTGGTGGTGTGGTGTATGAGTGGTGATAGTGGTGGTGATGCAGTGATGGTGGTGGGGTGGTGGTAGTGTGGGGTAAGAGGTGGTGGTGGTGGTCGTGATGGTGGTAGCGGAATTAGTATTGGGCAGTGGTAGTAGTAAGGGTAGTGGTGAGGTAGTGGGCATGAAGTAGGGAGGCTGAGCTCACGTGGGAGGTGTGAGTTAAAGCAGCCTTCAGAAGATGTGAGTCAGGCGGGGCAGGTGTGATTTATTGCCTAATAATGGACGAAACTGTCTCGTTTGTAGCAGAAATACATACGAAAACGCTTACTTATACACACACGTGTGCAGTCACCACTCACATACACATGGCAACACACACCTTTATGTGTACACAACCGCTTACACATAGACATGGGGCACAGCCGTTCAAACGACGAGAAAAGCATGATATTCTGACTCCTGATGTGAAACTGCATTTCACTGCTTGTTTCAAGTGCACTGTGCTTTAATAGATACATGCCTGCTGGGGAGATGGACCAAAGGATCAAAGGCTGAAGGAATAAGTGTTTCCAAAGGCAAGAGAAGAAAGCCGAATACAGTGTTTGCTGTACACGAGATGCTCGAATACACCCGTTACGAAGGCTTCAGTTCAAAGGCTAGAGAGAAAATTTTATGTGCTGGAGAGAACAATTCCAGAGTTTATCCATATATCCCTGGGCAGGGTCTAGTGTGTTTGCCTAAGAAACTGAATTAAGGAACGAATATTTGTAAAGTGATGGTTGTTTGTCGTTGTGTGGGTAAATGTCTGTTACGGTTGTTTGTCGTTGTGTGGGTAAATGTCTGTTTCCTTGCCACCCGCACAACAGTGCTTTCCTCGTCCGTTGCGCCTGTGCATGTCCACACACGGCTGGAGAAACAGCTGCTTCATTGCCGGTTTGGTGGTTTACAGGGAATCCTTTGGACCTGATTTTATTCCATAGAAGAGTTAGAGTTGGGAAATTGGAGAGAGAGAGAGAGAGAGAGAGAGAGAGAGAGTGTGTGTGTGTGTGTGTGTGTGTGTGTGTGTGTGTGTGTGTGTGTGTGTGTGTGTGCGCGTACGTGCGTGCGTGCGCTCAACAGCAGCAGTGGCTGAGCAGTCTGTTAGGTACTTTTCAGAGACAAGTTTTTTTGGAAGAGGTTCTTTGTTTTGGTTTGTGAGGCAGACGAGTCTCTTATCTCACCTTACAGCCCCTCCCCCGTCCCCCCCCCTCTCTCTCTCTCTCTCTCTCTATTTCTCTCAGCATCAAACGTAATGGAGTATCAACAAACCCAAAAGGAATTCTGTCAATTTTTGTTTGTGTAGTAGATATCTTATGTAGGCATTCGTGGATAAGGTGAGACCGTGTTGCAGGTAAGTATCGCCCGCGTTTAGCAAGGTGTGGCGATGTAATTTGTGTGTGTGTGTGTGTGTGTGTGTGTGTGTGTGTGTGTGTGTGTGTGTGTGTTGTCAGAATATCTCAAAAAGTTGTAAAAGCTGTGGACGAATCTTCACCAAACCTTCAGGAAATAGCAACTATGTGGATGTGTAGAAGCCCAGTACTTTTGGTGAGGATTTAATCAAAGAGGATCGAATGCCAGCCGCCATATATTTATCGCCCACCTTTAGCAAGGCTGAACGATAATGTTTTTGCCCCCCCCGCGCGCGCGCGTGTGTGTGTGTGTGTGTGTGTGTGTGTGTGTGTGTGTGTGTGTGTGTGTGTGTGTGTGTGACTTTGTAATAGGGAAGGTTATAACTAACAAAGCAGTTCTGTGCGATAAAGACAAAATGGTTGGTGTTGAAGCATCCATTGTTCTTTCAAGGAATTTGAGCGATATTTGTTTTATCATTGGTTTCAGTGTACTTTTTGTATAATATACAGAAATATGTATTATAACATTTTTATAATTCATATTCCTACGTTATAAATTGAACTTACCCAGAGAGGACGGCAGTTTTCGTGTTGTTTAACACTGCCGAGGCTGGTGGTTAAGAGTTGTGTTGGTGATGGAGCCATACCTACCCGACATGTGTGCCAGTATCTCAGGTGTTGTTGTGTGTGATCAACTACCGGTACTTGCTGCTGTGGTGGAGTCAGGTGTGCAGGGACACCTGAACACCCTCCAGTAAACACCGACCCTCACGACTAACCCTCATGATAGATGAAAAATGTAAAAAATAAATGTATTTCATTAACTAACTATCTATCTATCTATCTGTTGCCAGACGTCATTATACAGTAAGGGAAGGGCACTTGACTTTGAGTTATTTGTTTTACGGGGAGGGGCACTAACCCCCTTGTTGACACGTAGGGAGCAGGTCTGTTTTTTTTTTTTTTTATGCGAGGAAGAAGGAACCAAAGGAATTGAGCCCGCAATAACAGTTCCCTCCAAGAGAAAAACAAACTACAAGAGAGAGCCAAATTCAAGATCCATTCATTTCGAGATGCCTGGACACACTGCGTTTGAAAGACTGGAGATCATAGGCAGCAAGAAATACAGACAGAGGGAGACAGTACCAGAGTTGACCTGTTGCATAAATGAAGGACTGGGAGTAACGGTTATCTCCTGCATTAGAGAGTTGGACAGAAAAGGGATGAGAGTTTGCTGCTAGACGGGTGCTACGCGCCCGTCGTAGAGGTGGAGGAATTCATGCAGACAGTTCAGAGGAGCAGTGACCATTAAAGTAGTGATAGAAAAGAGATAAAGATGCAACAGTGCGGCGAAGAGACAGAGGTTGAAGGAAGTCAATAAGAGGAGGAGAGTTAATGAGACGAAAAGCCTTTGACTCTACCCTATTGAGAAGAGCTGTATGTGGGGAGCCTCCCCACACATGAGAGTTGTACTCCACACAGGGGCAGATAAAATCCCTGTATATAGTCAACAATTGTGCAGAGGTAAAGAAAGAACGAAGTCGGCTAAGCACACCCAATCTCTTGGAAGCAGATTTTACAAGAGATGTAATATGATTTTTCCAAGATAAGTCCCGAGTAAATGAAACCCCAAGCATGTTCAAGGATGATGCAGGATTAAGCTGAATATTATTAAACAGTGGGTATACCTGTGGAAGATTTTGTCGGGTTGATAGGTGTAAGAACTGAGTCTTAGATGGATTAAAAACAACCAGATTATTTTTACCCCAGTCAGAGATACGAGCCAAGTCAGACATTAGGTGTGCCATAGCCTCATCCCTTGTTTGTTGAAGTAACTGGTGAGATGGGCGTTGCGGGAACCGAATGGAAAGGTGAAGGGTGGAGTCATCAGCGTATGAGTGGATAGGGTTAGATGTACAGCTTAGAAGGTCATTGATGAATAAAGGGAAGAGAGTTGGTGATAGGACAGAGCCCTGAGGAACACCACTGTTGATAGATCTAGGAGAAGAACGATGGCCGTCTACAACAGCGGCTATAGAACGACCAGAAAAGAAGCTTGCGATGAAGGCACAGATAGAAGGATAGAAACCGTAAGAGGGCAGTTTGGAAATTAAAGATTAATGTCAGACTCGATCGAAAAGCCATAGAGATGTCAAGTGCAATTGCAAAGCTTTCGCCAAAGTCCCGAAAGGAGGATGACCACGAGTCTGAAAGGTAGGTGAGAAGATCGCCAGTGGAGCATCCCTGACGGAACCCGTACTGACGATCAGAAAGAAGGTTGTTATAGGAAAGATGCCTTAAAATTTTTCTTTTGAGAATTGACTCGAAAACTTTTGAAATACAGGACGTTAAAGCAATTGGACGATAGTTGGAGGGTAGGGAGTGGTCACCCTTCTTTGGGACTGGCTGAATGAGAGCAAACTTCCAGCAATAAGGAAAGGTACAAGTTGACAGACAAAGGCGAAAGAGTTTGCCTAGGCAGGGCGTAAGCACAGAAACATAGTTCTTGAGAACAACAGGAGGGACTCCATCAGGCCCATATGCCTTGTTAGTACTGAGGCCAATGATGGCAGAAAATACATCAGCTGAAGACATTTTAATGCCAGCCATGAGGAAGTCAGAGGCGGGAAGTGATGGAGGAACAGCACCGGAAACGTCTAAGGTGTAATTGGAGGAGAAAGTCTGTGCGAAGAGATCTGCTTTATCAGTAGAAGAAATAGCTACAGAACCATCAGAGTAGAAAAGAGGAGGGAAGGGTGATGAGGTAAAGTTGTTAGAAAGGTTTTTGGCAAGGTGCCAGAAGAAGCGGGAAGAATTCGAGTTGGAGAGTTGAGAGCATTTAGTACGGATGAAATTATTTTTAGCAGAGCGAAGAACAGACTTAGCACGATTCCGGGCAGAAACGTAAAGATGATGTGATTCAGGGGTGGGTTGGCTCCGGTACCTTTTGTAGGCCCTTTCCTTGTTGCGGACAGCATTAGAATAAGCGTGATTATATGGTTACCACCCAGCGTTGTAAATGGTTTCTTGGCTTACAGGAAACAAATTGGCTTGTCACTCAATGTAATTAAAAAAGAAGCCACAAAATTATCTTCACGATAAAGTACATTATATTGCATGAATACATTTACTAATTGGATACTGTTTCCTGTGTGTGTTTTTTGTTTAAGCTTGTTCAGGTATATCCGTTCCCGTGCGTTTATATACTGTAGGCTTATAGGCTGTGTGTGTGTGTGTCTGTGTTTGCGTGAGTGCACTCGCGAGACATGGTTTGTGTGTGTGTGTGTGTGTGTGTGTGTGTGTGTGTGTGTGTGTGTGTGTGTGTGTCAGCCCTGTATATGAACTGTCAATCCATAAAGTCACCAGGTATACTTGAATTACCTTGTCCATTTGTGTTGCTGGTGTATTAGTAAAGAGAAGGCCTTATTTTCTGACTGCCTTTTATGGATCAGTTGTAAGGATCAGCTGTGGTTGGTCTGCATGTTACGTTACACAGCACATTCAGCAGCAAGGCATAGAAACTTACCACGCCTGGGTCAGGCAAGTGGACATCCGATAATAGGGACCTGTCTACACCGTCCCACTCACAGGTTTTTATTTCCATGCTGTGGCTTTGTTCAAAAGGAAAAATGATACCCACTTATTAAAGTAGTTTATACTGAAGATACTACTGTACCTTTTGGACCCGAGTTAAACCTTCGTCAGGTAGCTTGATTATACTAATGTTGTTATCTATAATTATTAAATTAATTGTTGTATCCCTTCAGTACCAAGATGTATATTTTATGATTCTTGCTGTTGCCAGACGATCTTATTAAATTGATATAATTAACAAATACTTTAGGACTGCATATCTGACATTGGTATTTCGAGAATTTCCAGTCATTAGGGAGATACCCCTTGCCGCACCCTCCCGTTCATGTCCCCTCGTCTTAGATCTTACACTGGTGAAGAGTTTTTGACGTGGCCGTGTTAGTGTTTTTCTGGTTACCTCGTTGCTCATCGGGGTATGTCATTGTGCCAGAGCAATGTTGCGTATGGTTTATCAGCTTGAATGTATCATTGGGAATTTCAGTAGTTACACTGACTTTCTCCAAGGTAGGCCTACACAGGTGATATAAACCAGCACAGTTCCCCAGCTGCCAGTAGCTGTCCTCCACGTGTGTCATTTGTTGCAGTGATTGGTCAAGCGATATTCTGCACATCAGACATATTACATGCAGCACACATTTTAGCTTCAGTTATCTCAAGACTCACTTTAGGTTGACTCACTCTTCCAACTCGAGGGTCTCAGTTGTGGTGCAGGTGTGCTGGTGACTTGCCACAGAGGCAGCACAATGCCTTGGTGTGCACCCAGGCCGGCTGGAAGCACCTTCAGTTATCCCGTGATGGTGGCTGTTGTCGATGCTTATACTCGTTGTTCAGCTTCCATGCGTGGGAAGACAACTCGTGCGTTGTGATACAGTGTAAGGAGAGGGGGGAGGGAGGCACTAGATACGTAAGTGTTATGTGGCAGTTCATCTTGTGTGGAGTAAGGTAAATGAGTCTAAGAAGCTGATGCAGAGTTATGCTTACACTCATTTGGAATTGTTATTGTCCATACTCTTTTTACTGGGTATTTACCAGTACTAGTCAGAGTAAGTATTAGTTTCACAGAGGAGGGTGGTTAAAAGAAAAAATATATATGTTTCACAATAAGGCATATCTCCCTAATTCGTTTTTCCTGGACTTACCCTCCTCCTGCATTCTTTCTTCATTCTCCCTGTGTCATTTCTTCCCTCTGTCTCCATCCTTCCTTCCCCCTGCCTTTATTCTTTCCCCCTGCCTCCATTCTTTCCTCCCTCAGCCTCCATTCTTCCTTCCCCCAGCTTCCATCCTTCGCTTCCCGTGCCGTCTTCCTTCTGCCTCCTTTTTCCCTTTCCCCAGCCCCCTTCTTTCTGCCTCCTTCCTCCCTACCCCTTGTCACCTTCTTTTTCTATACCACCTTCCTCCCTTCCGCAGCCTGTCTGCCTCTGACTCATGTATTGCTCCTCTTTCTCTTCCTCCCGCTACCCATTACCCCTCCAACCTATTACCGTCATATCCTCTCTCTGCGTTGTATCAGCGTCCCTTCCCTATCTACACCTTCCCTGACTACCCGCTTGCCCGCTGCTGTTCTTCCGTCACTGAATCTCCCCCCCCCCTCTGTCCCCAATCCTTACCCTCCCTCTGCGTCCCCGATTTCCACCTAGTCTTCTTCTCTATCTCTGTCTCGTCTTCTCCTTGCTCGGCAACTCACCCCGCCTTGCCGTGGGATAATTAGATACAACCTTCAGGGCTGTGCTAATTTGCCTTCCTGGTCTAGACGCCCCGCCACTATAATCACATTAAAACGCACCCACCCCGCCAAACTTTGCCTCTTGGGTCACACCTCCGTTGTCTCGTCCTCCACCGCTGTATCTAACGCCACTGTCTGATTTTCGTTTTTATTATACATGCAATGGACAGCACAGGGGACTCCAGAATGAATGAATGTGTGTGTGTGTGTGTGTGTGTGTGTGTGTGTGTGTGTGTGTGTGTGTGTGTGTGTGTGTGTGCGCGCGCGAAAACTGCATTTACTGAAAGCGTTACAAAAAGGTCTCCATTAATACACTGAGTACGAAGACAAAGGGTAGGAAGCATTCTTAGTTGTATCTTTCACAGTGATGAAAATATAACTCTTCAGGGCACCCTAACACTGCTGTGTGTGTGTGTGTGTGTGTGTGTGTGTGTGTGTGTGTGTGTGTGTGTGTGTGTGTGTGTGTGTGTGTTTAACAGTTGTCGGAACAGAGGTGCCACACTTTTACAAGAAACATATTTTTGATCCGACAGTAATATCTTGTCATTACGGCTGACGACCTGGATTCTTAACTCTGATGTGTTTTAGCAAGAACGATAAGTATAGGAAGTGCTGGTTCTTCCCATGCGTCTCGTTCTTCATGCAAAAACACCATCGTTTTGAGAGAAAAATTTATCATGAACATTTATTTTCTCTAGGAAGGACAAGGGAACGAGAGCAGAAGCCTCCCATGTCTCTTGTCCTTCCTGGAAATATCTGTCCTAGTTATAAGGGACCAGTTAACATGAGCATTTTTTCTGCAAGAAGGACAAGGGAAAGACTGCACCAGAATCTTTCTGTCTCTTGTTCTTCCTGTAAAAATCGGTCGTATTTATGGGAAGAATATTACGATTTTTTTTTTTTTTTTTTTTTTTTTTTTTTTTTTTTGTGCAGGAAGGACAAGTGATAGAGTGCTGTAGAATCTTCCCATGTCTCTTGTTCTTCCTGCAAATCAAAGCCTGAGTTACGAGAGGGAGTCTGTCGTAAATTTTTCTTACTGAATCAGGCCCCAGACATCTGCCTTAGGACCAGTGCCAGTAAGGTAATAAAACGTTACATCCTGCTGGTAAGGTGCCGTCCTGGTGTCAGAAGTAACACCAGTATTAACTTAGCCTGTGTGGAGTAGGGAAGCGACTACCAAATGTGGTCGAGTTGGCCAGTCTTTTTGGTGTCCAGATCGTCGTTGTGAAGGGGTCAAGGGAGACTGCCTGTAGCCTCTTCACTAAGGGCTTCTTTAAAGATGAAAGAAACTCGTCTGGTTGTAGCAAGAAAGAAACACGTCATGGTATGGAGGGGTTAAGGGAAGACCCACTTAAGGGGACATTTCCTAACCCATTCCATACGGAGGTCTGTCTTACGCTGAATATAATATGTTGACGTGAAAAAAAGCTTATGAGTGAAAAGGTTAACATCGCATAGTAAATTGATATACAAGGTAGTCTGTGCGAGTTAAATTTCCCCCCTAAGCTCATGGTGAAAAAAATAAAGGGTACATTTGTTATATATTATTCTTTGAACTTATATTAAGTTCTAAAAACAGAATTCGATATTACACAGGAGGGTGGTGTGTGTGTGTGTGTGTGTGTGTGTGTGTGTGTGTGTGTGTGTGTAGCTATTGATGGTATGGTGTGGTTCCTATGTGTTGAGTGATATTGTGCGTGGTATGAATGTGCTAGGTGACTGTGGTGTGGTTTGGGCGTGATGTGTTATGGTGTAGTGGGTGAAAATGCGGTGTCGGTATGGTAACTGTTTTACGGGAGTGGTTGGTGATAGTAGTGTGGTTGTGGTGAATAGTATTGTGTGGTGATGTTGGTTTGGTGGTAATGGTGTGGCGTCGGTGTGGTTAGCGACACTGGTAATGCTGGAGCTGCGGTGCGAGTGTGGTGTATATGGTGATGTGAGATGGTGTGGGTGTATCATGTCAAGGTGTAGGCTAGATGCATTGTGACATAAGTACTTATTATGGTGTGGCGAAGTGTGATTGTGGTGTATGATTATGTGATGTGGTGTGGCGCGTGACAGTGTATGTGTAGTTTGGTGTAACCGACATGCAGTCATTCTAGCTGAATAAACTGATGGTTGAGTAAATCTAAGCAGGACAGAACCCAGCCATTATTCCAACGAGCAGTCATTACAAAAGTGTCCATGCCGTTTGAGCCTATAATAACCTTTAAAAGGCCTAAATTCAAACAGTGCAAAGGTGTCCGGGTTTATCAGCCCAAGGAACAGTTGAATTGGAGAAGAAATAAGAAAGAAGAGGGGAGCAGAAACTTCACCAGTGTCACCTACAGTAAATATGGACTTTTAGATTGGTCAGTATGGATAGGGCGATGGGTGAATTCAGTTTTTTCTCGAAGCAAAACGACGAGATAGAAAGCAGTCATATTACTGCAAGGATTAATGAAAGGCTAACTAACTTTTGCTTATGAAAGGCGTCTGCAAATTTGGATATAATAATATATGTATGTATGTACTGTATTTCTGTATATATTAATTTATTTATGTATGTATGCATATATATATATATATAGAGAGAGAGAGAGAGAGAGTGAGAGAGAGGCATGTCGTGATGAAGGGGTTAACCGCATTTCCAGCTGGGCCGCTCTTGCTGTGGGAATGTAAAGCATGCTCGGGGGAAAAAAATGTAGAGAAAAATCCGTGATGTCGTGGATTTCACTGGAATCTGAAATGTTTTTCGCCCAGTGCACCCTATACGGGCAGGAAAACCTGTCATCATTTATGTGCAGTGTGGTATTTTGTGCGTTTCAGAACCGCCTTTCCAAATCAGTATTCCTGTTTTTTTACCTGAAACCCCGACAAACGGATCTCCAGTCGTACCTGTTCCTGCTTAGCAGCGACCTCTTCTCCCACAACAGTCCAGCCTTCATTACATGATACTGTAAATTATCTCCACCTTATTCTTGGTCAGTGTTTCCTACTCCTCCCACCACCTCACTCTCATATACTCTTCTCCTGGCACCTTATCTCCACCTTATTCTTTGTTGGTTTCCTATTCCTCCCACCACCTCTTTCTCATATACTCTCCTGCTGAATAACTCATTATCCATTTTCGTGCGTTGTCACATTATCTCAACATGATATGTTTTTATTTAAGGTACTGCAGTATGGCCAACCATGAAGAATAATCTTTTTACAGCGTTAGCCTAACAATGGTGCCTGATGGTCCTACAGTATGATATAGACTATGAAAAGCTCATCATTGGTACCACCCACCTGATGTACAACTGGATCCACGAACCCCCAGCCTTCTTTGAGCCTTGTAGATGTAGTACGTTCTGGGCTGACTGTCACATCATCATATGATTATCAGTTAGACGCTTCATCAAATCTTCTTTCAGAAATCTGGCACTAGGTTCGCTTCCGTCGCCTAGCTCTGATGCGGGGTAGGTATTGAAGAAGTAGCCAGTGCTTAATTTCTTTTTAAGTTTGACGCAAAGTAAAACACCCCAAAACATATTTTACTCATCAAATTACTCAGACGGCATGATATGCTGCAAAGAAATTACAATATGGGAGCCTTTTGATTAATATACAGTAAGTGTCATATTGTAAACTCAGCTTTCGTCAGCTTACTCATCTCCGTAAGCATAACATAGAGACAAAGCCTACGCAATTTTATCAGAAGCATCCATAAAGCAAGATAACAGTGATTTAAAATATTTGTCAATCGTTAGTATCCAGAAAAGAAAGTAGATATGTAGCCGCATATTTGGCAGCACCTTTCGATATGCTGCCCTGCCTGACGTATGACTTTTCATAACAATACGAACCTGTTGGACGTCTTGATGATCTTAGTATAAGTCTAAGTCTAACATAAAGAATTCTTTTGAATGTCTCCCTGGCTCCATTGCACAATTTAGTAAGTTTATACTTCAACTCCTCGTACTCTGCTATGGTTATAGTGTCGTACCGCACTGCCTTTTGTTTGGATTAATATGGCTGATTCACCAACTAAGCATTCGTTAAGCACATTATTTTCAGTGGAACAGCTTACTTCTTTAAAGCATGCTAAAACATACACATCAGAAGTCCTGAAGGTAATCTTCTTTTACTAACTGCAGACGATTTATTCAAATATATGTAACTAGACAGCACACAATTTTAGTCCTCAAGCTAAGATTCACCTGGTTATTCTTTCTTTATAGGTATATATATGCACTTGAATGAGTAGGAAAAAAGATTCCTGTAAATAGCAATATTATTATGAACTTAGTATTAGGTACAATTTCACAGGTCTTTAAAACCCCGCAAAAATATTTAATCGAGGCTGGGCGATGCTAGACCACCTGGTGGCAGACCTCTGAAACAGGGTTTGGTGAAGTCTCTAATTGCTGGCCTCTTTTTCCCGCCTACAGGTGAGGTGAGGCAGGGTACGGAAAGCCAGGAAACAGAAAGAATATGATAGTGGGAGTGGGAGAACTAAGCAAAAGAATGGCTAGTGAAATGGAACACACACACATTTATTCACCATTCAAGCCCACGGAATCCTGGCTCCACATGATAGGTACACTTGTCCGCATGTAGCTGCAGGCTGTGGTAGGTGGGGAAACTAGCCATCCACTCACACGAAATAGCACTGCCTTCGGATGGTTCTACACCAGTGTTTCTTAAAGTGTGATCCGCAGACCCCAAGGGTCCGTGGAACGTTCCAAGGGGTCCGCAGACTAATTTGAATATCAGATAAATTTAAATGTAAATTGTAAAATGAATAATGTTATGACAGTTATGTGAAGTAAATTGAACAGGTATGTTCAAGTTAAGCCATTAATATAAAATTCAGTAAAAATTTTAGTATATTATAGCCTGCAAACACCTTTAAACTCAGTAGGAGGGAAATCTTATTATTAAGGGTCCGCCACACGATTATGTTTAATAAAAGGGGTCCGCTGCACGAGAAAGTTTAAGAACCACTGTTCTACACTGTATACACTGAGTGACAAACTGAATGGCATACTATAAAGCAGGAAACCATTAACTACGCTGGGTGGTAACCATATAACCTCGTGTTTCCTGTGGATCCAACCAAAAGGGAGGAAGGTTTTTTAGGGGTAAGCGGCCTCCAGATTCTCCTTTTAACTTGTTACGAAAATTGAAGGAGGTGACTGTCACAGAATTTTAAATCAAAGACTCTAGGCCACACTAAAACAAAGGAAAGAGAGAAACACACAGTACTTTAGTTATACTGTTACCAAGATGCAGTATATCGCCTGTCTCTCCAGGTAAAGGTGTGAGGTACCAAGTTGTCTCTGTCGTTTGCCCATTGTGCCGCCAACCACAAGCCTGTAAGAAAGTAGCGGGATGGGAGGCGGAGGTGGCTGGTGCAATGTTTGGACGTTCTCTAAAACATACGGCCTGAGGACATCAACTTGTTTTAGTCTTGCTGTCTTGCGGATTTTATTTTGCTTACGACAGATTTCTCGAACTGGAAGGGTGAGATGCAACCCTTTAATACCAGAGGCCTTTCCTATATTGAATAAAATCGTCTGGAACAGAGCAAAAAGCTATACAAGGCATCACACGAATTCAAGTGGTTAATATACTTTACTGTAGTAACTAGTGATATCAGTCTGAGTGCGTCCTGTTCAAACATCAGACGTATCGCTCATCCTTTGAATCTCTCGCCCAATTTATCTCATGTTTACCTGCACTGAATGTCACTCACAGGGACGCCAGGGGACAGCGGTGGAGGATGGAGAGGAAGAGAGGAAAGGGAGGCCAGTGATGAACAAGTGTGGGAGAAGAGAGATAGAGGGTGAGAAAAGGAGAGGGGGCGCTTGAGAACATGGATGGGAGGGAAGGAGAAAGGAGGGGTGAAGAGAAGAGAAGAGAAAAGGAGAGAGACCGAGGGGGGGTGGGACTGACACAGACAGAATGAGAATAGGGAGTAAGAGAGCAAGAACCTCATAAAGAAGAACGAAACGAGGAAGAAAAAATGAAAGAACGATCACTAAGACAGAAATTAAGAGGATGAGAAACAGAAGAAGCAGAGATAACTGAAAAGGAAGAGGGAGGGAGGGAGAGAGAGAGAGAGAGAGGAAAAATTAACAGTCCAATAGACTACAAAATACACTATACTCTTTTCACTCCAGTTTGGCCTAAACTTGCCACTTCATCTTCAGTATTGAGTAATAACAATAGATTAACATTAAAATACGATGCTAGTCACGAAGAAATATATGAAAAGATGAAACACTGTCTTTTTTGCCACTGAGCTACATGAAATATATTGCAAAGGGGCGAAAATCTGAACCAGGTTATGTAGTAAGAAGTAGTTGTGGCATTTTCACCTCTTCCGTAATCCCCCTTTCTCCTCCTTTCCCTTCCTTCTCTTTCTTCTTCCTTCCTCCCTCTGTCGCTCGCTTTCTCCCTCCTCAACCTTTCCCTCCTTCTCTACTTCCCGCTTCTTTAATTTCTGTCCAGATGGCAGGCAACTCTACCAACTTCAACGCGGTCCTCTTTGCTGTTATCTTTGACGGAGTTGGTCTGGGTCTGTTTAATCCAAAAGACTGCTGGTTGAGGTAGGATTGGTGGTAGGTGCAGCGGTTGAAAGTTAATCCTGGTTGTGGTAGGCGGGTGGAGTGGTGATGCATGTGGTAGAAATGGTGGTAGCTGTGATGGTTGAAAGTTGATGCTGGTTGTGGTAGGTGGGTGGAGTGGTGGTAGGTGTGATTGGAGTGGTGGTGGGGGTTGTGGGTGGAATGCTTGTGGTTGTGGTTGATGAAGGCTGAGTTATGGTCAGGGTTATAGCTAATGTTGATGCATGGTTTTGGTTACAGAAGATATATTGGTGGCAGAGTGTGGAATGGTGGTAGTGAGTGGGTTTTATGAATATTCCCCCACCCCCCATCTCTCTATATATTGGTGGCTGAGGGTGGAATGGTGGTAGTGAGTAGGTTTTATGAATATTCTCCCCTCCAATATCTCTCTCTCTCTCTCTCTCTCTCTCTCTCTCTCTCTCTCTCTCTCTCTCTCTCTCTCTCTCTCTCTCTCTTGACCCAACAAACAGCTGTTGTAATCCCTGACGCCTTCACTCAACTTAATTGCTCCTCAGTCCGAGGATCAACGCAGCCATATTTTTAAATACACACTTGGTGCTACGGGCACCATCGGGGAACCGCCGATAAACAAGAGAACTCAGCCTCATTCATTTACATTCAGTCTCTCAGCTTTTGTATGTAGTAGTGTACACAAAGCAGTGTCGCCATCCACAAGCAGCCCCGCTGATGTACGGTTTACCCCAGTCGCCTCACTTCATTGTCTGTTGTAAATCATTGACATCGAGCCCGTCCCCATGAGCCTCTTCATTTCAGTGTGTTTTGTTGCACACACGCCTCTCACCCTCTTGGATGTCCATACCTGTATTAATTAAAATACTTTTCATACTGTTTTCCCGCGTTCTCCTACCCAGCCAAATAAGAAACAAGAACAAAAACATGATAATGTGTAAAAATTACACACTGACGTAGCGAAAATAATTAGCAGAAAACCTGCACACAAAATACGGCCGTATGGTGTAAAGAATCGTGAGAATATTATGTAAACGAATCAGAAGACAAGAAGAGTCTTGATTATGTGACCCCACAGACTCCTCTTAAATAACCCATTTCCACTGCTCACACTCTTGACTTGTGTCCCTCCAACAACGTCCAAGCTTCACTTCCATACGTTAGAGTTGGGATCACAATACTGTCATGTTGTAACTTTTTCACTTCTATGCTCACTTCCATGTTTCTTATCACTGCTTTCAAGGAGCTAGCAACCTTTCTTCCTTGTTGTACCCTTTCAAGCACTTCACCCTCCAAACTTCCATTCTTACTCATCACACTACCCAAGTACTTGAACGTACACACATTTTCCATTTCCTCAACATCCAACCTCACTGTACATTCACTGACTTCCCCTCTTCCCTACATTCACCTTTAGATTCTGTTTCTTACACACTTTCCCAAACTCATCCACCAAGCCTTGCAGCTCCTCTTCATCTTCACTTAACAATACAGTATCATCTGCAAACAACAGTACAGGGAGTTTCCAAACACTACCCTCTCTCACTAGGGAGAGAAGGTAGTGTTTGGAAACTCACCAATGCAAATTTTCACACCCATCGTCCCGTATGTTAATGTCAGCACCAAGGCAGTTTCATGCAGTCCTCTTGCAGCTTCCACACTCGACTCCTTTTCTTCCTAAGACTTTCATAGCACCAACCACTTCACTTCCTTATACCAGTTTGTTCTCCTTTTTCCCTGTTTGTATACCTCACTTGTCTAGTAGTGCACCAAGGTACTTAAACTCTCTCACCACTTCCAGTCTGTACCCATTCACCGACGCAGTACTCTGTAAGTCACCTTCTATCCCAACAACCATTGTTTTACCTTGATCTGTATTTACCTACAACCATGGTCCCTCACACACTTTCATAAAACCAGAATTAGTCTCCTATTATTTCATTTACTGTTAACAAACAATACAATATCACACCCAGACACCAGATTTGAAGTATTCTTACTGCCTTAAGTAAGCAATAAAATCCGAACCAAACGAGCGAGGAAGAAACCTAATGAAAGTGGAATAAATTCAGAATTATACAAAACACGAATAAACCGGTAAAAAATAATACACGGGATACTCCTTCATATACGTTAAAAAGACGAACGAAGAAAAGTCAAAATGAAGACACAACCAGCAGGAAGCCATTCAGAAGCACAGAACTTCACTTGGTTTTAAAAACGAAGAAAAGAAAAAGCATGGCGTGGTTAAGTGAGATTGTTTCCTCCCTTCCATTGTTTTTTCCTGTTTTTAATCAACCTCCCCTTCTCTCTTTCCCATTTTTTTTTCTTTTTCTTCCCTCCCTCCTCCTCCCATTATCTTTCCCTTAATCTCTTTCTCTTTCATTTTTTCATTTCTTCTCCAGACACTCTTCCTTCTGCCTTTCTCTATTCCTCCTCTTGCCTCACCACCACTCCTCCATTTCCCAAATGTTTTCCTCCCCTCACCACTCCCTTCTTTCTCTTTCTACCTTGCCCTTTTTTTTTTTTTTTTTTTTTTTTTTTTTTTTCCCTAGCGTTGTGTTTTCGCTGTGTAATATTTCGTCTTGTGTTCTCCAACCTCTTATGTTCGAGAAACCTCATGCCAAAAAATACAGTCGACAGGGAAATGCAAAAATAAACAAAAAAGAAGACCATCGTATTGAAGAGGAGGTAATGTGGTGGTGGATAGAACAGTAGCATTGTACAGTATTATTTCTATTATCACTTTCATCATCATCATCATCATCATCATCGTCAACGTTATCTTCGTCATGTTATTATTTTTTTCTCATAATTTTCATCCTTGTTTATTACTATTATTTTTTTTTTACTGCAAATTATTCACAGGTATATATTGCGTGTCACATCCAGTTCCTGCAGCATTCGCACTGATGTCAGGGAAGGGGTGGTGGAGGCTGTGTCTGACCCTGCCAGTTACAATGCCGGTAGTTTCTCTCGGGTATGTCATGGGATCCAATAAAAAACTCACTTTATTAAAATGGTGTTGTTGTTGTGGTGGTGGGATGGGGGAGGACAGTAGCAGTATATATTCACTGTACAGTTAATGGAGGTGTGTTATGGCCACGTCCATCTGGTCTTTATATACAGTGATACAAACGAGGCAACGTCACAACAAATATATATGAACCAGTCCCACCGTAAACACAACATAGTCTGTTTGTGAAGCTAAATTTAAACCTTCCCACACCCCCGCCACCACACAAGGAAGTAGATGAGCCAAGAAAAAGCGGATGAATCAGGGATTAAAGGATAATCCTGACTGGGAAAGTGTGAGTGGGTGTTGGTTACCTTAGAGTCCGGCAGGTGGCTATGGCATTATATTTATCATGGAACTCAGTTAGTTTCCAGGAAAAAGGTATATCAGAATACTGTTACCAGAAACGATTTTGTAATTTGTATTCAGTCAGTGTAATATCCACTCCAGTTTAGCTGTGAAATTTATGGTATGAGTGAAAGGAGAGGATAAGCAAGCTCTTTGTTCACTCTAAATGACTGGGATGTGTATGGTATGAGTAAAAAAAGAAAAAAAACAAGCAGTGTGTTCCCATGTTTGGCTGTGAAGTGTATAGTATTAGGGGAAAAATAATGATCAAATGAAGAACACAGCTTAATCTCAAGATGGTTTGTGAATGTGGCCATCGGTGTATTACCAGTCATTGTGTTGAGGGGAAAGATGTGTGTCAGAACTAGAGTTTTGGTTTATCACCCTCTGCCCTCCCTCCCTCCTTGCCACCAGTGGTATAAAATGTGACAGTGAAAATAAAGAAATGTAAAGAACGGGGAGAGGAAGGTAGAGTGTTGTGGAGTTTAGTAGTGCGAACTGGGAAGATAAAAATAAAAAAAATGTTTTTATCTTTCCTTCAGACGTTAAATCATTATGGAGCAAGGATATTGAATATCCTTGCTCCATAATGACAGGGTGAGGTGTGAATAGAACAAAGGATATTTGTTGTCAGAAGTAAACATTGCTTGCCACAACATATATTTTATGTTGGAGAAAAATGTAGTTGTAGACGCTCACCATCCCCACATTTCATTTAGTACTGCCTTCAAGTGTACACTGAGTGGCAGTTAAATGGTTTGGTGTAACCGAGGAAAGGATTACCACGCTGGGTGTTAGTAATATAACCAGATGGACGCCTTTTGGTGTAGTGGGTTAAGTAATCCAACCACATGTGACCTATAAGGGTTTACATCCAAGGGAAGGATGGTGTTTATTGCGCACATAATGCCATTCAGGGATACCCAACTATTTATTTCCACCATAAATGTCTAGGCCTCTACGTCCTTGATGAAGCAATGAAGGACCGAATGATGGATGGATGGATGGATAGATGGAAAAGTATTGCCTGAAAACTTAAAATAATGAATAAGAGGATAAAAACGGCCCACCTTGGGATGTGAGACGTGGAAAAGGAACATATGTGAGAAGCAGTGTTAAAAGGTCCCTCCCTGCCACTGAAAGTATCTTGTTTTGGAAAAGGAACATATGTGAGAAGCAGTGTTAGAAAGATCTCTGCCTGCCACTAAAAAAATCTAATGTTGGAAAAGGAAGTGCTGGAAGATTGGAGAACGGTGTGAAAAATGGGGAGCAAAATGGAATGTTGTGTGTGGATTGGCATGAAGCGGGAAAGGAACGAAGGTGAGAAAGAGTGTGTGAGAAAATGTCCTTGCTTGGCACCTGGCTTGGTGTGACTTACATATATCTTGTGTTGGAAATAAAATATTGCAATACGGGAGAAATGCTGAAAAGCTGGGGAGGAGGAGAGAGCGTTCCCGAGTTGATTGGTGTAAGATGGGGACAGAACCAGTGTGAGAAATTGTGCCAGAATTATCTTGGATGTCAGCGTGCTGTTCAGTCACATAATATCATGGTGAATTTGAAGCGTGGAGAAGTTCAGTTTGGTTTATTAGGGTGAACAGAACCAAGATTGCTCAGTCACAGAATTTATCCAATATTTCAAGCTATGTACAGAAAGTTGAATTAAATGATTTGATATTTACAGTAATGATGTTGTAATAGTGATTATGAAGATGATAGTAGTAGTAGGAGTAAAGCATATAGGCCTATTAAGTTATTGTAGTGAAATTACTATGTCTGTGTTGAAAAAGTAAATGGAAGGAAGATGTAGTGGCATGTTGGAGTGGACACCAAAGTTGAAATCTGCCTGTTATTTTATTCCTGCTGCCTCCAGATAATTATGTTCAATGAAGGCAGGTTGAAAACTCCCTTCCAGTCTAAAATTAAGCGTCTGAATGGAGGAAAAATAGGATATAAAAAGACAGAGTGAGTGATTTAATATTTACTGTCGCTTTTGAAATATTGTATTGCAAGGGAAGAACTTGCAATACTGGGAAGAGGATTGAAAGATGGAGAGAGAGAGAGAGAGAGAGAGATGTATTGTTAGGGAGTTTATATATATATATATATATATATATATATATATATATATATATATATATATATATATATATATATATGCAGAGAGAGAGATGCAGTAAACCTATTGTGTACTGTATAATCATTGCATGTAACCATTTGGTCCAGGTGTCAGTATAATGCCATGGTAAATTCGTGTACAAACAGAATCACTGTGGACGCTGCAGGATTGGGTCATTTCCTGCACCGTGTCGGCAAGGTAGGATTAAACCAAAGGCATTGTTTGTCTCTGTTTACCAGTTGGATTTAAGGCCTTCAGTGCCAGCAGGACTTGACTTATTTCACTCTTGATGCCCACACACCATTTGGATCAGCCTAAGGGAGATGTTGATGCGGTAGTGAAGGGTGATGGAGGATTTCTCTGGAAGGCTGTTTTCTTAAGATGTTCACATTGTTACGGCGGTAACAAGAAATACACTGAAATTTACGTCCTTGTGCAGAATGGGTGCTGGCAGATTTCATCATATATTGACCAGTTGAACCTTCAGTACGATGATGCCTTTATTATTGCATTATGCCCACTATTTGGTTTTATTCAGTTTAGCAGAAGCATCTTAAAGTGAGGGGATACAGTGTGTGTCCAATAATACATTCAGTAGTGACATCTTAAAGTGAAGGGATACAGTGTGTGTCCAATAATACGTTCAGTAGTGACATCTTACAGTGAAGGGATACAGTGTGTGTCCATTAATACATTCAGTAGTGACATCTTACAGTGAAGGGATACAGTGTGTGTCCATTAATACATTCAGTAGTGACATCTTACAGTGAAGGGATACAGTGTGTGTCCATTAATACATTCAGTAGTGACATCTTACGGTGAAGGAATACAGTGTATGTCCATTAATACATTCAGTAGTGACATCTTACAATGAAGGAATACAGTGTGTGTCCATTAATACATTCAGTACTGACGTCACATCTCTGTGCCTGCCATCACACAGTATTACGGTATTTACTGTAGCCGTGCCATCTCCTAGTGATAGGTTACAATATGTCTCCATCAATACATTCAGTAGCGACACTGGTGCAGTGTTTGGCTCATCCTCCTTGCAACTGAAAGAACGCGAATACGATTGTACAGCTGGTCAAGCTGTTGGACAAGGTTTGTTTCCCCCTCACCCCTGTTTATGCAGCAGTACACTTGTGGACCTGGATGTGATATCAGCTGTTGTGGGTCGTGTTCTAGGGGAAGATTGAGACTCGGCAAAAATTGATTATCCACATTTACCACCCTTTGCAGTCAATAGGCATGAATTAAACCCTTCCTCTTCTCAACCCCCACCACCACCACCACCACCACCCCATCCGTCCTCCTCTTCCCAAGCGGAATAAAATTATCCGTACAGTAGACGCGAAAAATAAAATATAAGAAGACATCCTGATAGTGCAGGAATTGACACAATTAATTCGGTGATGTGGTAATTAATATGGTGATGTAACACAATTAATAGGATGATATAACAATTACTACAGTGAAAAAACACAAATAATAGGATGATATAACAATTAATACTGTGAAAAAACACAATACGATGATATAACAATTAATACAGCGAAAAAAAAAACAATTAATACGATGATGTAACAATTAATAAAGTGAAAAAACACAATTAATACGATGATATAACAATTAATACAGTAAAATAACACAATTAATACGATGATATAACAACTAATATGGTGATATAACACAATTAATACGATGGTGTAACAATTACTGCAGTGATATGACACAATTAATACGGTGATATAACAATTAATACGATGATATCTTGTTTGGATACATTGTTTATAACGCTAGACAGACAATTTATCATGTTTTAGGGAGATCACTTGCAGCAAAGGCATTAACAAAGGTTCTGTCCAACCTTTCAGTTCTAAAAATGTCTTGAGCTGAGTAAAGTCGTATGGGAGGAGTTAGAACAAGAAAACAAAGCGTTGTTGTACCGAAGAGCATCAATAAAATAAATGAACAAATAAAAATAAATAAAAATTATAAACAGATAAATGAATAAATATAGACCTGTGGAACCTTGGCAGGAATTGCTCGCCATGAACCCATTCGCCCGCATTTTTTAAAATTATTCTGTAAAAAATTTGAAATTTTATCGTTGACATAAATCGTTTTTGGAACCGAGCTCATTATAGCGACTCCTCTGTCATCCATCTGTCTGTCAGTCGATGTGAAACTGCTGCCTGACACTGCATCCTGTGAAGGAGTGGTATTGACGATGGGACCCTCAGGCGCTTCTCTCACTACTCCATAACAACCCCTCTTGCCACAACATACCACCACGCTAACAACAGTTTGTGTTTACTGTAACGTGAAAAATATCCCAAACTCCTCTTAGCTCAGTTGATAGCCAAGTGTAGTCATACAGGAAGATTGATTTCGCTAGTCACCAAGGAGACTTGTTTGTATGTCAATTAAGTTCCTCAAAGTCGAGTATTGGAAGCGACCAAGTTCTCAGGTGAAAACAACCCTCCTTTAGTCCGACTCTCACCTTCCCCTACAGACCCTTGTACCGCATCTCTCCATCTTACTCTCGGTCACCTTCCACCTCCTCTCAACCACCTTACTCACAGACTCCCTTTCAGCACGACAGGTGTTTCCTAAGCGTCGTAAAATCGTGTGGCGATTGTATTAATCAGAGGAATAGTCGGTTATCGTACTGAGAAGAGTCATGGAGATTGTTTATAGCTCTTTTCGTCACAAGATGTCTTTCGTAAGTTTAGCATTAGGAAGTAACAAGAACAAGAGAGAAAAAGATATGGACTGTTACACACAGTACTGAAACATAGGTTAACGATTCTTTCTACTATTTGGCAAAGTTAGGTAATGTGTAATTAGCATCTGTTTTTGCAGGAACAGCAAGAGAATGGGAGAAATTTTGCATTCCCTATTCCTTCTCCTTCAGTACGGTAACAGCTCTTCGTTACGGTAGGGGGTTGATCAGTTAAGGTATGAATCCGCACCCAGAATATTGATATCGGTGATGGATCTGATGGAACTGGGTTGGTGACGTACTTCTTACCTTTTGCACCTTCATTAATTCCATCAGCCCTATGACGTACATTAGCTCCAAAAAGTATTGGTGCGCTGTTTGTCTGATGCTGTCTGAAATTGTTCGACTGTGCGCAAGTAATAATTTTTTAATACTTGTATGAAATATAACATGCAGTACCAGTCCCATTATACTCGACAGGCCACAGCTAGTTATCGATAAGACAATAATGTACCATATTGACTACCAACATGTGTCAGGGCAGACTAGCAATTCCCGGTATTCTTTGAACCGTGTCATAACATTTAACACATATTGTGCACCAATAGTTTTGGAGCTTGTGTATGTCCGTAGTTTATTCCTGTTGCTGCTTGATGATTGTATTCAGTTTAGGAGACCACCCAGGTTCTGCTATGCTTTCTGTGCCAGCAAGAACAGTGCTGAAAAGTGTTGGTCTTCTCTGCAGGATTTTCAAAGATAACCACCATTCCTGATTTGGTAGTGAAACCCACATTTTATGAGCCAGTTTGAGGGGGAGACCGAGAACGAGATGGAAGGATGGACTGGAGAGGTATGCAATGGAGGGCGGTATAAGTTGAGGGGAGGGCAACGAAATGGTAAAGGACAAGGCGACGTGGAGGCAGTTTGTTTGTCGCCACCCCTTACGGGATTAAGGCGTCTGGCAATAGATGGATAGAATGTATATACTGTAAGATATATATATATATATATATATATATATATATATATATATATATATATATATATATATATATATATATATATATATATAATCTGTGTACACACACACACACACACACACACACACACACACACACACACACACACACACCAGTATCGCATGCTGGAGTTCTGTAAACCCAGTATTCGGTCGTGTATCACCACCAACGCCGCTCACACTGCACTGTTCCTCCTACACTCGACAAACGTAATATCGAATCGTCCATATATTCATGAATATTCAAGGCACCTGCGCCAAATTGGAATCGCTTGTGACGGGTTTAAATGTGTGAAAAGGCTGGGCAAGGCTGGAAGCAGACGTGCGGAATTCAACGTTTATTATTGTTACTGGGATTATAACTAACGAGATATTGCACCGGCAAGGGGTTTTAGGAAAACCTGATTGTGAAATATTATACTGTTATGTACAAATATAACGTGGCTGCTGCGGCCTGTTCAGGTGTAAAGGGTGTAGGCTTGGGTTATGTACCGGTACTTAGTCCAGATGAGTTACATTTGGGTCATGACAGTTTATACTGTAGTTTGTATTTGTGTTATATACACTGTAGTTTTGACTTTGCACATAATATTGTATGGTTTACACCTGCATATACCGCACAATATGTATACATCATACCATATGAATACCTCATCCAGTCATTAGATTGGTTTAAAAAGGGCCAGAATGATGATGGTGGTGGAGATGGTGCTTTTATTGTGATGATGATGATGAGGAGGAGGAGGAGGAATACATTATTAATGGTGGAGCATATGTAATTCCGTGGCAGATTTCATGATGAAATGTTGGGGATGGTATTATTCAACCATAAACTACCCCTGGAAGAATAATTTTTATGGTGGCACTCCAGATTCAGCTGCGTATAATTATAATGACGTCATCGAGATGGCGCCCATCCGTAATTATTAAAGTTATACTATATCCGTTATTTTTTGTCCGATTTTAATGTAGTATAGCTCATTTAAAGGTAATTTTGTTTACAACAAAAAAGGTTATTACTAACTATTTTATATTATAGCGGTTTCTGAGATAAAGCGCTATATAGGTATTTGGATTTTTTTTTTTTACCTTAATTGTTAACGTACCTATTTTCAAAGTTTGATATCAGTATGGATATTTTTTTTTTCAAATTTGTTGCTAATTAGGCTTCGGTTTTGCTCTGTTTCAGGAACTGAAATAAGACTCAAGGAAGAATTAATTAAGGAAAATGGAAGATTTATGTGAAGCAACAGAGCCCTGAACAGTAAAACGGAGACGTACGAGCGGTATCAACTTTGATGTCTATTTGCTTTGTCAATCTCAGATAAAAGAAACATTAGTCAAAAATTCTAAATCTGCTGAAAAACTTACTGAGAGTATAAGAAGAAGTGAGTGTAATGATGAAAATTATACAGACATTGCACAATATTTGGGGGATAAGAGTGGCGAAGATTTAATGAAGTGTAATGTAAAATGCCATCTCTCCTGTTATAAAAATTGTACCCACAAGGGAATGCTAGAAAGACTCCAAGCCAGATACAGGAAAGCAGCAGAAAATAAAGTAAACGAACATGATGGCAGCGGTGATGCCTCAGTGAGCATGAACGAGCCTCCCTGTACAAGATCTAAACTTTATTCAAAACTGCAAAGTACTGCCTGTTTCTTTTGAAACAAGCCTTAAACTAGGAATCATCCATGACATACAGTTTCTACCATAGTTGTAGGGAAGAAGTTATATGATGCTGTAGAGCAGAGTAGTAATGCTGAATGGAAACTTAAATTAAGTGGATGCATCGACCCAGAAGACAGTCACGCATATGATGTCACATACTACAAAGAATGTTTCAGCGGAAATGTTGGTAATATACTCCGAAAGTCAGAAGAACCTCCAGAAGCTTTGCTAAATATTGCAGAATCTGCAAGTCAGGGTGAATTTATTGACTGTTTGTTGGAGGCCCTATTGGAGGGTACAGTCGTCACAATGGCAGATGCTGAGAGATGCTACAGGGAAATCTGCCATTCCGAAGGTGTTAAAGATGAGGATATGATTTCCAGAAAATCCCTGAAAGCACTCATTGAAAACGAACTTTTCCCATTGGACTTGGTATTCATCAATCCAGTGTCCAGAAACCAACCACAGCGGATTATGCTGAAGTCAGTTAGTGATGCTTTGAGATCACATGCCGAAGAAACCTACAACCTCAACAGTAACCTGAAGATTATCTGTCAAGTTGCCAAACATCTGAGGAAAAAAATCATGGCAATTGAGAAGTGGACTTACTCAGGTTCAATTACACAGAACAAAGTAACAAAAGCCATACCAGAAGAACTATCATCTTTTATCAAGTGGCTTATCAGTGGGAAAAGAACGTTTGACAGTGTATATGTTAAAAATTACCATTTGGAACAAAAAACTGAAACTCCAGCAAAAACTCTGATGTATGAATGCCTCGCAAAGAGACAGACAGCATTGCTTTCAGAAAAATCCAGGCATACTCGTGAACTTCCACTTCAGGTTGGTGTTGGTCTGACTATTCATTCTAAGACTCGCAGCAAATTCTTGGTACAGCTTTTACATGGCTTAGGACTCTCAGTTGACTACAACAGAGTTCTAAGGCTTGAGACGGCTATAGCCGATGAAGTATTATATCGTACTGAAGAAAACCAAGGATTATATGTACCTCCAGAACTTGTTAGACAGAGGTTCATTTACTGTGCTGCAGATAATTTGGACTTTCTTGAAGATACTCCTGACGGAAAAGGAATCCAACGTGCAACTGTGATGACTTGTTATCAGGAAAGTCATGGAGAACAATTGCCACAGGCCATTACTTTGTGTGAAACAAGTATGCAGCCGACACGTTCACTACAAATACTTCCCTATCAAATGACAAACCTTATTATAATGGACCAAAGCACCTTAAGCCAAAGAGTAAAGTGTTATATGAAAGTCATATCAACGAGAGTCTTGATGATCTTACATCTTTCAGAAATATAAATCTGGCATGGACCCTGTGTAAACAGCATCCAACATGCAGAAGACAAAGTTTTGCCAAGTGTCGAGCCAAGCCCTGCATGTATCCCAAGCTGGAATGCTTTCAATGCACTGTTACAAGATACCCCGGAAACGATAACCAAGGTATGTGTACTGCCAATCGTACCATTGTCTCCAACTGATCGTTCAGTTCAGTTGACTTTCTTGACATATCTAGAAAATCTGACAAAGCAGATTTGTGGGAAAGAAGCTAAATGATTTGCCATGTGCTCCAGATCACATCCTGCATCTAATCAGGTGTAACTGTGTAAAAAAAAAATGTAATCCACCATGCAAATGCTTAGCAAATAACTTACCATGCACAGAATCGTGTGAGTGTGAAGGGACTAATGAACTTTGCAGCAGTGACACTAAAATCACAGCAGAAATGATAGATAGTGACAGTGAAGATGACCTCATAGATGCTTAGTAACAGATATTATTGAATATTTTCATCATTTATTGTTTGCTTAGTAACAGAAAGTACTGATTTTTTTCACCATTTATTGTTACCTTCAAGTCACTCAGGTTATTACTGTAAGTGAACTCAATTAGTATTAGTTAAAATTTCATGCTAAATATGATTTAATTGTAGAATTAAAGTGAGGAAATAAAGAAAAAATACCTATACAGCGGCATATCTCAGAAACCGCTAAATATATAAAAAAGTTGCTAATAACCTTTTTTATTGTACACAAAATTACGTTTAAAATGAGCTATACTACATTTAATAATTACAGATGGGCACTATCTTGATGACGTCATTATAATTATACGCAGCTGAATCTGGAGTGCCACCATAAAATTTATTCTTCCAGAGGTAGTTTATGGTTGAATAAAAGTATCCCCAACATTTCATCACAAATTCTGCCACGAAACATGTTTTTCCTACATATGCTCCTCTGCTATATAGTTCAAACTTGGGATATATGCATTCCAGGTTAATTATAATTTAGAAAAGGATTATATACACTCCTTTATGCTATATATAGTTTCTAATTCGCTTATGGCATATGCATTTGAGTATAATATGCTTTCATATTTTACTTTCGACATGGGTTTCAAGCATCATAGATAAAACTTTGGTTGTGTGCATATTATATCGATTATACGAGTATTTAACCAGTATTACAGGAAACTAACCTTTCCACTAGAGGGATGTCTCTGTTATAGCCGTGGTATCTCCAGATGATGTTTCGAACTGGAGTGGTTAGATACGGCCATTATTAATCCATCCAGGGCTAGAGATCTGTCCTTAGGTGAATAAAATCGTCTGGTGGCAGCAAACATCTGAAAATAAACAACGTCCATGAGCTGAAAGGGTTAACCTTGCATTGTGGTGGAGATTTAACCCCATCACCACGAGGACGTAATACTTTGGTTAATTTATGTTGGGCGAACCTTGTATTGTGGTGGAGATTTAGTGGCCCGGAAGTCTCCATAGCACCTATTCCTTAACGATTTATCCTTCACATTATACCTAAGGATATAGTCTATGTTTTACTATTGATGTAAACTTCGTGTATGTCGACAGTAGTTTAAGTAACATAAAGGAGAATGTTAAGGAGTAATATGCAAATTAAATCGCATAGGAGGATGGGCTACGAAGCCTGTTATGGGACACCGAATACGAGCACCCCATCACTACGATGACGTTGTCGTTTGCTTTTTCATGTGGTTGGCTGCACAGGGTGTGTTGGGCTAAGTACCATATTGCCTCTCCACTGAACAAGTTAATGAAGCCTGTGTTTAACATCTACGCCTTGACAAATACCTACGCAGTAGAACTGAATCCTGTGAAGACAACACAAATATAAGGGACGGAAAGTGTTGCAGTGATATGGACAGTGTGTTGCAGTGATATGGTAGTGTGTTGCAGTGATATGGTAGTGTGTTGCAGTGATATAGAGAGTGTGTTGCAGTGATATGGAGATTGTGTTGCAGTGATATGGTAGTGTGTTCCAGTGATATGGACAGTGTGTTGCAGTGATAAGGACTGTGTTGCAGTGATTTGGTCAGTGTGCTGCAGTGATGTGGACAGTGTGTTGCAGTGATATGGTAGTGTGTTCCAGTGATATGGACAGTGTGTTCCAGTGATATGGACAGTGTGTTGCAGTGATAAGGACTGTGTTGCAGTGATTTGGCCAGTGTATTGCAGTGATTTGGCCAGTGTATTGCAGTGATTTGGCCAGTGTATTGCAGTGATTTGGCCAGTGTTGCAGTGATAAGGACTGTGTTGCAGTGATGTGGACAGTGTGTTGTAGTTATGTGGACAGCGTGTTGCAGTGATATGGACAGTATGTTGTGGTGTAATAATTATCAACTGTGTGTAGACATTGTGCTTCGGAAGATCCAGCAGTCCTTGTTCGTATCACACACATTTACATGTCACGTCATAGCCGCTGAAGTTATTGTGCACCGTCCGTACTGAATACATGTGAAGGATGTCTCCATTAAAGCTGGCGTATTTTATTACATGTCGTGGGATCTTGTGGAAGATCTGTAATGACTGTTTTAGCGACATTAAAATCCGCGATCTCCTCTGTGACCCTGTCTGGATCGAGCTCACTGCTCTGTCCATTCCACTACCACCTCGCTTTGGATCAGTTGAATGCAGTAAGACTTAATTATTATAGATTGTACTCTTATCTCTGAATTTATACACTTCTTTAAATCAGGACTTAATTCCCTCGTGGCTTAGCAAATGAGAGTCTTGGTATTATGTGCAGCATCCGCATTAACGCAATTGCACGGCCTTGAAGCTTTATTTATCTCGTGACCTAGTAAATGAGAGAGTCTGGGTGTTATTTAAATAATCCGTAATAACACTTTTTCACCGCGTGGACTGGAGAATATGCCAACTACAAGATGCAGTAATGACACCTGATTTAAGACGTTGGTGTGAGGGTGAACTGGTGTACAGCGTTTCTGACACATGATTGGCTCCCCCGGCACACATGAACTCCAGCTTTAAACACACACACACACACACACACACACACACACACACACACACACACACACACACACACACACACACACACACATCTGTCATCGCGTGTGCAAATTAAGATGTCATTACATGACAAGACAAGGTACAAAGACACAGAGAACACACCGCACTGCACCACACCTCGCAGTACCACACCACACCACACCACAGCAAAGCACTTTCCTAAACACTGCAGGTAGCGGTTGTCACGCAAGAAGGAAAGTGCCGCAAAATAACCACTGAAGCATAAAAATACAAACGTAATCAGAGACACATACCACCCAGACACTCATTTTCTCAAATTTTACAAGCAGTGTTGGTGCAGTACATGAGGAGAAGAGGAATGGGTGGAAGCAGAGGAGTGGCGAGGAGGAGATAGACCCAGGAATATGACACGCTATAACAGAACGCAGCACAATAAACCACCGATACATAACACACTGATTGACAAAATAAATTATACACAAAGGGTAAATGTTAACGAGCCTCGCTGACAAATGCAAAAATTTCTAAAGAAATACAGAACACTCGCAATAACACCCACTCACACCCACACAACCAACCAGCCACACACCGCATGAAGGCCCCCCCCCTCTCTCTCTCTCTCTCTCTCTCTCATTCTTTTTTTTTTTTTACTCAAAACATTACAGGATTTATTGATGCAGGATATAACACACCACATACTGTAGGATTGAAAAGCAGGGATGAGTAGACCCACAGATGTATGGCATGGTGTAACAACAGAACTAAGAAAAAAAGAACAAAAATAACATTCACAAGAAGTACAAAATCGAGGCGACGCCACATGACACCAACAAACAATAATGGAGGCAGAAACAGACTCAACGAAAACAACAGAATATAGATACTAAAGGAAAGAAAATACATGATGTTGTTAAGATAGGAAGCGAAAGTACGGCGAATGGAGATGGTTGAGGGATGTATGACATGGTACAGGTGAGGGTGTATGCTGAGGGATGTATGACATGGTACAGGTGAGAGTGTATGCTGAGGGATGTATGACATGGTACAGGTGAGGGTGTATGCTGAGGGATGTATGACATGATATAGGTGAGGGTGTATGACATGACAGGTGAGAGGAGTGACATGATATAGGTGAGGGTGTATGCTGAGGGATGTATGACATGATATAGGTGAGGGTGTATGCTGAGGGATGTATGACATGATATAGGTGAGGGTGTACGAGTATGCTGAGGGATGTATGACATGGTCCAGATGAGGGTGTATGCTGAGGGATGTACCGGTATGACATGATATAGGTGAGGGTGACATGACTGGTGCGAGGTGTGTGACATGATACAGGTGATAAACTTGACTGGTGAGGGATGTGTGACATGATATAGGTGAGAGGAGTGACATGATACAGGTGAGAGACTTGACAGGTGAGAGGTGACATGATATAGGTGTGAAACTTGACAGGTGAGAGGTGTGTGACATGATATAGGTGAGAGACATGAGATGTGTGAGGTGTGTGACATGATATAGGTGAGAGACTTGACAGGTATGAGGGGTGTGATATGATATAGGTGAGAGACATGACAGGTGTGAGGTGTATGACATGATATAGGTGAGACACTTGACAGGTGAGAGGTGTGTGACATGATATAGGTGAGACACTTGACAGGTGAGAGGTGTGTGACATGATATAGGTGAGAGACTTGACAGGTGAGAGGTGTGTGACATGATATAGGTGAGAGACTTGACAGGTGAGAGGTGTATGACGTGATATAGGTGAGAGACTTGACAGGTGAGAGGTGTATGACGTGATATACAGTAGGTGTGAGACTTGACAGGTGAGAGGTGTATGACGGGATATACAGTAGTTGTGAGACATGACAGGTGAGAGGCGTGTGACATGATATAGGTGAGAGACTTGACAGGTGAGAGGTGTATGACGTGATATAGGTGAGAGAATTGACAGGTGAGAGGTGTGTGACATGATATAGGTGAGGGTGTATGCTGAAGAATGTATGACATGATATAGGTGAGGGTGTATGACATGACAGGTGAGAGGTGTGTGACATGATATAGGTGAGGGTGTATGACATGACAGGTGTGAGGTGTGTGACATGATATAGGTGAGGGTGTATGCTGAAGAATGTATGACATGATATAGGTGAGGGTGTATGACATGACAGGTGTGAGGTGTGTGACATGATATAGGTGAGAGATGTATAACAAATTGCCAATACTGGTAAGTATGCACGATGGCCTCCAGTGCCGCACATGTTGCTGTTAACGAGTGGCTTTTCCAATACCCACCGTCACCCAGGGCTTGTAATGTCCCTAATACCAAAGAATTGAAACGTGTCATGACTTTCACATTTTCGTTTTGATGATGCCTGTTAGGGATCGAGAAACGGTCGTGTGTGTGTGTGTGTGTGTGTGTGTGTGTGTGTGTGTGTGTGTGTGTGTCTCTCTCTCTCTCTCTCTCTCTCTCTGTGCGTGTGTGCTTGTATTTGCATAAGTATAGTTGTATGATTATGGTGTGTGCGTCCCTGTGTACGTAAGGAATGCGTGTGTGCTTCCTTAAAGGTGTATTATTTGGAGAAAGAAGAGGGGAGAGGAAGGGAGGGGGAGGGGGCTACGGTGTGGCTGGGGAGGATGAGAGTACAGTGTGCAACAACGGTGAATGGGACAGCAAGGCGGCATTTAAAGATGCTTTGGTCATCCATCGCTGCCACTCCCCCTCTTTAAAACCCACCCTCTCCACCCCATCCTCACACCCAACCCTTTCCACCCCACCCTCACACTCAACCCTCTCCACTGCACCCGCAAACCCACTCCTTTACATCCCACCCGCAAAGCCACTCCTCTGCACCGCACCCGCAAACCCACCCGTCTGCACCCCACCAGCAAACCCACCCTGCACCCCACCCACAAACCCACCCCTCTACACTCCACCCGGAAACCCATCCCTCTGCATCCCACCCACAAACCCACCCCTCTGTGCCCCATCCGCAAACCCATCCCTTTGCACCCCACCCACAATCCCACCCCTGTTACCCCACCATCACAACCAACCCTGTCCACTCCACCCTCATAGCCAATCCTGTCCACCCCACCATCACACCCAAATCTCTCCATCCCACCCTCACAGTCAGTCCTATCCATCTCGCCTTCACACCCAACACTCTCCACGCCATCCTCGCACCCTACCTTCTCCTCTCCACTTTACCTCCTGCACTTCTGCCTTATCTCCTCCAGCTTCACCACAGCTTTACACCTCACCTCCACCCCTCCACCACACCTCACCAAACCTCTGCACATTACTTCCTCCTCCCATCCCCACCTTTGCGTCTAATATCACCTCTCCATCTCACTTCACCCCACCTCAACCTTCTTCCCCCCTACACAGCCCTCTCCACCACACTTCACCATGCCTGTCTACCACGCATTACCATGTCGCTCCACCTCAGCTCTCCACGACTGCTCACCGTACCTCTCCATCATGCTTCATTGTACTACATCTCCACCACGCGTCACCATACCTTTCCACCTCGTTTCTCCCTCATGCATCACTCTGCATCTCCACCACGCTTCATACCTTTCCAACTAACCTCTTCACACTTCTCACGTTTCTCAACCACGATTCACCTTACCTCTTCACCATGCACCATCTTTCCTTTCAACCCAGCTTCAAAATACCTCTCCACGTTTCACCATACCTCTCCACCACGTTTCATCATACCTCTCCACCAAGCTTCACCATACCTCCCCACCTCACCTCTCCACTTCACAGTCAACTTTCCACCTCATATTCGACCCTCCATCTTAACTCTTCACATTTCATCTCCCACTTATTATATTTTTACCCATTAGTCTGGGTGCTTAGTGGAATATGTAATTAGGCCTTATTATTATTATTATTTTTTTTTTTAGGAGGGGGAAGGATCAGGGGGTAGATTATAGTTCCACAATTTTTTTTACTTTTTTTTTTCTTCAGTTCTAGCCTCTCGGCATCAATAATCTGTCCTTTATAAAATTTACACCTGTCAACTTGTTCTGTACTCTTGTAGTCATATGGTCAGCATATAGGAACGCCATAGATATGCTGTACATAGTTTCTAGGTCATCACCTTCCTTCCTCTCACAGTCACCATTTCATCTCCCATCCCTTGTTTCCCAACTCCACATCCTTCTTTAAATTAGTCACTATAACCTTCATTACCCACCTCCTCCGTTTCTTTTTCATCTTTTTCATAATTCTCCTACTTTCCTTCTCCCTTCCTACGTCGCTTTTTCCAGTGCATTACATTATATTCTTCACTTCCATTTCTTCGTCCTTCCCCTCGTCTCCTCTCCTTTCTCCCTTCCCACTTTTTTTCCTAATCTTTCCTTTCTTCTCCTTCCGTCCCCTTCTTTCCTGTTTCATTTTCCACTTCTTTCTTTTTTTTCTTTCTCCTTCCATCCTCCCGTTTTTCCGTTTCCTCCCCTTCTTTCCTTTGCTCTTCCTTCGTTCCCTCCCCTTCCTTCATTCATCCTGTCCTTTTTTTTAGTCAACCTCTCCTCTGTTTGTCTTAGACTTTCCTCCCCTCCGTCTTTATTCTTGTATTTTATCTTCATCCTTTTCTCTTCTTTTCATTTTTCCCTCCTAATTCTGGGGGCTGGGGCTGGTGGTGGGAGTGGATCTATACACTCATATGTTTGTGTATGTTTGTTTAAGCTTTTAATATCACCAATTCTTTCTGGTTCTCTTTTACTAATCGGTGAGGGCTCTGATGGTATTTCCTCTATGAATTCATTGTCAAAGTCTATTCCATTCATTTGTGGGAGTAAAGTTATGTTCTCTGCTCTCATGCATCTTAAGCCCAGTAACATATGAGCTTTAATTGCTAAGTTTTCAACGATATAGAAAAATGCAGAGATGGTCTTGTAGTCTCTGTGAAACTGATATTTAACCTTATCATACCTTTTACTGTAATTTTTTTTCCATCTACCGTATATAAATCTGAATCAGCTTCTTCCAGAAAAGTTACTTTCTTCTTATTTTTTAAAAATTCTATTTATTTCTTCTTGTTTTATTAAGTTCACTGGAGAGCCTGTGTCTAAAAATAAGGAAACGTTTTGATCCTCACATACAGCTGGTAGCAAGATACACTCATTTCCCAACATGCCTCCTATGTGAATTTTAGACTTGCTTTTCTTTACGTTTGTTCGTTTTTTGTCATGACTTGGTCTTCCCCCGATTTGAACATAGACACAATTTTTTCTACTGTTTTGCAATCACTGGTCCAGTGCCCTTGGTATCTATGATGCCTACAGTAAGGACCAAATCCTTGTGTCTTTTGTCTATCCTCTTTTGTTTTGATAAAACATTCATTCCTTGTGTGTCCTGGTTTTGCACAATAATGACATAGAATGGACCTATCTCTTGACTGTGACCTACGAGGTGACTTCCCATATGTAGTGTTGTTTGTGGCGCGAGTTCTGCTCGGGCTGCGCGAAAACTTATGAAACTGCCTGTAGCCTGGTGTTTGTGATCGAACCCTCGACACATTTAGTTGTTTGCTCTGCCTGCTTTCGGGTCGCAATCGATTTTGTTCTCTGTTTGGGGTTGGTGTAGATGTTTTCACAGCTGATACTGTCTCAGGTACCCTGATTCTACCAGAATGTGCATGTGTGTCGACCATACCTGCTTTACTGCACTGGATCTCTACCTCGTTCATTAAGTCTAGTAAGCACATGCCTGGGGTGTACGCGATCGTCTTGGCGATCTTAAGGGTCCTATCAGGTAATTCACACAAGGCAGCTACATAACCAATGATGTCCATGACGAGGTCTGGGAACATCTTTCCATCATCTGTTATCCAATTTGAGTTTTCCAAAGTAACTAACAATGTTCTTTTGATTGTGGAGACATCAGCAGTTATTTCACTGAGCACATGGTTTGTAGTGTGCTCCCTTACAAGATCTACAATCTTATGTAATTTTGGAATTATACCTGGCAAGAAGCTCATACCTCCAGAAAATTTCTCAAAACTTCAGTTTTAAATTCATCATATGTCCTAGCCTTGAGGAGCTTATCTGATCTCAGTAAATTGCTTGCTGGACATCTTTCCTGGCTTATGCAAGATGAAAAAATGGCAATTTTCTCTTGTTCATCGAGGATGTGGCGCTTGATAAAGATTTGTTCGCACTGACTGACCAATGAAATGACGTCAATACGATCCCTTTCTGTGCCAGAGAATTTTGGGGCAGTTTTATCTTCATGGTAAACATAAACATGAGGTGGGGATGTTTGATCCGCGTTATTTGTTGCGTTATTCATTTTTACTGTTTGCTCTGTTAATTTAACTTGGACTTGTTTATCGTTGTGTGAGGGAATGGTGGAATAGGTTCGACCGGAACGGTGAACTCTGTTAAGTATATTGGCATACGTGTGCAAGTCAGCGACAAAGTCCTCACTTGCTACGTCAGAGGGGGTTTCCCACTCATCATCTAGAACTGACGTATTGGTTTCTTGATCTTTAGTTTGTGTTGAGTTTTGTACAATGGGTGTGTTGCCTTGGTGCTCTCCTAATTGTGAATCCGTTGTCGGAGCTAATTGTGTTTCATCTGGTATTAACGTGGGTGGTGGCGAAAATATCCGTCATTAAGGTCAGGTGTATACGCCTTTTGCTTATGTCCTAACTAAATAGATGAGTAAATAAGTTGTAATAAATGATAGATAGTGAGTGTATAAGTGTATATATAGAAATAAGTAAAGGGGTTGAATATACCTAATTTTAGCACTGAGAAGAAATGAGTAAGTATAATTTCACCCACTTGATACAGATCGGAGAGGCGTGTCGATGCAACTGTCGATCTCTGAAGAAAAATGCAGGGTTGATTGAAGATCTCTTGATAATACTAGGGCTGTGTTGATGGACGATATTACTCAGGAAATTCCATGGCCTGGTGCATGTAGTGGTTAACAGCTGTAGTCACAGGCAAACCTCAGCATAGAACGTCGAATTTCCTACTCAATACTGTGGAAATAAATATGTATGAGTAGGAGCTATGTGAATAATGAGTAGTGGGTGAGAAGTGCCTGGTGTCAGTCACACGTTGATTGGCGTGGCCTTATGTCAGCAAACTCGCGTGGTGATGTCATCTCAGCAAATACACATGGTGACGTCAGCTTCCCACACTGGTAGCTGTGGTGAGTAACTGAGTAGCGATGGGTAACCTGGGTGAAGAAAAGTGAGTATGATGCGTTATAAATGTGGCTCTGGTGTTGTGCTGTGCGTCTTGACCTCTGCGTCAGCGATGGAGGTAGGCGGGAGAGAATGTTAGGGTTTTGTGTGCTTGTTGCTTTGGTCTTTCTTTTTCTTTACTTGCTTTGTTTTTTATTCTTCTTGCTGCTGCTTCAAGTTACGTGAAGATTATAGAGTTGTTTTGTGAACTTGTAGGCTCATAGACTTGTAGGCTCGTAGGCTGTATTTTGTAGGAATTCACTGTAGAACTGAAGCTAATCTTGTAGTCTCTCGCCTGATTTTGTAGAAATTAACTGTAGATTCTTAGACGAGGTCCGCACGTTCACTGCCAACCAAATGTGACTCTCGATTCTTGTAGTAGGAGTTAAAGATGAATACAGGGAGTTGATCTTGATATATTATCTTCAGAGAAAATCTTAAGTTGAGCAGTGTATGTATTACAGAGACTGAATACACTAAGTAAGTCTAGTTGGACCCCTCTTCTTGTTCACTCTCTCTACTACCTGTCGGTTCTATAGCTAGCCTCCTTCTGTGCTCTGCTTCCTAAATTCTGGTGGAGCAGGAGTCGTGTCACGTGTGTTACACTGTTGTTGGAATGTTCTAGAAACCTGTGTGTGAGTATGTGTATATGTGTGTATGGTCACTAGGCATTGTTCGTATGCTATCTCGCTGACACACTACCTATTTCATCCCCTGACTTGCTGCTTCCAGTGTATTGTCAACATTTCCTCAGTTACACTTGCAAGATCATTTCCCGTTCCCAGGCTTGCCTGGTGCTCTGTCTATCTATCTATTTATCTATCTATCTATCATGTTTTCAGTAATTAATTGTATTTATAATATGGAGTCCTAACATCCTGTCTTTTTCTTTAACTTATGCTCCCTCATTTCCTAGTATTTTTTCTGTTTCTTCACCTCTTCTCTCCCATTCCTCTCATCAGTTGTCCCCTGCATTCCTTTCCTTTTCCTCTTTTCTAATTTTTTCCCCTTTCTTCTGTCCCTCTCCCACACCTTCTTTCATATATTCTCTCTTAACCCTCTTCTCTTGCGCTTCTTAGGCTACCTCTCCTTCTCTATTCCTTTATTCTCTTTTATTTCCTTTCTCCCTGTCTCACCTTTTCTATTTTCCTTTATTCCCATTCTTTCCATCCTCCTCCTCTTCGCTTCCCCCCTCAGTAAATCTAGGCCTCCCCTTCATTGTCCCTCCCCTCACTTCATTTTCACATGTCCCGTCTGTTCTCTTTCCTCCCCCCCTCTCCCCTCCCGCCCTACGTCATGTATCTTCCTGGTTTCCCTCACGGTCCTTTTAACTTCATATTTATCATTCTTCTTTGCGTACTTCCACGTGCCCTGCCCTATCCTGTTTTACCCTGCCATTCTTCCTGTTTTGCCCACTTTCTTCATTTTCCTGCCATGCCCTACCCTGCGCTACTCGATCCTCCCGTTTATGTCCACCCCTGCCCTGCCCTGCCCTGCCTGACCATGACTTAGTCCTACCTAACCCTGCCCTACCATGCCATACCATGCCATACCCTGCCTTATCCTACCCTGCCCTGCCCTGCCCTACCATGCCATACCCTGCCTTATCCTACCCTGCCGTCCTGTCATCTCCCTCTCCCTTATTCCTCTCTGTATAAATCTTGTTCCGCTTTTCCTCTTCTCACATTTCCTTCACATGCGTCTCACTCCCTTCCCCGTCCCTCTTCATTTCCTCTTTCAGATTTCCCTTTCCCTCACTCCTCCCCTTCTCCCTCACTTCGTCATAGTTTTCCTTCTCTATTTATTTCCCTTGCTTTTCTTTCCACCTTTGTATCCTTCTTTCCCTACCTTTTACTATCCCACCAATCTTCTCTCCTTCTTTTCCATCCCTTTCCTTTCCTCTCCTCTCAGCCATCTCCTTCTCCCCCTGTCAGTCGCTTGCACCCTTCCCTCCCTGTCCCATTACTCCTCTCCTGTTCCTTCTCCATTCTTTCTCTCCCCTCTCCATCTTTCCCCACTCCTTCTCTATTTCCTTCCCCAATCACTCGTTTCCCTCTCCCCTCTCTCCCTCATCACCTGAAGAGGGAAGGTCACGCTTAGTTACCCAAAACGTGACCAGCCTTACCATTATGCAAATAGCCACCAGAGGGAAAGAAATCCCTGGTGTGAGTTGAAGGTAATGGTACAGCGTAGCGGTGTGATGTGTTGTGTACCTCCTGTACTGCCAGCAGGGGGGTGGATAGGGGTGAGGGAGGGAGGGAGGTGAAGAGAGGGTATCCTGAGTGGTGTGATGTGTTGTGTACCTCCTGTACTGCCAGCAGGGGGGTGGATAGGGGTGAGGGAGGGAGGGAGGTGAAGAGAGGGTACCCTGAGTGGTGTGATGTGTTGTGTATCTCCTGTACTGCCAGCAGGGGGGTGGATAGGGGTGAGGGAGGGAGGGAGGTGAAGAGAGGGTACCCTGAATGGTGTGATGTGTTGTGTACCTCCTGTACTGCCAGCAGGGGGGTGGATAGGGGTGAGGGAGGGAGGGAGGTGAAGAGAGGGTACCCTGAATGGTGTGATGTGTTGTGTACCTCCTGTACTGCCAGCAGGGGGGTGGATAGGGGTGAGGGAGGGAGGGAGGTGAAGAGAGGGTACCCTGAGTGGTGTGATGTGTTGTGTACCTCCTGTACTGCCAGCAGGGGGGTGGATAGGGGTGAGGGAGGGAGGGAGGTGAAGAGAGGGTACCCTAAGGGGAAAGGTTTAGGGGAAAAGAGGAAAGTTTTTCAGGAATAGATACAGGAGGAGGGGAAGAGAGAGTGGTAAAGGTGTGAGTTTAAGCCAGGGAGTGAGAGGAGGGGGATAGGCGATATGACCGTATATGTAGGAGGACGTAGAGGACGAGTGATACATACAGACGTACATACATACATAAATGTATGTATTATAAATACTCATATAAAATTTTGTGTGTGTGTGTGTGTGTCAAATCGTGAAGTATTTGAATGGAATTATAACCAGTGTATTGAACAATTCGTGTAATTCACCGGTTTTATGCAAAGCTGGGTTCTTTGTATATAGTGTATGATAATATAAGCCATTAAATAGGAAAGCAAGATAATTGTTGAAGTTATGCCATAATAAAGGCTAAGATCTCAGATAATGAAAATAAGTCCTTTCCAGAGATGTGGGGAACCCGATTCTTTGCAGCGTGAAAGTGAAAAGTGTGAATGTAAGATGACTGCTGACGCTGTGCAGTTAACATGAAAACAATAAAAGGTCAAACAATAAAATAAATCCTTTCCTGAGATATATGCACTAGATTCTTTGCATCGTGAAAGGTAAACGTATGTGCTGGTGTTATGGATTGGGTGTTGGCTGGCCAGAACACCGGGTAAATGTTACTTTGGAAACACGAATGGTTGAACTCGTAACAGAGTTTGGATACCAGGACCTTCAGGCTTCACTGCAGATACATACTTTATTGTGGCTGCTTCTGAATTACGTTAGTGTGGTTACTGCAAGGTGGAGAGGTAGGGTGCTGGAGTGAAGTGTATGAGATGGAGATGGTTGGAAGAAGAAAAAGGGGAGGAAGACCGAGATCGAGGTAGAGAGGTGCAAGACTGGATTATACGAGAGGGGGTTGGTTGGAAGATTACGGAGAGGAGGCTCGTGAAAACAGGTAGAGGTGAGATAATGAAGTACGGTATGTTAGGGAAGTTGGTGTGTGTCATGGGAAGAGGGGGTCGTTGCTGAGTAGGGAGAGAAGTGCCTGGAGGTTAGTTTGTCGAGGCCACCACTCACAAGATGAGGGCGGCCAGGCGATAGAGACAGAGAGGTTTGGAGTGGGGGTGAGGGTGAGAAAAGATAGGGGAGAGAAAGAAGGAAAGGAAGGAGGCTGATAGTGTTTTGGGATGGAGAGTCTGAGGGTGGAAGGAGACAAGAGGGGAAAAGGAGAGGGAGCGAGGAAGATAAGACATGAGGAGGGAAGATTGAAGAGGGAGAAAAAAAAAGGGGAGAGCTGAGAGCAGAGCAAGTGAAGAGAACGAAACAGAGGGAAGGAGTGTGCGGGATAAGAAGGGAAAAGATAAAAAGGGTAAGGAAAGAAGATGGCAAGGGAGAAGGAACAATAAAGGAAGGGGAGGAGGAAGGTAAAGAAGGAAAACAAAAAGGAGGAGGAGAGGGGTACTGAAGAGTGGCGGTAAGACTGATAGGGAGAGGCTGGGTAGTGAGGGGTCTGAGTAGAGAGGAAGGGGAATAACAAAGAATGGAGGGAAGTTGTAAAAAAGTGGCCGAGAATGGAGTAAGGGAGGAGTGAAAGAGAGGAGGATGTGAGAAGTTTGTGGGCAAACAAGGGAGAGATAAAGAGGAGTAGGGAAGGACAGGAGGGAGGAGAAAGAAAAACAAAGCAGTGGAAAGAGAGACGAGAGAATAAAAAAAAAAAAGGGGGGGGGAGGGGAATATGAAGTAGCAGTAAGAGGACCAGTTAGACCTGACCGTAGAGGGAAATATATAAAAGAGTGAATCAAGGTACCGGTAATAGGCGACTGGAGAAGAAAGTAAGAGTGGGAGTAGGTGGGTAACCTGGCCTGGTGTGTGTACATACCCAAACAGTAGTATGACATTGGCTGGTACCAGAGTATTATTATTATTATTATTAATTTATTATTATTATTATTATTAATAGTTTATTATTATTATTATTATTAATAGTTTATTATTATTATAATTAATAGTTTATTATTATTATTAATATTATTATTATTATTATTATTATTGTTATTAATAGTTTATTATTATTATTACTATTATTATTATTATTATTATTATTAGTTTATTATTATTATTATTATAATAATTATTATTATTAATAGTTTATTATTATTATTATTATTATTATTATTATTATTATAATAATTCATCCGGACATCCTTTCCCACCCTAGGGCAGGGTTAGGAGTAGCAGTGTCCAGACAGCCCAAATTTGCCCACTCCGATGGGCCACGCTTCCATTCACCCTTCATACTGTACAAGCCCCCGGAATCCTGGCTCTGTCTGATACGCCAAAAACATTCACCACGTTCTGTAGCTTCACATAAACGTATCCAATAGTCAGTTAGTATTATTAATTATTATTGGCATTATTATAATTACTGTTATTATTGTTATTATTATAATTACAATTATTATTATTACTGGTACTATTATTATTATTATTATTATTATTATTATTATTAATATTATGATTATTATTATTATTATTAAAACTTCCCACATCCCTGTGGAAAGTTTTATTGTTATTGTCAGTATTGTTGTTATTATTCTTTATTTATAAAATGTATATGGCAATTACTTGGAGGCTATTTAGCCTAGAACGTAAATACTTTGTCAGTTGAGTCCTCCAGCTGGCTGCTTCATCTGGCAAAATTGGAAGGAAATCGGTTAACCGGATCTCCGGATATTATCCAGATCATAGAAAACCAAATTGTTGACACCATCTCAGAAGCCACTTAGGCCAGAACGCTGACATCTGTGTAGCATATGCCCCTTGCCGGGGACCAGATCTGAGAGGAGTAGGATCTGAATGGGATGAATATCCTCCGAAATCGCCAAGGGTCAGATATTGGGGTTTTCCCGGATGTTCCGGATATCACCTAATTTTCCATAAAAGAATAAAACTGGAGCCAACAAACTTGATGGACTTGTCGACTGTGATGACCTAAGGTGACATGTGCAAGATCAGTGACCTTGACCTCAAGGTCCCTTTATAACTTGGCTTCTAGTAGGCAATGGCTGTGGGAAGTTTTCCTTAATCAACATTGTTCCTGGATAATTTTACTGTGGTCTGGTTATTATTTATTGTTGTTTCGAATGCGCTGATGATGATTTTTTTTTTTTTTTTTTTTTTTTTTTTTTTTTTTGACACTGTTCATAGTCCTCGTAATGGTGTGTTTTCTCATTCCTGGACATGAATCCCATCCATCCTGTTTGTGTAGTAGGGGGTAGTCTGATGATGATGATGATTATGATGATGGTGATGGTTGTGATGATGATGACGTGATGGTTGGTGTTAGTTTTCCTATCTTTGTGTTATGTTTTTCTTGTTTTTATATGTTACCCACTTCATTACTTCAGTTGCATGATGATGATGATGATTATGATGATGATGATGATGATGATGATCGCGGTAATGGTGGTGGTAAGTGTTCGGTATATTTTCAGTACATTATACTGTTCCAAACTGGGTATTATATTACTCATTATGCTGGACTCCATTCCCAGCTGTTTCATTACTATAAGCAACGCTGATTAAAGTCTGTATTAATACCGTTCCCGCCTAATAAATTTCTTGTTTCTGCGTCTCTCCCCATCTTCATCTTCTCTCCCTCCTCTCATTCGTCACACCTTCCCTCATCACCTGCAGTCTTTACCTTGTTCTCCCCTACCGTCATCCTCTCTTCCTCCTCCCCTCCCCATCCCTTACCCTTTTCTCTCCCTTCATCTCCCCTTTCCTCACCTGCTCTTTCCCCTTCTTCTTCTCTTCTCTCACTCTCTCCTTCCCTTTATTTTCTTCTTCCCTCACCCTCTCTCCCACCTTTTACTTTTTCCCATACATTCCCCTCTCCCCTCCCCCTATCCCTTACCCTCTCGTTCCCCTTCTCCCCATCGCTTACCCTCTTCTTTGCCTTCTTCTCCCCTCGCCTCACCGTCTTCCTCTCCTTTTCCCATTCTCTCACTCATTGCTTCCCTTCGTCTTTCTCATTACCCCATTCTTCTACTTTCCTCTGTTTCTCAGTATTTCACGTTTATTATCCTTCCCCACCTTCTTCCTGTTCACACACACACACACACACACACACACACACACAGCACAAGACACGGCACACCACACCACACAACACTGCACTGCACACGCATATAACATCTTTACCGATATTCCTTTCACTTTGCACTCCTAGTTACCCTGTCAGGCACGATATATCGTCCCAACGTTAAAATAAAATCGAATGCAGTTAGCAAGAATCGGTAAAATCGTCATTTTACTGGAAAAGGCTGATTTTGATTTATTGATCAACTGCAGAAAAAAAATGCAAATAAGTGTGTGGCGGCAGCAAGAATATCAAAAGAACAAACGTCATGGCACTGAAAGCATTAATCTCTTCACCCCGTTGACTTATTTTTTACTTGATTACATGCTGTCACCAGTCGATCTTTTTTAGAGTAGGAGAGCACAGCTGCCACTTCGTATTTCATTTTCATTCAGTAAAGATGCCGTTCCCTTCTTTTCATTTCTCTCCCCCTTCGCCCATCTGGCCAGGCAACGTTTTTTACATCTGGGCTGTGTGGCAGGTAATTGTTTTCTTGTTGCAGTTTATGCTTCACAACCTTCTCTTTTTATCTTGTCAGTGAACCCCCAAGTCAGAAGATTATTTTTTTTTCTTTCTCGGCTTTGGAAACCTCTCTAACAATACAGGGATAGATGGAGACTAAATCTAACTCCTGAAGTTCGAAAAGCGTCCTCTGAGTAAAATCATTAGCAGACAGCAAGAATATAATGTTATATGGCATCCTTGGGCTGAAGATGTTAACATTTCTTTTCCGTAGACCTTTGTAAAGCTGGATTAGCTGTTTTATCATGTACAGTAATTTTTTCGTGTATTATTCTCTAATATTTTCATGTATTCTTCCGCAGGTTGGTTAACAGAATTGATAAGAACTTTACTGTCAGTCGTGATTTTCTTTTTTTCATTGTCATATATACGCTCTGTCAAAATTCATTATTGCATCGTTTTAACCTGTTCATAAATTTTCTTCTATACATTAATTTTTCTTTTGTTTTTAGTTTGGTTCCAAACTTCAGCTCTACTCGAAGTTTTGAATCAGTTTTCCTTCATTGTTACTTCTACTTTCTTCCACTCTTCGTTTACATTCTTTGATTTTTCATATTTTACTATTTGTCACTGCCTGCTTCTTCTTTATTATGTATGCTTCCATTATTATCATAAAATTCGCTGCCATCATTCCTACTGTATATTACACTTGGTTGCTCTGATTTATATTTTCTCCTGTGATTTGTGCTGCACACGCCCTATTTTTTCCTCTTTGTTGTTTGTTTCTTTGTACTTTATTATTCAGTATTGTTACACTGTAGTTGATCCTGTCTGTGCATCCTTCTCTGGTCAGAATCTTCTTTCTCACATCATTCGTTCATGTTTTTTTTTTTTTTTTCCTTTCACATTTTGCTGACATCCTCTTTTTATTTTTTCCACTTTGGTCACAGTCCCGTTTATTTATTTATTTATGTATGTATCATGGACGGTGGGCATGGTATGTTTCTCTAACACGGTGCCATCTGTTGGTATGTGGTTGGGATACTAATCCATGGAGATGAACACACAGTCCAGAATTTAAGGTAGAAATAGAAAAAAAACAAAAACAGGATAATTGTTTCTACCAGATCCCCCACTGAATCATCATTATCCAGGCCCCTAGGAATCATAATCATCATAAAATAGCTCCTGCAAGATCTGACTTTTGTAAGCCACCCTCCTCGAGTCTTCCTTTTTTTCCCCTAACAGTTCGCAGTTTATTCCTGTAACATTTCCCACAGCCTAAGAGTTCTTTCTCAACCCGTTAAGCTGACTCCGATTGAGGTAAAATGAATGTTTGTAAAACATTGTCATGTTTGAAATGCATCCTTGACTTGTAACTGGGACCGTCTTTATATATACTGTCAGTATGAACAGTACAGTACTGCTTTTTTTTTTCCCCCCCTAATACAAAGAAAATGGAAATCAAAGTACATTTTTAAAATATCTCAGAATATATGTATAATGGAAGAAAGAAGTTAGTACTAACACACACACACACACACACACACACACACACACACACACACGTTTCTCCAAATACAGAGAAAGAAACTCAGAAGCTTGTTTTTCTCTACATGTCACCATAAATCCTTGTAAATGTCTGAACATAATAAAGCGTAAGAGAAAGGACGGACTATGCAAGTTTATTATAGAGGTAACCTGCTGTGAGCATGATTACCTGTAATATAGCCGGGTCACCATTACAAAGGTCCACAGAAATATATATGTTGAGGTGTGGAATCTGCAAGCCGTAAATTGTTGCACCACGTTAGGTAAATCTTGCATGAGAGTTGAGTTGTGTGAAATAGAAATAGTGGACAGAAAACAAGAACGCGGTGAGAGCACAGGTGGAATGTGGAGGGATGAAAAGGTTTAAGTTGGAGTGATACTAAATGGTTTCGGGTATTGCAAGAGAGGAAACCTAAAATAATAGAAACTATCGCATAAATGATTTCAAATTTGACTATTCTTCGTTTTTTTTTTTTTTTTTTTTTTTTAATAATGTTAAGTTGTACTTTTCACCCGTATATCAGACGAGAACGAACGAGGGTATATGAAAAAGAAAGAAGACAGATTGAAGTACAGCAGCCTTAGCAATTTACAGAGTGTGAGCGAAGCATGGTGGTGCAAAAGTGTGGGAAAGGGAAAGAATTATTCCTGAACAAAGAACAGCTGTATAAGAAAAATCAGAGTGCGAGTAAAGCATAAAGGAATTTTTTAAAATCAAGATTTAGACGTGCGGATAAAGAAAAATTGAAGCTTACTGAATAATGAAGAAAGAGAGGAAAACAGTAGAAATGGAGAAAAAATGAAGAACTAAGTGAAAAATAAGTAAACATGATAGAATTTGCATTGTGATTTTAAATTTGTATGAACAGTTAATGTGTCGGTAGCGATTTAAAAAAAAAAAAAAAAAAAAAAGTATACTGAATAACAAGTGGACGAAGACGAATACTCATTTAAGCCGAAAAAAAAAAAAAAAAAGACAGTATGAGTGAAACATTAGGGATTGTAAAAGTGAAAATAAAGGTATAGGTAAGGAATAAGAGATATGGAAACGTACTGAAAAATTAAGTGACGAAAAGCAGTAGTAAAATAACAAACTCTAGAGAGTTTGGGCGAAGGAATTAACGAGGGAACTGAAGCGAAAGTAATAAAAACGGTGAATCATATATACTGGTAAGAATAAGAAAAAAATACGTTAAGAGAAAGTGTGCAGAAGAGAAAAAATGTGTAGAAACAAAAGGATAACACTGTGAAGAGATCCGAAAAAAAAAAAATTGACAGGGAGATCTGCTGGCAGGATGAAAAATATGTATGAAAGGCACTGGGACAAAGCAAACAAAAGAGTTATGATAAACGTGAGACAGATATAATCCCCTTTAGTGCAGTTACATTTATTCTGTTTTAATCTTGCTGTCTAATAATTTTATTCACTGTAGGAGTGGACGTACTATCGGCTAAGGATTAAAATGACGATGTAAACAGAAAAGTATTTTTGAAAGGAATTTTGTGACGAAGGCTGCCGCTGAAAAAAATTAATAAGTAAAAAAATCCGTGAAACAACTGAAACATTCATTGAGACAAGACATGAAAATATATATGAACAAGAATGACAGTCATTTATCTGTATCTGTATTCTTTTAAGGCCTAAAGCGGTTGCCTTTCAGATATACCAGAAGTGAAAAAGCTTTTGTGACCAAAAGGGAGAAGAGGAAGAGAAATCAAAAGAAGGAAACTGCAGTTTTTTTGCGAATTGAAAATAAAATGCAAAGAGAAATCGGCAGCATAGCGAGGAATTCACTTAAAACTTCATTAAGACTTTGTGTGCCATCAGAAGTTATTCCACAGACACTGCATTTCTACCCAGGACCATGTAAAAACATCCGTTATTACCCGTTCGCCTTCTGAAGTCTTTCCTTAGCTAATACATTCGTATGATCAGAGCAAACCTGCGATGCCAACGTGACGGGGGTGCAACCGCCAGCTTGGGGTAGACCATTTGTAACTCCGGTGACCTAAGCCTTTGACGCATATGGTACCCGTCATATTTGAACTTTAAGATATGGTCAGGAGGTACCGTACCAAAACTGCACTGGATCTGGAAGTCAATACGCACACTGCCACCACCACCTCGCCCCTTCACCCTCCATTACCTTTCCCGGGGTAGAGTTACCATCCAGTAAAACGGCTTCACAAATCACCAACAGAATCTAAATTGGAAAATCAACGCCTCACATCTCATTCTCCTGCCTCTTAACCCCTTTAACCCTATGGCTGGTGCTGCGGAGAGACGCCTTCATGTGGTGGCACCAATATAACCTTGCGACTCAGCTGCCTGGTAATACAAACGTCCCTCAACCACTCACCCTTCTCCCGAAAGGAGGATGTAGTACTGCTGGTGGAGGCTAACTTAAACCTGCAGTTCACTGGGTTCATGTCAGATTTTTTTTTTTTAAGTGTCTGACTCGGGGCGTAGGCTCCACAGCCCATTCTCAAGGCCCAGTAGTCCTCCTACATTTCATACACCTCCGTATGTCACCACTTCGGCGCTAACACCCACCGTCCATATTGAATGCATGCTAGGGCTGTCTCATACACGACTGGTGTACTGGTATTAGCGGGGGCATTTTATGATATTATGTCAGCGGGCCTTCTGGCAGATCAGTAAATTCTGCTTTAATGAATTTCATATTCTTTAACTGTTCCCTGCCCCATCCGGGATTCGAACCTGGGTCCATTAAGACTGCAGGGCACTTCTTTACCAATTCAGCCACCGCCTTCCCGGAATAAGAACAGATTCAACCCTTTGGCTTTGGTGACCGTACATGAATTAAATAAGCTTTCGGTTTTAGACCCAAACAAATCAAGGCAGTTATTGTAACGGGGATAGATTTTGAAACAGGCGGCGGCGGCAGCCTAGACTTATTGACCAAATCTTGGTAAATCGTATATGAAGGTCGGAGGTCAAGGTATGCGGTACGAAGAAACAGGACCAATACCGAAAGAGGGCAATTGAACCCCGTTTTGGGAATACTGTATTCTTCAGCTTTATCTCATGAGGATCTAACCCATACTAGAGGGTCCTATGCAATGCCTTTTAGCCGACTCTGTGCAATGACATCTTAAATTATGTTCTAGGTTCATCCAGACGTTTTATTCAGCTCAAGAATGGCCTGAGAAGGAGTTGGAAATAATATCCCTTAACTCTTCTATTCAGTGACGTCTTTCATAGCTAATAGCTTTGATGCCATCAGTTTGGCACCATATTTTTGCACCTCTGCTCCTCATTCCCTATCCTAGGTACCTACTGACAATTTTATTCAGCTTTTGAAAAGACTCTTATTTACTGTGTATGCTGTTCACTCTGTATTATTGCTTTCTTCTGAAGATTTTATTTAGCTTAGGAGACACTACTCACAACATGTAACTCTGAATCTTGTCTTTTTATTTAGAATGTCTTCTTAATCAGTATGCTAAACCCTATCCACACGGAGTGTCCTAATTTATTAAGTCAGTCTCATTGGCACCATTCTTTTGTGCCTCACTAACAGATTAAATTGTTCTCGTATCCTTGTGCCATTTATCTTGCCTCTCTTTTCCCCTCTCTTTCCTTCATCTCCTCCTTTTCTTCCTTCTCCTTTATCTTTCCTTGACTCCTTTTCTGTCCCCTTTCTTCTTCACTCTTTGCCTTTCTTTCCTTCCATCTCCTCCTTCCATTTTCTTTTCCTTCCTTCCATAATTTTCCTTCTGTTCCCTTCTTCATTCTTCTTGTTTCCTTCCTTGCCTTCCCTCATCCGTCGTCTTTCCTTAATTTATCTTTTACCATCCTTTCCTTGTATTCTTCCCTTCCCTTTCCATTCATCCTGTATTTCATTTTCATCCCATTTTGCTTCTTTCTTTCCGTCGACCACTTTCCTCTTCCATTTTACTTTATTTTCCTTCTTCCTCCATCGTCTTAAAACTTTTACTCCATTCTTTGTTCCTTGGCTCCTGCCTCCATCTTCTTGCTTCTTTTTCTGTAACGTTTTCTCTCCTCGTCTTTCCTTCCCTTCTCTCCTTCCTCCTGGGGGGCGCGGTAGCACAGTGGTAGCGCGCTGGACTTGTGATCGGGGGATTGCAAGTTCGAGCCTCGCCCGGGCTACCGTGCCGGGAGGGGTAGCTCCCTCCTGTAACCCTAGCGGGGCTATATAGTCCAATACAGGGCTTAGCTCGGGGGAACTCCATTTCTCCCATTTTTTTTTCTCCTTCCTCCTTTATTTTGTCTTCTCTCGTCTCAGCTTTCCTCATATTTCCTTCCTGCCCTCTTTTCATCTCCCTCTGTCATTATTATTCTCCCCTTCCCTTTCTCTCTCCTCGTCTTCCTTTTCGCTCCTTCTTGTGTCTCCTTCTTTACTTTCATTTCCCCTTCAACTTCATTCCTAGTCCTCTCTTCTCTTCCCTCTTCCTTTCTCCTTACCACCACCTTGCTCCTCTCCTTGTTTTCTCCTTCCCAGGCTGAATATTATTACTTTGCTCAGTTTTGGTCACCATGTTATGAAAAACATTAGGATAAATCAAAGAGGTTGCAGCGAAGAGTGGCAGAGATGATTACCCTGACTGAGGCACAAACCATGAGAAGAACGTTTAGAAGAGCTGTGTATGTTTAACTTGTCAGTGCACAGAATACCAGGTGATGTGAACAAATAATAATAATAATAATAATAATAATAATAATAATAATAATAATAATCCATCCATCCATCATCCAATCATATGTCGCCCCATAAGGAGCGTAGGAACCCGGGGCTAGGCAAGTTGGTCCTGACATTTAAGACGAGAGTGACCAGCCTCACTCATCCCTGAGTGATATTACGTGAGCAATAAACCCCAACCACGCCTTGGATATAAACCTACACAGGCTTAATCCGATTGGAGCACCTTAATTACCCACTAACCACCTGGCGCCATAATTCGGTTATATGGTTACCACCCAGCGTAGTAAATGGTTTCTTGGTGTACAGGAAACCATTTGGCTTGTTACTTGGTGTAGAGTTACCCATAGACAGAAGGAAGAGGAAAGAATGAAGGAAAGAAAGACAGAAGAGGAAATGTAAAGTCACCCATAGGCAGAAGAAAGAGGAAAGAGTGAAGGAAAGACAGAAAAGGAAGGATGGAAGAGAGGAAAGGGCAGACACCCAAAGCAGCACTACATCAAGTGAGTGGATGGTGAGCGTCCTCACCTACCACGAAATAATAATAATAATAATAATAATAATAATAATTATTATTATTATTATTATTATTATTATTATAACAACAATAAAAATAGTGATAATAATAATAATAAGAGGAACAACAACAAAAACAACAACAACAATAATAATAACAACAACAACAACAACACTGGTCATGGCAATATTTAAGTCGATAAGTACTTCACGTAGGTCGGTGAAATAACACTGGAGATAATGGCTGTAAAATAATTGCAAATGTTTCCAGTCCAATGAAGCAAAGAATTGCTTCTCTAAAAGTGGTGTAGACGTGGAATAATTACCTAGAAATGTGGCAGATTGTGATAAAGTAATAATAATCATAACTTTACTAGATAAGTATCCAATTTATCCCCTGCCAACCTTGTTATAATAAATAGTGAAGTGGTGCAACTATATATTTTTCGTCTCATGCACAGCACGGGGAATATAGCGACAGGACAATATCGTTAAGCACATAATGGCACTTTTACTTTATACATAATATTTAATGGATTATGATTTTGTGTTCATTGTTTGCTGTGAAATTTCCATGATAGTGTTTCTATAGTGCATGGTGGTTCCTTTCACTTTTCCCAGCCGGCTTCGGCAGGAGTGTTTGATGGGAGAGACAGGGGGAGACGGGGCCCCTTCCCGCTTAACTACCCTTACCTTCTCATATTTGATGTCATGATTACAGTCTTCTCAGTAACAAACCTCCTGGAAAGGATCCTTGGGTCAGTTGGTGTTTACTTTCCTTTATATTCCTTCCCTTGCTCCCTTCCTCTTCCCCCTCCGTTTTACCCCTCTTTGTTTTCCCTTACCTCCCCTCCTCCCCTCTTTCCTTTCCTCTCTTTCCCATTTGTCCTCTTCCTTCCCTATTTATCTACCTTATTTCCTCTTCATCCTCTCTCCATTTCCCTCACTTCCCTCCTTTACATCTCTCTCTTCCTTCATTTTCTACTTACGTCCATTTACTTTTCCTCTACTTCTGTACCTTCCACTCGTCTTTACCTTCCTTCCTTCTCTTTTCTACCTCCTTCCTGCTTATATATTTCCCTCCCTTGCACTCTTCATTACATCCCTCCCTTACCTACTCTGTTTCCTTGCCTTTCTTTCTCTCATCACTTCCCTTTACTCCTTCTCTCCCCTTTCCATCCTCACTTTCGTTCCCTCTCCTCCATCCGTCGTCTTTCTTCTCTTGCCTTCATTGCCTACTTCACTGTCCTCTGCTCTTTCCCCAACCTCTCATCCATCTTCCATATTCACTTTCCTTCCTTCCTATCCCTTCTTCCATTTCATCTTCCCCTCGTCTGTATCTTCTTCTCTACTTCGTTTTCTATCTTCCTCGCTATATTCTCTCTCTCTCTCTCTCTCTCTCTCTCTCTCTCTCAGCCTCATCATCATCATTCTTTTTTTCTTTCCTCTTTTTGCCATCCATCCAGTCCACTATATTCTTTTCTATTTTTCCCTCATTCTTAATTTTCCTGACTTAATATCTCGTTTTTATCCCCACTGTCCGTCTTCCAGTCATCAGTCTCCTCGTCTTTCTTTTATTCCATCCCCCCCATTTTTTCCTTCCGTCCCATAACTCTCACTCCCTCTCTCCCCGTCTTAGGCCAAAAATCAGTAGGATAAGTTTTCTCAAACTCCTAAATTAAAAAAGAGAGAAAAAAATAGATATTCTTCAAAGTGAGAATCTCTTTAAATCTTATAGCCAGCATTTTTTAAATATATAATATGTTTTAAAACGCTCGTTGATAATTAATGGATTTTGCTTATTTCACGATTATTTAGAGTGGAAAAATGTTCACACACACACACACACACACACACACACACACACACACACACACACACACACACACATACAGATTTCGATATACATGATTTGGATATCCCAGCATATTTTGTGTTACACATTTTTATGATGATTGAATGTTCGTATAGTTTAACGTGTGTGTGTGTGTGTGTGTGTGTGTGTGTGTGTGCGCCCTAGTATCTTCTTTTCAGGGCTATTGTATTTCCATTTTTCTGGATGCGGCAATCTTATTTCAAAGTCACCCCTTTTCAGAGCGCTAGAAAGCTCTGTTTCAGAGCCCAAGAATTGTTCTTTTCAGAAGTCTGGAATCTCTGTCAGGGACTCATATTCTCTTTCTAGCCTTCTGAATTATTAGCTTTTCAGATTCTTTTTCAAGGTCATTAGGATCTAATATTTTAGGGCCTGGCTTCTCTTTTTACAGTTCGAAAATATTCTTTATTCAGAGCCCTTAAACACCTTTATATAGGCCGGAGAATTTCCTTTTTCAGTGTCCAAGAACTCATATTCAGCTCGACATGTAAATGGCCACACACATTATCATAATAGTAACCAGATGCCGCCATAACACTTCCTGCTGTAACCTTCAACACATTCACCAGAGTATCTGCTGCATTTAACTCCATTGTATACAAAACCCTGGCTATTCAACCATCACACGTTGTTCCCTGCCACGCCTGAGGTTGAGTTGAGTGCAATAACTTATCTTGGCCATGTTAACTCCTTCAGTACGATGACTTATATTTACCAGCAGCTACAGCAAAGCTGGTATTGTTTTCAATTTATCTGTGTGTGTTTGTTAGCACGATAACTTCGTAACCGCTCAAGATACCATCACAAAATTTTACGGGTGTGTAATAGGAAATAAAATCGATCACAGTTTCGAAATTGGTGAAAGTAGGTCAAGGTCTGTGTGACCGTTACCACGATAACTTCGCAACCGCGCAAGATATCATTACAAAATTTTACATGCGTGTAATAGGGATGATAATTTCTTATGAGTATTATTTTCAGTTGTATGTCCGTGTGTCTATTAGCATTATAACTTCGCAACCGCTCAAGATACCATCGCAAAATTTTACAGGTGTAGTAGGAATGAAAATCTTGTACGAGTTCGAAATTGGTTAAAGTAGGTCAAGGTCAAGGTCATATTCCGAGCCGCACAAGATACGTAAGGGCTCGCGGCTGATGTGATTCCCCTATCGAGGGGCCTCTAGTTTAGTTTATTCTTGTTACTACCAGGTGATTTTCTTCAACTTGGGACAGCCCCTTGGTGGTGAAGGGTTTGACGGTGGCTGTGCCTAACCCTTCCAATTGGTAAAGTGTCCTGAAGTAAATAAATCCTGTGTAGACAGCAGGAGTAACATAATAATGACATCCTGGGCCTGGAGAAGCGAGGGTATTCACACAGGACAAACTTCTCCTGTATCGCCCCCAAATTTAGTCCCTTTACTCTGATGATGTTTTTGTTCTTGTTACTTTGAGACCACTGTATTCAACTTGGGAGATAGTTTTGTAACTGGCTGGGCCAGATACAGCCTCCGTCAACGCCTTCAGTTTATGAGATCTCCCCTAAGATGTCTGGAGGCAGCAAGCACACAGTGAACAATACGTCATTGGACTGAAGGGGTTAACTTGTGTGGAGTAGTGTCGCCTTGACCTGTTAACCCTTTCAGTACCATGACATCCTTTTGTTGTTTATTCGTCCCGCTGCCACATGATTTTATTCAGCTTAGTTATATGCCCCTCGTAGTGAAGGGGTTAGTGAAGGATAGGGGCAGACCTCTCGTTGTGAAGGTTGTAATGAAGTCAATTTCCAACGCCTCCTGTTCGGTAAGTCTGATGAGGTAAGTAAATTCCTGTGAAATTACGTCCTTGGGCTGAAGACATTTCTGGCTTTGGCGCTGCAGTGTAAGTTTGGTGGAACAGTTTGTGGCAGGACACGTTAATATGTCTGCCAGCTGCCAGGTGCTTTGCCGTAGGTGCTAATGACATCCGGCAAATTCACCGATCTGCAAAACTGTCCATGAACTTACTCGGTAAAAAGAGATTCTGTTACGAAGAAATTTTCTTGCCATGAACTGTCTGTGTTCACAAGTTATTTAAGCACATGCCCAACTCTAGACACACCCACGGTTAGAAATTGGAGTGATAAAACACAAGATGAATACTTTATAGCCTACTATTGTGAAGAAATTTGGTCCCGATGTTTGTTGTGGAGTTAAGAAATTCCAAATTTGTCCAAGAACCACTTTGCTTCATCGACCGCCATAACTAAAGCCTGTATCCTTATTGGTGAAGGAGGCTCCCAAGCACCTCTTCCTTACCAGTTTTATTTTTATGCATGGTTGGTTAAGATTTTCTTGGTGCTAATTATGCAATCTGTATTGGTTTAAAAAGATATAAATGGCATACAAAGAATAACAGGGTGTAATATTCAGAATAAATCGCTAAGGTGTAGGTGCTAGAAGGCCTGCTAACCCCACTGGAAAAGGACCTCAAGAGTGCCATTGAGCAGGGTTGGCAGGAGAGAGAAAGAGGGTGATAAGAGGACAGATTATTGTGATGAGGTACAGCAGACACAAGATTTAGAGAGGCATTGGAGAACTGACAGGGGAAGAGGTCGTGAGAAGGATGGAATAAAGAAAGAAAGGTAGAGATCAGAACGAAAAGGCAAAGTTGGTGAAGTGAAATTGGAAGAAATAAATTGATAAATTACAACTTAACTGAAGGTACAAACAGAAGAATGAGAGGAAAGCCAGCTATCCAGTGAAAAAGACGTACTAAAGAGAAGAAAAGACATGGAGAAGAATGAGAAAAGAGAGGCGAAGAGAATGAAATAAAATGAGAAAATACAAACTCTAATATGGACGAAGGTGCTGGGAAAAGAAAAACGGTAAACAGAAGTAGAACAGTGGAAGAACGAGCTGTGACATGTAGAGAGGTGTACAGTATGGTATGGTACGTAGAAGGACTATGGGCCTTGAGAGCAGGCTGTGAAGCGTATGCCCAGAGTCGGACACATAAAGAAAAAAAAAAAAAATGGCCCAAGACGACGATGAATAATTCCTTTAGCTCAATGACTTGGTTATAATTATATTTTTGCTGTACAGACGATTATGATCAACTCGGGATTTATTTTTTTTGGATTGGAGGAGTTAGATACAGCCTTCATTAATCACTTTCTACAGGAGGCCTCCCTGTTGTTAATAACATCATCTGCAAATAGCATGCTTGAAAAAATAAAACTCGTCATTGGTTTTATGACGAGGGGTTTCTCAGCGGTAAAACAAAATCGTGTGAGATTAGCCAGAACAATGTACCAAAGTTGGCCAAGGGTGATGGAAGTGTTGAAGGAGCAAAAAACATTGATGCCTCGCGAGCCTTCCCGTAAGTGAATAAAATAGCCTGACGTTAACTTGAGTGAGATGCCAAGATTTTCCAAAACATGTGAATGGTTTAGAGAGGACGATGAGAGAAGACAGAAAGCCGGCTGGGTGAGAGCGGGGATTAAAGAGATTGAGAGAGAGAGAGAGAGAGAGAGAGATCCGGCCTCCAGTCTAATGCAGTGTTAATAGGACAGCCTCCACGGGCCTTCAGACGACAGCCTTATATATCACAGAGAGAAACCGATTTTTGAGACAGTGATGGAAAGAGGCTATGAGTGAGTATGACAGTCTGAGTGAAAGTGAGTGGGTGAATGTGAACGAAAGCAAGCGAGAAAGAATGAAAGCAAGGTTCCAGTTTTAAGAGTCAGTGTCCTCCACCATGCAGTTATTGTGAGGGAAATCTCGGGTTATCCAACCTGGACGCTGCTCCTGGAAGCCTTTGTAGGCACAATAAAATGGTGGTCGCAGTGGTCCCAGCTCAATAACGCCTGACGGATCACAAACTGTATAAACTAGTACCCTAAGTTATTGATCGTTTTCTCCATTGGCATATACTTTTATTTTATTCTTTTCTAAACAAATAAGTTCATTGTTTCCTTTTCAGACAGGTAGGCGTAATGCTACCGAAAAACCGCTTTTGATGTGCAAAAATAACTCGGGAACGGTTACAGGACGGTAGTAAAACATACATTGGGAAAAGCGTTCGTTCTGATGAGTTAAAAGTTGGTCATTGTATTAATAACTAAATAGTCGGATGCGCTGAGTTGCAGTGTCTCAAATGTGGAGGACATAAGTTTGAATCAAAGTCAGAACATTGTGAACGTGGTTAGAGGCTTCCCGCAATTTAGGGGGTATAGAAACACTGTACCTCATAAACTAGGATTTATCCAGGAACTGTGAACATTACATTTGATGCCTCTCCTGTCGCCCCTCACACTAGTCATTGGTTTACTGGTTTCGTAATACCTTAAGTAGGAAACTCTCTCTCTCTCTCTCTCTCTCTCTCTCTCTCTCTCTCTCTCTCTTTCTCGTGCTGCTAACAATGGCTGAGGCGTCACAGTTAATAGTCTCTTCATACTCTCTTAAACCGAGTCAAAGCCTAATAAGATCTCACAAATCTTCCCAATAATAATAAAAATGGATGGAGTTTTATTTCATTGTGTTATAATTCCTGACGTGCAAAGAGAATATTGACGGCGACTGTACACTTGCTTCAAAAATATTGATGCCCATTTGACATCACTCCCGATTTTTCCAGCCCACATTGATAAACGTGCTTTTGTGACGATGTGTTATGTCGCTTGCTTGTGACATTTCCTAGCTAGTATATACTGATATTTTGTAAATATTCAGACGATAAGAAATGAATCGTCTGTGGACATCAGGACTATAGTGTTCATTTAGGATATCATCACCTTCCTCCCATGCAATGCCGTTCGTAGCTCGTGTACTTGGTTTGTAATTTAACTGGTCCTGAATATTTCAGCCGTCACTGTTTCGTGGTTTCTCACTCTGGATGAACCACACAGATACAGTTATTTCTTATAGTAACACTTTCAGTATGTTTATATTTTTTTGTAGTTTTTATATTTATTTTAGGCAAACCTGCTGATGGTGAAGGAGTGAATGGACGCTGTACTTTATCCCTGCAGCTGGAATGGTCTGTTCTAAGCAGAATTAAATCAGGAGATTAAATAAGAGTGATGCCCTTGGGCAGGAGTTAATGTAATTTATAGTTAATATAAAGGAAATGCTCACACACAAACGCACGCATGGTATAGGGAGAATGCAGTGATCGTGACAGAAGCTTAATCAGCGAAGCCAGCGAAGTTGGAAGAAGGTTATGTATTCACCAGTGTGTTTGTCTGCCTCTCTGTACATGATATCTCAAAAAGATGCTATCAAATTTCAGTTGAATCTGGTGGATAGGTGGGCAGCGAGTCAAGGAAGATCCGAATAGATTTTGAGGTGGATCCAGATCCGACTGATGAAATCAATCATAAATTTTATTGGCACTGGCGGAGGTATGCGCTCTGTGATTGCATATTAATTGATTATATGCTTGTTAAGAGAAAGATGGTTGGGTGTTTCAGTGACACGAAGGTGGAAAGAGAACGGTGGTGAGGACTGTGTGATGGTCTGATTGTGGTATGCAAGGTGAAGTGAAGAGGGACATGGATGAAGAAGGGTGAGATGGGTACTGAGAGGAGACTCCTCAGTGGCTGAAGGCTGTGTCCAACAACTGTGTTTAATAGTCTCCAAGATGAATAAAATCTTGTGATGTTGCAGGAATTAAATAAAATTCCTCCTCGGACTGAATGGGTTAATGGATAGTTTTACTTAAAGGATCCATGTCACTCCCAACATAATTGATAAAATTCTTGAGTGAAATGTCGACGTCATTAAGGCGTCACATTAAGGCATGAAGTATGTGTGCATTTTTCCCTTATGCTTAGTAAATTTAAGCTTTCATGGAATTCTTCCGTTCAGTTGCCTGTTCTGACTTCATAATGCAGTGTATTATAAAAAACTCCTTCACGACGACGACGTCTTATCTCATTTATATTTGTTACCACCAGGCGATTCCATTTAACATTTGAAAGACCTTTTGTGTTGAAGGTATTAACCCCTTCGCTCCGAGGACGAATTTTACATTGTAATCGGACAGCTACCAAACGATTTGATTCACCTAAGGACAGACGTGTGGTAATAATGATGGCAAAGATGTATGTATCCAGCCTTTCTAGTTCGAAAACTCTCCCATGTTAATAAAATCGTCTGAAAGAACCCGGAGTAAAATTTAAAATGCCATCAGATTGAAGGAGTTAATGACGACTATGTACTCCCGCCAGTTCAGAATCTGTCTCCTACGCAAAACAACATTGCCTGTATAAAGCAAGACTGTAATACAGACGACATGCTTGGCCTGACAGGTTAATCCTTAGACGATGTGACGCCATTTCTAAGATTAATATAATCGTCTGGCGATAGTACTGGGTAAAATATTTAAGATTTCTGTTGGCAGGGAATTAATGCAGACAGTTTTTTTTTTTTTTTTTTTTTTTTTTTTTTTTTTTTTTTACTACCTTCAGAATATTTCTCTTTCCAGTATTATCACTTTTCTTTCTGGAAAGGAGTGGGTGGGTTGGGTGGCACGGGTGGAAAGGAGTGAGTGGGTTTGATGGTACTGGTGGAAAGGGGTGGGTGGTATGGGTGGAAAGGAGTGGGTGGGTTGGGTGGCACGGGTGGAAAAGAGTGAGTGGGTTTGATGGTACTGGTGGAAAGGGGTGGGTGGTATGGGTGGAAAGGAGTGGGTGGGTTGGGTGGTGTGGGTGGAAAGGAGTGAGTGGGTTTGGTGGTACTGGTGGAAAGGGGTGGGTGGTATGAGTGGAATGGAGTAGGTGGGTTGGATGGTATGGGTAAAGATGCTAAAGGTGGCGGAACATGACGGGACGAGTGCAGCCTGCGAGGATGGACGTTCAGTAAGGAATCCGTGTTGGTAGTGGAAGGTTTAAGTCTCAGGCTTGTCATACTAGTCTGCTGTGGAAAGTGGGGTGGAGGATAGAAATAAGTAGGATGGATTGAAAGGGATGGTCGGAATAGGGTGGGACGATGGGGAGAGGTTAAGGAGAGTGAGGATATTATACCCTGTAGGGACTGGCATTGTTGAATGGACGTTATGGGCAAGTCAGGGAGTAGTTTAAAGTTTTCTCCAGGAAGAAGAAAACGGAAAGAAAGCACACTCTGCTTTCATATACCTGGCCTTCGTTCATGTGCGTCTAGAATGAGTTAATGAAGGCCCCACTGTTATGAGGGGTATACTCTAAATAAATATATATATATATATATATATATATATATATATATATATATATATATATATATATATATATGAATGTAACAAAAATGAAACTGAGAGATATTGTCGTCATAAGGGCAAATGTAATGCAGACTCCACTAGATATGAAGCTGTGTACGGTCTTGCTACATGTGAAAGCTGGGCCATGAAGGGAACCAGTTTACAGTGTGGCATATTATTCTGAATAGCGAGGAGGGAGACACTGAAGGTTCACTGTGCATACTTTACGCGGGCACGGGATGTGTATTCAAAGCCTGCACAGTAATCAGCTTGGGCCGGGATTGCCATCAACACGGACACCTTTGACGGCATCTGAATTAATGCGTCGGGGACTGTGTGGCCACTGGGAAGGCCAGGTGCTGATTCAGTGTTTACTTAATCCTTGGAAGACGGCAGGCCACACTAAGCCAAATAAAGAAAACACCAACAGACCCATTGGTCCATTCGAGGCTTTTTTTTGGTAGGATAAGTTATATCTAACGTATGAGACAGTCAGTGCACGCGGTACCAGGAACTGTTTTCTGTCGTCGTCAGTGAAAAAGGTGAGTCCAAGAAGGACATGGATGGATGGCGTGATGGATTCCGAATCAGGGGTCTGAGTATCCAAGAGGTGGAATGAAGTGTACGGTAAGGTTCAGAGAAAATTATATGAACATTTTTTTGGGGGGAGGGGGAGGACGGGGACCCAATGTCAGTGATCTGGACGAGTAAGAATTGCCAGGTAATGACCAGCAGTGCCTGGTTGTAGATGTTTCGGATCAACTCAGGGATTGTACAGTAGACCACTAACGGCTTACTGCAGTTGAATGGAGTGTTAGTGAATGATCCGGCTTTCTGGTGTTATCTCGCTGGAAGGGTAGCAGTGAGCAGACATTAACATGTATATATATATATATATATATATATATATATATATATATATATATATATATATATATATATATATATATATATATTAATGGCTGCTCGTTGCTGCCCTGCCTATATGGAAGTACTTTTACATGGAACAGTTTAATGATTTTATTTTCATAAAAAGCAGAGTTTTCAAATCTACCAGAAGACCCGCCGACATGTAAAAATGCCCCCGCTAATACCAGTACACCATACCTATATGGGACAGCCCTAGCATGTATTCAGTATGGACGGTGGGTGTTGGCGCCGAAGTGGTGACATGTGGAGGTGTGTAGGAGGAGTACTGGGCCTTGGGATAGCCCTGAAGCCTTTGCCCACAGTCGAGCTCGTTAAAACGAAAGTTATCAGTATTTTGAGTGTCACATACATAAGTTTCCAGTGGTTCAGATGCCACCATTTCGTCCTTTAATATTGTACAGCTCAGACTAACACCAACCTGACGCGCATTTAATTTTACTTTGATGTTTTGTAAAAGTTTTATCGATATTTCGCTCACCAGGATTATATGCACTGCTGGAAATTTGTTTTTAATGCATTTATACCATTGCTTTCGGGCTTTGATGTGTGTGTGTGTGTGTGTGTGTGTTCAGGGACGTTAGTATTACGTTAATAAACAGACCTCACAGCCCTGTTTTATAGGTCCGTCATTAATTGTACCGGAAAAAATTGCTTTGATATTAAAGAGTTTTAAAAATCACAGTAGTTGCCTCCGCCAAGGAGGTTATGTTTTACCCCTCGTTGGTTTGTTTGTCTGTCTGTCTGTCTGTCTGTCTGTTACCAGGATTATTAAAAAATTTATGAACGGATTTTGATGACATTGCACGGAAAGTTGGGCCATTGCTCAACGAAGAAATGATTAAATTTTGGGCCGGATCCTGATCAGGAGTATCCCGCACAATATCACCAAAAGTTCTTAATGAATTTCAATAACGTTTTGTGGAGAGGTGCGCCATGAATTGATTAAATTCTGGGGCGAATCCGGGTTTACTCAAAAAGTTATGAACTGATTTTGATGAGATTTTGTGGAAAGGTGGGCCATGGGCCGAGGAAGAAATTAAATTTTGAGGCGGATCCGGATCTGGATCCGGAGTATCCCGCACAATGTCTCCAAAAGTTCTTTGTTAATTTCAGTGAAATTTTGTGGAAAGGTGGGCCATGGACCAAGAAAAAAATTGATTAAATTTGGGGGCGGATCCGGATCCGGATCCTTTTTAATGGCAGTGACATTGGCGGAGGTTTGCGCTTTCTGAGTGCTTTCTAGTTTAAGAATTGGATAACAAAGCAGAGGGGGGGGGGATGAAACAAGTGCGTGAGATGAAATGACTGCGTGAAGAAGTTTGCGATTACAGGAAAGTATTTGAGGAAAACTGTAAGGGAGGTTTCAGCGAGAAGTAATTGTGTGAAAAGTAGATAAAGGGGAAAATATTATGGACGTGTGCAGGAGAGATGGTTAAGTTTGTGGAAATGGAATATAGGAGGTGGTGCTCTTGAGACTAAGAAGTTCGTCAAAAATAGTATATGGCGCTGAATATTGGAGACATTCTATGTAGTTTGAAGAAACTGAATGTATTTGTACAAGAGTTAATGGTATGCAGATTGTAGGAGAGAGAGAGAGAGAGAGAGAGAGCGTGCGTGCGTGTGTGTGTGTGTGTGTGTGTGTGTGTGTGTGTGTGTGTGAAATCCACAATTTTCAGGAGCTGTAATTAAACCGAGAGAAGGATCTGTGGTACCGAAAGACTGTAATTACGAACCAACATAAGGCATGCTATCTGCACTTTAGAAGGATTCAGTAAAGACGAACTGTGATCAGGTTATAGATCTGCTTTTTATTCAGTGACATTGAACAGTATAGATCAGTCGTAAAAATGAATGATTTTGTGTTTGTTAAGGAACCGTAAATGTGAAAGAATGTGTGTTGCTTAATTGGGCTGTTTGTAAGTATATACGCTTTAAGAATTGTGTTTGACGGGTGTTTTGTGTGAGAGACGAAAGCAGGAAGGTATCAGTGTGTAAGATGATGCTGTGTACGGGATAGATGTGGGTGCAAGATTGATTGAAAGGATGGCGTGAATGAGTTTAAGAAATTTAAGTGATTAGGAAACATTTAGGAGATTGTGTGTGTGTGTGTGTGTGTGTGTGTGTGTGTGTGTGTGTGTGAGTGAGAGAGAGAGAGAGAGAGAGAGAGAGAGAGAGGTTGCATTAAGAATAATGGGATGAAAGAGTATTGTGTGAGGAAGGTTGTACGTGAAGGCTGAATGGGAAATTGTGAGGAAGGAAGATGGCGGGGTAAAATACGAGGAAAAATTTTCGGGAAAGAGGATGAAGCTGGTGGAAAACTGTGACACAGGGTGTATATATAATGAGGGGAAAACCATGAGAGAATAATTATAATGTTTGTGAAAAGGAGTATGTAGTGTTGCATGTTATGGAAGCAGTGTCTGGAAGTGGTGTAGAATGGAACTTAAAGGGGTTCTATGTAAAGTGAGAAATATTACGTGCAGTTTGGAGAAGATGTATAAAAATATAAAAATTATGTGTGGTTTCGAGAGACTGTAAATAATAATAAATAAAAATAAATGCAGCCAGCGGCTTGGAGGGACGCTGTAATTCCTGTAAATATGAGAGACAGTGTAAGCAGTTTCGCGGAACTGTTGTAAATCTTAAGACCCTGATCAGTTTAAAGCGACTGTTAATGTACATATACTTTCTAGTTTGGAAGAGCATTGTTAAAATAGGAGGATTTGTGCTGTATAACAAGACAGTATGTCAATGTGTGTATTTTTTTACGGCCTGTGTGTGTAAAGATGGTGTTACATTGAGGGAAGAAAGCATGAATCCAACTGTGTATAATGATGCTGAACGCGAGACAGAGGTGAGCATAATATTGCTGACAAGGATGGAATAAATAAGAAATTGATTCCGGAATACGTAAAAGATTGTGTGTGTGTGTGTGTGTGTGTGTGTGTGATGTGGGTAGAGAGAGAGAGAGAGAGAGAGAGACTAGTTACGGGGACCAAGAGTGAGGGCATACATGCATGAGAGGCTAATGAGAGGGAGAATAAATGTTTGTGTGAGAGTGGGCGCTTGGGAGCTTGTGTGCTGAGAGAGAGAGAGAGAGATGATAGGAAACTGTGTGAAAGAGTGAGTTATCTGAAAGAGAGTGTGGGGGTTTTGAATGCGAGAGAGAGACTCTGAGTGAGATAATTTTAAAAGATAATATACTAAAACTATACTTGAGAAACTAAGCACGTGGACAAGGAAAGTGTGTGTGTGTGTGTGTGTGTGTGTGTGTGTGTGTGTGTGTGTTGGGGGGGAATTGCTTGAGGGCCATGAGATTGTGTGTGTGTGTGTGTGTGTGTGTGTGTGTGTTGGGGGGGAATTGCTTGAGGGCCATGAGATTGTGTGTGTGTGTGTGTGTGTGTGTGTGTTGGGGGGGAATTGCTTGAGGGCCATGGGATTGTGTGTGTGTGTGTGTGTGTGTGTGTGTGTGTGTGTGAGTACTGATTGCTTGTGCAGGGTACTAATGAGAGGGAATGTAGGAGTTGGGTGGGACACAGGTAATGGTCTGTTACAGTGTCATTATGTATTACTAACAACAGTGGAATTTGACACAAGTTCTTATTGCAAAGCTAAGGAATCAATTTTGTATAATTTATACGTTTATAGATTGAGGTGGTTAGGAGGAGCAGAAGACAGTGGACAAGGTGGAGAGGTGCTTGGGTATGTCAGGGAGGAAGGTGTGTCTTCGGGAAGAATTGTTATTGAGCATGGACGGATGCCGGAGGCTGGAATGACGTGTGACTGTTACACTGGGCATGATATTGATAGTTTTTCACGTACCTGGTCTTTCCTTGTTTTTTAGTCCTACCTCAAGCACTCTTTATGCAGGGAAATATGGTCAGAATGATGCAGACGTAGGAGAGAACAAGGCGGATGGAGCCAGTGTCAGTTAAATAGTTGTAGTGACGGAAATCAGTGGACGTGCATTACCGTTTGGTGTAGTCAGCATTAATTTGTTGTGATTGTTATTACTGACTTCTCTTGCTGGGATGACGTGGGAGGTGATGGTCAAGTGGCAGAATGGTGGACCGCTAACAGAAAGGCTGCAAGACCGATCCTAATATGCAGCAGGGAACAGTTTGAGAATTTGAGTTGCGTTTAAAACGTCTTAGTTGATGTTCAACATGACCTACGGGCCTGAAATAAACACCCCTGGTAATGCCATCATACCGGTCTTGAATGAAACAGTTGTAACATGTATTCGTTAAGGACGGTGGGAAGTAGCGGCCAAACACGGTGACACAAGTGAGTGGGACGAAGGAGAACTGATGAGCCACAGGGAACAGATTGCATATTTTGTGCCAAGGTTGGAACAAGTTTTGAAAAAGGAAATGAGGTTACAATAATGCTCTCTATTCCATCCAAATATGAAAAAAAGAAAAGAATAACGATTAACTACTGTACATAACGTTGTTTTGCTGTTAACCATCACAAATATTGTTGATTTATTCTTGCCGCTCCTGACAGTTTTGTCCATCATGTGTAATACCTCGCATTATGATGGGGTTAATGACGGATATCAGTTCTGACCCCACTAGTTGAAAAGTCTCCCTTAAGCTAATTAAGGTATATTTGACATCATCGTACCGTGTCCACCACAGATTCATTGTTCCATTTATTTGTCCGTCTCTTCACCTTAGCACTCCACAGGCACTTCCCAGGTAACTTGTTTCAACACTTCTCACTCTTCATCTGTGTTCTTCAGGCATTGTACATGCTTCGCGTCTGTATACTTCCTTAGTCTTGGAACTAATGTACGCTCATTCAATGCTTCTAATATTACTACATTTACATTTCTGTTTCACGTCATTTCGCTGAACCCTTTCATTATTGCCGGACGACACATATTTGATTGCTGCTACCGCCTTATTATTATTATTGTTATTAAAATTATTTTTATTATTATTATTATTATTTATTTATTATAATTATAATTAGTCAACAGTATAAAATCATCATGAAAGTTTTGTGGTGCTCTTGGTACGGTTTTGGGTGCTGATTCCGAAAATCCCATCCGTTTTTTCATAACACGTCTAATTTTTACGATGAGTGATGAACCTTCACGTTAAAACGGTACCGTATATAACAATATTCACATATATTCCTGTTCTTAACACTGCTTATGCTTTTTTGGCAGCTGCTGTTGTTTATTGAATCATTTGAAATGTCACGGCAGTGGAAAAAATAGCCCCGATTGTTTCTGCTATGTCTGTGGTTCGTTCACCCCCAAGGGCCAGCGACGCAACATCACGAACGATATCAAGAAGGTCTGTCATATGTACCTCGGCTGTGCTCTTGCAGATCAAGACAGAAAATGGGCACCTCATGTAATTCGTACAGCTTGTTCGCATAGACTAAGAGATTGGCTGAATAAAAGAAAAAAGGCAATGCCATTCGCCGTTCCCATGATATGGAGGGAGTTGGAAAATCATCTACAGATTGTTACTAATGCAAGGTCAACATATCCTGGTTTTCTGTTAAGAACAAGCACAAGATTGCTGACCCCAGTTTGGAATCCGCTATAAGACCAGTGCCGCACAACGATGATCTTCCCATTCCAATACCACCAGAAGATGGTATCGCCAGTAGCGACGATGAGGACGAAGTTGTAGCCCAAACTGAGTCAGATGAAGCTGCTAAGGATGCAGTGTTTTTAGTTGACAATGAAGACACACCTGAAGAGTTCTCTCAGGGAGAGTTGAATGACATAGTTCGAGATTTGGGACTACCGACGGACAAGGCTGAACTTTTGACATCTCGTTTGAAAGAAAAATGTCTGTTCAAGAAAGATGTTGGGGTAACACACTTCAGAAAACAATATGATCTTTCTTCATATTTTTCTGTTGATGGACCACTGTGTTTCTACAACGACATTGATGGATTGTTCCGCTGCCTGTCAGGAATGCCACTGAAGGTAAAGAACAAACGAATGGAAGACAAGGATATTATGACGATGGGAAGGGAATTGCGCAGGAGGAGAGAGGACGTGATAAACTTGAAAAAGGGAGGTAAGGGTAACAGAAACACATTACAATAATAATTAAAGAAGGGAATGACAGAAAGAAAAATAATGTAAAAAAGATAAAGTATCAAGGAAAAAAAGCTATGCAGGAAGTATAATTAAAAAAAAAAAAAAAAGACAGGCAAGGGATGTAGAAATCAACTACAGAAAAAGAGGGGAATAAGAAAGGTAAAAATGACACACAGGATCTCCAATAATTAGCGAGAAAAGAGACGAATAGCAGAAAAGAGACGCCAATAACTCGATGCCGGAAGCGACGAGGAATGAAATATGAGTCGAACGATCAAAGACGAAACTGAAAAAGGACGTAGGAAGGAAGGAATGAGACGGACGAAGAAAAAAAGGGGGTGATGGGAGGGGGTCAGAGGCGATGAAGGCAGTGAGGTGAGAGAGCGGAGAGGAAGCGCCAGTCAGGAGTAAGGCGGATATTAAAGTCATCCATGAAGTAGTTTTTACCGGCACCGTAAGACGCTGGATTAAAGGTGACGACTGGATTTCTTGGTCGTCTTTTTGGTTTAAACATCAACACGTCTATATTGGTCACTCTTCAACGTCCATTCACACGGGGTACACCATTCTTCCACTCATACACGTAGCCACTGGGGAGCAGGGGGGGCAGTTTGTTCCCCCTGGGAAAATTTTGGGGAAATGCTAAAAGGGATTTTTGGCATAGTTCTTGTATGACAATACAGTTTTCTTAATTTTACCACTTGTATATTAAACAGTATAATCTGCTTCCAAAAATATTTATTTGGGAGCAATAATTTCCTTTGAAATTGAAAGCTAGACTAAATATTATAAAACCCTTGGGAAAACATGACCAGTTATAACTTAACAATTTCCCCTCTCACGTTAGATTACGTGGTTAATATTAGAGCTCTAATGATGTTTTGCACTTGAATCCTAATGAGGTGTAAAAATGGCCTTCCTGTCCCCTCAGCCACATCCTCTCACCCTGCAGCCATATCCTCTCACCCTGTAGACAGTTGCAAACAAACACTGCACAATTATTGTTACAAACAACTGAAACAAGCAGAATTTTTGAAGACTGCACGAAGCCAGTTTGATCACCTCAGACTACATCTTGGAAGGTAAGCAGATGTAAATATGTGTGCCAAGTGCCTCGTTTGGGTGGAGGACAGGAGGACGAGTTCGTCCCCACTTTTTGAAGCCTGGGAAACAAACTATCTTTTGTCCCCCTCCCCTCCGCTTTTCTAGGTGAAAATTTTCAGGATGAATAGCTATACTCCGTTTTTCTTTTTTTTTCCTTAATGGAAAAATCCTTTCTGTACAGTACAGTACAGTTCAGGTGATATGAAAATCATTCCCTGCTGACCGGGGCAGGTCGAGTGGTCACCTGAGTCAAGCATTAGGAGAGGTTAATCTCACCAGATGTATTTACTTATTTCAGTCTTGACGTATGCACCACCCCTGATGCCTGAGCCAATGAGAATCACACTAAAAGAATAAGTAGTGGTAAACAGAATTTCTATCGGCTACCACCACAGCAATAGTACAAAACAGAATACCAGACTGGGGGTGGGTGCGGCTGCGAATTTTAATTTACACATACGTGCTAAGTGGAGAGAGAGAGAGAGAGAGAGAGAGAGAGAGAGAAACCGCAAAGGAAAATAGAAAAAAGCGATAGTATCACCGATGTGGGAAAGTGTGTATGTTCGGGACACTCAGGCCAGTGTGGTGACAGATACTTTGGGGAAATATTCGACGTGTTTGTCCCCCCCCCCCTGGCAAGAATCCTGGATACGCCACTGCTTCCACTGTTCCACCATCCACGATCATTCCAGCCCATCCAGCATGCTTGTTTCCGCCGTCCTCATCCATTTTCGACATATCATATCCATCAGTATCATACGGCACCTCTTATACATAGTTCATTTTCAAGGTGTACTCCTGTCCTGCCCTTGACCCACTATCATCCCATCCTGCACACTTCACGCAGACCACCCACTGTTTGCTCACCAATCGAATTTCTACGAGAAAGTCTGTCTTACCGACCGACCTACAACGCCTATTTAAACAGTCCGTACTTCTCCTTTATGCCCCACCACATACCCACATCTCTGCCCATCTCACCTACTCATCAACCTCCCCCCTCTCCCAAAGAAAAAAGAATCAATATGCAGTATCTTGAAAACTTTTGCACCGGAAGGTCGAATTTTTGGCACACGTCTTCCTAGGCAGGACCTGAAGTGATTTTAATTGACGTGAATCGATCTGATGGACCTGATGGCACATGAAAAGACCAGAGAGAACCAGATCGGCATGAATCATTATATCTCGAAAACCATTGCTCCAACAACTGTGATTGTTAACACACTCCATGGGCAGTTCATGAAGCGTTCTGTATTGATATGGGTCGATCTGATGGACATGAAATGAACTGACATGACTGACATCAACAGGAGTGTGCCTGAACTGGTCTGCTTAGTTCTGAATATGGCTGAAATGAACCAGAATAACTAAAGTGGCTCTAAATTGACAACATGGATGTGAATGGATCTTGGTGGGCCAGCAGATGCCTGAGTGGATCTGACTGGACCTCACTGGACCTAAGCTGATATAACTGGACCAGGACTGACATGACGAATCTGAATTGCTGTGAATAGGCCCAGGTGAATGTGGTGATCCCTAATTGACGTACAGTAATTGAACCTGATGGCCTTAATGTCTGATCAGATTCTGGTTGGACGGATATGGACTTAAAGGACCTGACTGGATGTAAAGTAGCACTGAAGAAACTGCTTGGCTGTAACTAGACGTGAACGGACATAAAAGGCCATAAAAACATCGTGTTAAAGGGTCAATTCTTTCAAAATAATAACTTGTATATTCCTTCTACTGGCAAGGTATTTTATATAAGTTGAGAGAAGTGTTGTAGTGAAGGGGTTAATGAAGGCCGTATAACCCATCCCTGTCGATGTGTCCCTCCTGAGCTGAATATAACCGTCAGGGAGGAGAGAAATTAAAGCAAATTACGTCAGTGCAATAAAAGAATAAAGGGAGACAACCCGTAGTAAGGGTTTAATGAAGGTTGTGTTCTATAAGTCTCTCATGAGATGAGTACAGTTGTCCGAAAGTAGCAAGAGTAAACAATGTAGGCCAGCTGCAAAAGCCAAACAACGGTGGCCAACATACCCACCGTGCACTGACATACTTTTCAAAATTGTCATGGTAACCAATGAACACACAAGAACACATGGTACCCAAATGTATTTGTATGATTTGACCTTTGACCACATGAAACCCTTTACAAGACCTAAATCCAAAAAAACGAATAAAAAGGTATCAGGGAAATTTGCCAAGACTGAAGCGAACTGGTGAAGAAATAAAGGATTGGCGCCAAGTGGAATGAAAGAGAGAGGGAAAGGACGAAAGGAATAATAATAATAATAATAATAACTACTAATTACAAGAAACTGAGGAAATAGGGTATTACTGGACCCTAGAGTGTAGAGATAATCATCTTGCATTCTACCTATATATCTATCTATTGCCAGACGCCTCAATCCCGTTTGGGGTGGCCACAAACAAATCGCCTCCAAGTCACCCTGTCCCCCGCCATTTCACTGCCCTGCTCCCAACTCGCACCCCCATCTCTCATATACCTCTCCATCCCATCCCTCCATCTCATCCTCGGCCTCCCCCTCCCTCTTCCCCCCTCCACCTCACTCACATACACTCTCTTCGTCAGTCTTTCACCCTCCATCCTCTCCACATGGCCAAACCATCTCAGTGTGTTCCTCATAACGCTTCCTATCACATCCACATCCACACCACAACGCTCCTTTATATCCTCATTCGTCAGCCTGTCTCTCCACGTGACTCCACAGGCTCCTTTTAAATAACTCATTTCCACTGCTTTCACTCTTGACTTGTGTCCTTCCAACAATGTCGAAGCTTCACTTCCGTACGTTAGAGTTGGTATCACAATACTGTCATGTAGTAACTTTTCACTTCCATGCTCACTTCCCTGTTTCTTATCACTGCTTTCAAAGAACCAGCAACCTTTCTTCCCTGCTGTACCCTTTCAAGCACTTCACCCTCCAAACCTCCATCCTTACTCATCACACTACCCAAGTACTTAAACGTACTCAAATTTTCCAATTCCCCACCATCCAACCTCGCTGTACATTCACTAACTTCACCTCTCTCAAAGACCATCACTTTACTCTTCCCTGCGTTCACCTTTAGATTCCGTTTCTTACACACTCTTTCAAACTCATCCACCAAGCCTTGCAGCTCCCCTTCGTCTTCACTCAACAACACAGTATCATCTGCAAACAACAGTACAGGGAGTTTCCAAACACTATCCTCTCTCACCAGGGCCACTCCAACATCCACTACCCTACTTTGTACCTCTTTTATTACCCCATCCATGTACAGATTGAACAACCATGGAGACATGACACATCCGTGTTTCAAACCAACTTTCAAAGAGAAAAATTCACTTAGTTCACCATCCACACGCACTGCAGCCTTCGCACCATCGTACATACTCTTCACAGCATTCAACAACTTCCCATCTACTCCATATATTCTTAACACTTTCCACAATCCTTGTCTATCCACCCTGTCATATGCTTTCTCCAGATCCATGAAAGCCGCATACAACTTCTTTCCCTTCTCTAGAAACGTTTCCACTAAAGATCTAAGAATGAATATCAGATCTACACAACCTCTTCCCTTCCTAAAGCCTCCCTGTTCTTCTCCAATTAATTTCTCTGTTCTTTCTCTAACTCTGCCTATAATTATCCTACCATACACTTTTCCTATTATACTAAGAAGACAAATGCCCCTATGATTACCACACACTTCTTTTTCCCCTTTTCCTTTGTACAAGGGAATAATTATACCTGACTTCCAATCCTCCGGGAATCTACCTTCCTCCCAGGCCAATCTGCACATCTTCCACATCCATTCTACTACTATCTCTTCCCCCATGCTTCAGCATTTCATCACACTCTCCATCAATTTCTGGGGCTTTCCCCGATTTAACTTTCTTCATTGCTTCCACAACTTCTATCCTATTGATTTCTTCCTGTCTTCTCACCTCCCTCCTTCTCCCAGCCATTCCCCAGCCACTTATACTCGGATTACTTCCATCCTCTACGTTCAACAATTCCTTAAAGTGTTCTCTCCATCTGTTCACTTTTTCTCCCTTCTCCAAGAGTAATCTACCATTTTTATCTTTCACTCCCCTGCTAACTTCACTTCCACCCTGTCTTACTCTTTTCACTTCTCTCCAGAACATTTTCTTACAGTCCCTCCACTTTACACTCAAATTCCTTCCAAATTCCTCATCCACTCTCTTCTTACTCTCTCTTACTAATCTTTTCACCTCTCTCTTTCTTACCACATATAACTCTCTCTACCGCCTCTCAACTTCTTCCACGCCCCTATTTCTCATCCATTCATTGTATGCTTTCTTCTTTTGTGCCACAGCCTGTTTCACCTCTTCAGTCCACCACGCTGTTCCTTGCACCCCCCTCCGTCTTCTCTTCCTTCCACACACCACATCACATGCTGCACATATTTCTTCTGTAAATATCTTACACACATCTTCCACGTCTCCCATCTGCTCCAATTCATATTTGCCCAATCGTTCCTCCACTTCTCTCTTATACTCTGCCTTTTTCACATCCTCTTGTAACCTTTCCACTCTCCTTGCAACTACTCCTTCCTCTCGTCTTTCCCTTCTTCTATTCCTCCATCTTACTTGCATTCTAATTCTGGCCACCACCAAGTAGTGGTCAGAAAGTCCACTTCCCCAACCTCTATACACTCTTGCATCCTTTACACATCTTCGCATCCTTTCAACAACACACACATAATCAATCATTGCCTTCCTTTCATTCAGTTCACCACCCACCCTTCTCATCACTCGCCATGTATACCTGTGAATCATTTTATGCCTGAAGAGGGTATTGGCTATCACCAACCCCCTCCCAGCACAAATGTTTACTAACGCACTCCCATTCTCATCTATCTCAGCAGGCACACCCCACTCACCAACTATTCCATCCACCTTCACATTCCCAACTTTACCATTCATATCACCAATCAAAAACACTCTCTCATTCCTTCCAAACTTTTCCATGCACACTTCCACATAATTTTGTCCAGAACTCTTCTCTCACTCTTCTAGCACGATCTTGCGTTGGCGCATACACACACACAATCGCCCACATTTGTATTCCAACTTTCAACACAGGTAATATTTCCACCCGGGTTCATTCACCTGTTCACAAAAGACTTTCTTCCCACACAGCAATTTTACCCTTCCCCAAAACATTTACTTCTGGCATTTAAACCCATTCACTACGCAAGCGTTATTTTGTTCATCATTCCTGCTACATCCAAACAACTCATTTGTTAATTTATTTGGTTCATTTATTATTTTGCCTCATGGGAGCTCTCTAGTATGGAAAAGGTCATTGAAGACTCTGTCTAACCGCTCCAGTTCGAAAAGTCAGCACAAAGATGAACATAATTCTCAGGAAATAGGAATAACATCAATATATAATTGCTTTCAGTCGACATGTTAAATATATACACTCAGATCCAATCTCTTATTCAGAGACTTTCGATTCACCACCAACATTTTTTCCGCCTCAGAACATTCCCCCAGACATTCTTGAGGAGCAAGACCAATGCTTAACAGCATCACGCACCGGTGGCCGAGGAGGAAATACTATTGAAAAACGTTCATTGGGACGGTAAATAGAGTTCTAAAGCTTTTCCTTCCTACTACTTCCCTCTCCATTCCTGCCCACGTCTGTAGCAGCTTTTTAGTCTCTCTCTCTCTCTCTCTCTCTCTCTCTCTCTCTCTCTCTCCATTTCTGACTCTTCTTATCACTGACTCCTCTTTTTCTCCCCCTCTTCTTTGTTCCCCACCTCTCCTCCCCACGCTTTTCTTCCTCTTGGTCCCCTTCCTTCCTCTTCGCCTCCCATATCTCACTTCCTCACTCCACTTTTAGCCACTCTTCTTTTCTTCTCCTTCCATTCATCCTCTTTCCTATGAGTTTTTTCCTCCTTTTCCCTTACCTTCATCTCTCCTGGTGCTCTTCTTTTTCTCTGCTTTCCCATCTGTTCACCATCTTTCTTCCTTCCCATAATAATCTGCTTCCTCTTTTTCGTCCATCGCCTCCTCTTCCCCTCTTCCTCTTTTATAGCCTCTTCTTCTAGCTTCAGCCTCCTTCTCTCCGTCTAGTTGCCTTGACTCCCCTCTCCCTCACGACACCTCCCTCCTTCTCTCCTCCTTTCTTGGTCCGGTCCCCTCTCCTTATCCCATTTTCTTCTCCTTTTCTTCACTTCCCACTCCCATCTGAACCTCACACAGCTTAATCCTCCTCTTTTCTCACTCCTCTCAGCCTTCTTTCCACTGCTGTCTTTGCCTCTTGTTCACTCCTCTCCCCTCTTGACATTCAGCCTCTTGCTGTTCCTGTTCTCCTCTCCCCCAACCATTCTCCTGTTACTTTAATATACAGTATATACATCAGCACTTTGGATTTAATGTATTTCCTTTCTTTCCTCAGGCTATTTTCCATTAGGCTTGTTGACCTGCTTGTTTACGGGTATTTTACGCAACTTTGCCAGTTATGTAGCAGAGATGATAGCAAGGTGGGAAAGACGAAAGTAGAATTAACTGTTTTGGGAAAGAAAAAAGAAAGAGTGACGCCAAGGACACTAGAAAACTAGATTTTGTTTATTAACTGACTGTCGAACGCCAATAATTTAATTTTCCAATCACAGACCCCTGACCTATTTCTGGTCCCCTCCTCCTCCTCCTCCTCCTCCTTTTCTTCATCTTCTTCTTCTTCTTCTGCCTTCCTCCCTGCTTGCTTCCGTGTCTTTCTGCCTGCCTCCCTGTGTGCTACCATGTCTGCCTGTCTGCTACCGTGCCTGCCTGCCTCCCTGCCTTGTGATAGGCTTTATCTGTACCATAAGCCTATTGGATGTACAGTCAAAAAAAAAAAAAAAAATCGCACACCTTACTGCACGTATTGTTCTGAAACATGGACGATGCATTGTGATATATGGAGCAGCCAGTGATTATAAGTGCATATATTATCCTTGGTATTATTGAGACTCAAAATCACACATACTGTAGTTCACATTCTTGTTCTGTTTTTTAAGGCACCAGGTTTATAAATTCATGTGTGTCCCACAAAACTCGCTCATTTTCCCATCCATCGTACCCCAGGCGTGCCATACTTTTTGTCTTGACTGTACAGTGTTGCATAAACACAGGTGATCTACTCGTACTTACTGTGATATGTCTGTTATGATCTTAGATGAGGCAAGAGAGAAGGATCGTATTTTAATTTAGAATTATTTATAGCAGGTACATAACACTTCACACACACACACACACACACACACACACACACACACACACACACACACACACACACACACACACACACACACACACACGGCGTCATTAGGGCTTCACGCAGAGAGGACATTGTTGGTTCAGGGATCCAATGTTGTGGTGGGAGTGAGTGAGGAAGATGTTTTCAATGTGAGGATCGTTTGATTAAGGAAAGAGAGCAAGGAATAAGCACTCCATAAACCATCTCTCTCTCTCTCTCTCTCTCTCTCTCTCTGTATCTGTTTATCAGTTTGTCTTTATAACCATCTGCCCATCCATCCATTTATTTACCGTATTCCCAGCTGGAACGAGAGGTCAGAATGAAGGTTCAGTGAACACAGATTGTCCCTGTAAATCAGCGCAAAGGAGGGTGTGTGTGTGTGTGTGTGTGTGTGTGTGTGTGTGTGTGTGTGTGTGTGTGTGTGTGTGTGTGTGTGTGTGTGTGTGTGTGTGTGTGTAAAAGGCATCAGTATTATGAAAGGAAGACTATATCTGAGAGAAATTAGTGTGGATGGGTGCAGCAGTGTTTTGTATTTAATGCCTGGGACTGAAGTAACATTGTACAGGGGTGCGGGCGTGGTGGTGTTGGCTCAGAGGGAATTTACACACATACATCCTGTCAATGGCCCACTTTGTCAGGGCTCTGTCGTGTCGGCCCATTCACTTTCAATAATAAAGGATCGGCAGCGTTTGTATCTACCAGACACAGGTGTTAGCATCGTTGTGGGTTCCGTCTACCAAAATCCGTACTAGTTTATTGTAGTAATTCAAGCTGATGGATGTTACGTCTTACATCAGATTGTTCTGTAATTTACGCCTGTACTGCATTATCATCATCATCGTCGTAGTCATCGTCAGTTAGCATGAACATTACAAAGACTTATTTTGGCTATTCTGGGAGCTAATCGTTTCAGTTCCATATTCCTATTTGTATGTTATTCTTGCTATCTGCTGATGATTTTATTCAGCTTTGGAGAGTCTCCGAATTGAAGGAGACTGATGTAGCTTTGATCCGTTCTTACAGCTAGAGATCCTCCCAAATCTGAATGCATTGTCTTAGGGCAGAATGCTTATGAGGAAAAATCCGTTAACTAAGTGACTCTGGCGAGGTGGATCAAGTTGTTTAATTGTACCGAATATGGTTTTTCTTAGATACAGTAAGGGCAGTGAACATACAACATAGAATTACATGTGGATTTAAAATGTCGGTCCACTTCATTATAATCAGTAGCAAAACAGTGACCATTGAATTTCAGAACCCAGTAATACGATCTTCGAAACCTTTCCAGCATACCAAAATATCGTTGGAGTTTCCTAAAGTTTTGACTAAACATTGAAATAGTATTACAGTTTTCAACTGTCCATGAATAACAGAGTTCATCGCTAATGTGGTCCTTGTTCAGTGATGGCCTCATCTGATAATTTTAATCCTGTGAGGCAAGGCGTAAGGCGTGGCTGATATTTACAAGTGATGCAAGGGAAACATAATTGCGAATGTGTTGGGCATGTCGGAATTATGTGAAATTATGTGTGTGGATAACAAGTTCTTATGTAGAGATTCATGATTGTGTTATGTGTACCTTTTCACTGGCTAGTTGTCTCCTTCTGGGAGATGAGATCGAGTTTCAGCAATAGTTTAAGTTTTGGCGTTAGATCGCAGTGTTGCATCAGAGAGCAATAGGGTGTCCACGTGACTGGTTTTAAACAATATGTCGTCGAGCATAAGATATCGTCGGCAGACAGTCTGACTGGTGGACTGTCCAATAGGCTGTCTGATGGACGAGTGTGAGATGTTTCAAGACAACAAGTAATTGTATGGAAGGTTTGCTGGCAGCCGACTGTAAGCAAGAAGGTTTACTGTGGGAGGGTGAAGGACCTCCGTAACCAGACTTGTCACTCCAGTCTTGTAGTGCAGTGTGGTACGTGTTGATTTAAGCTGTGTACGTGTGTATTCGTGTGTGTGTGTGTGTGTGTGTGTGTGTGTGTGTGTGTGTGTCTGTCTGTCTGTCTGTGTGTGGGTGTGTGCGTGCGTGCGTGTACTCTCACGCCACCTCTCCACCATCATTACGCACAGACTCTGAGGCAGGGTTAAGGGTCGTGGTGGAGGGGTAAGACAGAGAGGGAGGACGGCAAGGCAGCAGGGGAATCATGTGTATGACACTGCAAGTGGCAGGGTGCTGGACGGCCATCTGTAAGGACATGAAACCGATCCCATGTTGGGGCAGTGACTAGTATGGATATTACATTTTAAAACAGTGCTGTAAGCTAGTAATAGATCTTCCACATGTCCCACTGCCATGTCGTAGAATCACACCGCTAGCGCCATCACACCAGTCCTGAATAAGACAACCCAAGTGTGTGTATGGATATTGGGTGTTAGTGCCCAAGCAGCAACATTTGAAGTTGTGACCATTTCTCTTTATAACAGCTCCATAGTAATTCTCTTCGTATTATATTCTCAGTCAGCATTCTGTTCACTATGTGTGAATGTCATGGTCAACCATATAGTAAAGCACAGTAAGCCAGTATACATGGTGATTAAGATGGATACAGAACTGCTAAACTCAGCATCTGTTCCCACACGCCCTGTACCGTCTCGGGCCACAGAACTTCTGCCTTTCACACAGTCGGATTTATACCTGCCCGCCTGTCATATACCTGCATAACCTGTGCAGTTATTCAGTAAACCTACGGCAAGATTCTATGTTTGCCATCACCCCCAGGAGTGCACGTAGGAGGACCATTGGACGTAGGGAAGATGTTATCTGTTGTATGGCCGGAGTTTGATACGTAAAAAGTTAAAGACATGTTACATTAACTTCATCGTCGACCGTACACTCACTTCACTTTCACTTATACAGCCGGCATATTGTATTCTGTTTCATTGTGTGCAACACAAAAACAGTCTGCACAAGAGTATCCAGTGAAAGAGAAACAGTGGGGGTGACGATGGCTGCAATAACCGTTTGGTCTGTGGATTAAAAAAAAAAAATAAAGGGCTTCGTTTAAAACGCCAGTACATACCGTGTTTGAAATATGGTATTAGCGGTAGAAAGAAAGTTCGACTGAACGGAACTGTTCGTTTGTTGCAATATTGCGTATGAGAAATTCTTTTGTATGTAACATATGGATTTACGAGCATATATCGCCATTACACTGACGAGGTGTGCCCTCACGTGGTGGCACTGATATGGCCAGCCAGCTTCACTGAATAATTATACAAACGTCCCTCAAGTCACTCCCTATCCCCCGAAAAGACGATGGTGGACTGCAGGAAAAGGTCAGCTTCAGCCAGCAGTGCAGTGGGTTCAAATTCAGATGAACCTGGGGCTACAACTATTGCCACTAAACACCGACATAGTTTGTATCAGAAACATACAATCAGAGAATATTAAACCCTTCACTGCGGTGACGTTATTTTTAGAATTATGTTCTTGGTATCTTTAGACGGTTATATTCAGCTTAGGTGAGACCTGTACCAGAGAACAAAGGCTGTACCGAACCCCCTCCTGTTCAGACAGACTCTGTTAAAATTAAGATAACCATCCAATCACAGCAAGAACAAAACACAAATGATGTCATACCGACAAGTCTAATGTGGATAAAGTAAAAAGCTCGCAGACAAAGAGGTTTTCCGGTATCCTGTAAGCCCATGCTAATATGACCCTTTATGTAATGTATTGTACTAGATGCCGCGGGTTTGTCAAACAGCCAGCAGAATACTGAACTCAGATTTCCTTACAAACTGCAACCATGACGGTCAGACAGACTAGTTTTTTAATCCAGCTAACGAGTTGCCATTTTGTTCACCTGAGTGAGTCATAGGTGTTAATGAATGAGTGAACTGTTTCAGCTGTTCGCGCCAGATAATATTGTTTAAGTTGAATAACGAAAGAGTAACATTTCTTGTACATTGTCTTTATTGTCAAGATACGCTGCCAACGCCACCTTTTCACCCTCCCACCCGCAAAACCCCATTGAAAAGGCGTCTAGAGGTAGCAAGAAATAACTAAAAACATTATCGCATTGAAAGGGGTAAATGCTTGAAAATCGTAAGAGAGCACGACGTCATATTTTATCCTTCCTCCATGTTAATTATTTTTATTTCCCATAACAATTACTGACCATTTCGCTTCCCACTTGTGAGGCCCAAGAAAAAAAATGTCGACGTAAAAAAAAAAAAAAAAAAAAAAAAAAAAGTGAATCAATATTACTTTCATCCTCCATTCTTGTTCATTGTTTTTACATACGGGAAACTACCACCACCACCCCCTCACTCCCCCATCAGCCAGAACTCATATTAAAACATACAGATATGGCAAGAATGCACGAAAATGAAGCAATTTCGTATTTCTCCCTTGTTCATCGTTTTTACATCCAGTAAATACTTCAACCTCCACCACATACTTCCGCCCCTACCAGACACCATTTCTTGCCACCTTCCTAAAGTTTTCCCAACCCCTTAGGGACTGCAGCTTCAAGTTAAAAATACACGTTCGAGATGCAGTTGTTATTCGGGTGAGGCACAAGTTGTAGTTGTGGTCGGTGCCACAAGTGGGCAGCAAAACAGCCTGTGTGCATCCAGTGTGTGGGTAGAGGTGAACAGAAAGGTTCTTGTGTCCTTAACACAAACGGTTTCCTGTCAGTAGTTGTTTCTCCACCCTTCCTCTCTCCTTACATACTGATCTGTTTACCAGTAACACACGAGAGGGTAAAGCATGAGAAGCACCGAAGCCAAGGCCACAATATTTCAGAAATTGTAAATAATACATACAGAGCCATGATAACTGAATGGTAACTTGTCCACCTCACTACACATGGCTGAACCACACCACGGCCACACTACACCATTACACCCATACAGTGGAGTTCATACACCAGGGTCCACGGGTTTATTACACCACACCACCCATCACGTTAGACACCATCGGCCACAACACACCAACACCAATTTTAGCTGCACCACCACACTGCAAACGGACTGCACTACATTAGATTTCGGTACACTACGCTACACTACACTACACTACGCTACACTGAACCACATTACACTGCGCTACAATGAACCACATTACACTGCGCTACAATGAACCACATTACACTGTACTACATACACTACACTACACTACACCACACTACACTACACTACACTACACTACAATACATTTAGCTACACTACGGGGCACCACACAACGCCAAACTACAGTACACTGCATCACACTACAGTCACTACATTTCTCCACACTACACAATACAACATTGTACCACACTACTCTACATTTCCCTATTCTATACACTATGCTACACAGAAACGCCACTGGCGATATAGGCCCACCATGCCACACACCACCACAACTACCACAGCCACCATCATCGTCATCGGCGCAACCAACGCCATCAACAACCACCATCACACCTACCACAACTACCACACAACCACTACCATTACAGCCACCATCGTCTTCACCACCACTACCACCACCACAGCCACTCTGATCGTCTTAGTATCGTGGTATGTTGGTGTGTGCATATTTTATATAAATATCCTGCACGGTGTGTATGCAGCACTCACTACATAAATCTTTGTGTGTGTGTGTGTGTGTGTGTGTGTGTGTGTGTGTGTGTGTGTGTGTGTGTGTCGCTGAAACGCAACGAATGACACGACGAAATGTTGAAAGGAAAAACCAAATTGAGGTAGTGTAATATAACAGTTTGGTGAGTTAGGGTATATTCAGATCTGATGTCATCATGCCTGTCTATCTAATATTCTGCTTTGAAAGGAACGTCATCACTTCCCTTTTTACGCTGCTTCACTAGGAATCCCATAAATGAGATCAAAGACTCGATCCGAACCATACCTGATCTCTCTCTCTCTCTCTCTCTCTCTCTCTCTCTCTCTCTCTCTCTCGTCTGTCCCTGTGTTTTCATTTTTCGTTTTTCCCTTCCCCTCATGGTCTTCTGTTTTCTTGTAAATATTTTGTTTACTTTCCTCCTCCCTCCTTCAGCCACTTTTTTCATTGTATCCTTTGCCTGCTCTAATTTGCATCAATTTTGTTCTTGCCCTCTCATTCTCTGTCTCTCCCACTTTTTCCCTTCGGTACAATCCATTTTTTTTTCCTTTAGTTTTCTCTCTCTTCTTTCTTCAATCCCTCTTTCTCTGTTTACTTCATTTTCATTTTCATTTTCTTCTCATTCCTTCTCACACTGTAGAGTCAACAATCAGGCTTGGAACACTGGTCACAAGTTGCCAGTGCAGCTATACACTCAAACATTGCCATTGGTAATGTGGATGGGCTGAGGTAAGACCCACAAACAAGGAAGGACAAAGCGACAGAGTAGGAGAACTGCCACCAGCATGCCCATTAGCTCTGCCATGATAGTTGGATGAGGTCAGGTCAGGTCAGGCCGAGAATATTGACAAGGACTTCCATGTGCTTTTGGACAGTAATTGTATTTGTTTGTTATCACAGAAGCCATTACATTTAATCTGATCAGTTCACTATGACAGAGGCTCTCAGACTGTATGTCTAAGTGACTGAAGTAAAACTACAACGATACCTAAAAACACATAAAAAGAATCATGGTCAAAGGGAAAATGGGACTACTGTATATAAATATTTAAAAATTAAGAAGATTATTATCACCAGGGGCTAGAAGGTCTGGAAAGGAAAAAAAAAAAAAAATAAAGCCTATTCTTCCAATCCGATCAAATTTACATTTTTTTTTTTTCCTAGCCGAATTTAATTTCGGGAGTATCAGAGGTCGGTAGAAAAATTATGCAGCCGCCAACCTCTGTCAAATGAACATGCCAGCTGTCCTTCTAAGGGCTCTGTTGTTAAGACCACACCAGCCAAACAAACAAACAAAAAAAGACTAGTTCAAATAAAAGAGACGGCTCATAATAATATAAGAAAATTACTGCAGTCGGCTGGTTGGCCCATGCTAGACATTTCCTGTAAGAATGTGTCCCGACTTTAAGAATAAGACAAGGATAGTAAAGAAGATGGCAGAATTATTAAGGTCCACACAAACTCATCATCCTATACAATTCTCCATCTAACTTCAGAAGATGTCCTCCCTGAGGTAAATAAAACCATTTGAAAGAAAATGGAATTAGGAGTACCAAATGACCTTACAAATATTCACGTTAGGCTATTTTCATCAGCATAACGTATACATTAATAACATCATCATTCACTGCAACCCTCTCATTAACCCCTTTGTTACGAGAGGTTCCGCCAGAGCTGAAAAAATCGTCTGACTAGTATGAATAAAATATATGGCTTAGTCCCTCTAAATCCACGTAACCTGAAGTTCTTTTACTTTAACTAGGCGGAGATCCTGGTCCCTTTGCAGCTTAATTCCCGCAGCCCAGTGGCAGAATAAGACTACGGCTCGACATCCTTCCATAACACCTTTTTGTGACTAGCGTCATATTCTAGTATTATTCTATTCTTACAGCTCAACATTCACGATGGAGACGTGGCCATTTCGCCTAGTTGAAGTGAACAGAGTAAAGTCGTTCTCCATAATCCTGTCATAACTTCCTTCACTACCAGGGGTACTTTTTGAGCTAAAGGGGAAAAAAAGTCTGAAAGCAAATAGAATTAAATAGAACCAAATAACTTACTAGTACAGTGTTGATAATTTCATGGCGCTATGTTGTGCTGGTGTCGTTATTTTTACATGCGGGAGCTTCTTTAGGAACCGGACTGTCCGTTATTCACTCACTAACGATTTCTGGAAACAAGGTGCTCAACTCCCGGTGAATATAGCGGTGCCGGATCTTGTAGTTCTGTACTGGTTTGTTACAATTGTAATTTTCAAAGCAGTGTTTTGTTGGCTTTGTTATAATAAATGTGGTTATTTTTTAACCCTAGCATTTGTTGCTATTGTTAATTTACGTATTCATATGATTTTGTAGGCGTCATTTTAAGTTAATTTTGTTTGTTTAATCAAGCTCATCACTTTTTGGGGTTTTTTTTTTTTTTTTTTTTTTTTTTTTTTTTTTTTTGTAATCATTTACCGGGACTGGACACGCATTTTGTTATTTATGTATATTCATTGTGGTCATGGCCTCATTTTACTTTTGCAAATGTTTTGTGCATACTCACATAATAAGTCTTGCTGTATGTTGGTTTTGTGGTGCTGGGTATTTTCAGTTTTATTCTGGGAAGACTGTGGTAGTACTTGTTATCAGGGCGTTAATTTACGTTACTTTGTGTTCTTTTAGGTATCTATTTCAGGGCATCATTTGATATGTTTAGTTGTTTAAGGTCGTTAATTTACGTTACTTTGTGTTCTTTTAGGTATCTATTTCAGGGCATCATTTGATATGTTTAGTTGTTTAAGGTTTGCTCGTTTTGTTTTGGTGAGATAGTATGTTCTTGTATTATACACGTAGTCGTACATCGGAAAGGGTTATTTTATGTTGGTGTTACAGATGTGGCCATAATTCAGGAACCTCATTTGGTGGAGGTAACTCAGAGAAGGATGGGAGGTGGTGAGTGGATCTGACTTCCTCTCTTAGTGTCCTACTTTATCACTATTATCACTGCACACACACACACACACACACACACACACACACACACACACACACACACACACACACACAAAGGTGTATATCTATTTCTGACACTTCATTTTTCCAGATATATTCGCTTGGCAGCTTTAACTCCAATGCGTCCCGTTGTGTAGGACGAGTTCGGCTGACATACAGACGGACAAACCAACAGATATAGAGAAAGCTGACATTCCGACTCTTCCCAAACCACTGGGGTTGAGTGGGGTTAGGGACCTGAGATAATGTGTTTGCAAGATTCATAAAATCAATAACCGATCATGTAATTAACAGAATTATTCATACATCTAAGCCGATAAAATGATTCACTGAGCTAGAACAATGTTTCACAGTATTTGCCGGACCCTCCAAAAGGTAGGACTAAACCTCATGGAGATATTTATTTCATATAATTGTAGGTATGCCATTAATTAGGTAGGAAGGAGAGAGAGAGAAGGCGAGGAGTAGTTTATTGTTTCCCGACTAGCTTTCAAATTACACACACACACACACACACACACACACACACACACACACACACACACACACACACACACACACAATTACCTGACTCATCACACAACCATTTGTCTTTAACCTCTTCAGCTCGACAGCTTAATTTCCATTGTATTCCTGCTGCCTCCATTAAATTGTACCCAACTTGCCAGAGACCTTTTGAACTGGAGCGGTTAATGATTGCCTCATTAACCCTCTCAGTAGTGGAGGTCATTACTAATATAATCTGCAAGTAGCAAATTAAACTTAATTTCGTCATCGTAATGAAGGGCTTAATTCATTCAGATTCTCATGATTTTCATCGTGGCAGCGAGCCCCTTCAGAGGAAAAATACTTTTGCCTTGTGACAGTAAGACGCCTTAACGTTGGCGTGGGAAGCTTTGTAGCACATTTTCAGTAGGTATGTATTGGGTTATATTAGTGGATGTAGTGTCGACTACTTCTTTCTTCACCTTTTTTATTTTTATTTTTCTGTGTCTGTCTTCCTCTCTTCCTGTTTCTCCCATCCTTTCAGTAGAATTTACTACTCATCTTTCCACTTCAGGTGACTCTACACTGAGTGATTAGACTAATGATTTCCTAGGATTAACTCAGGAAACCATTTACAACGCTGGGTGGTAACCATATAACTTGAGAAGGGGATAAAGTGGAACCTATTATGATGGCTCTGTTAACTGGATGGATAAAAGCAAATACGGCGTCCGTCCGGGAACCAAACTTACTCACTTTCTCACATCCCGCTGTGGCAAAGCCCTGTCTGCTGCAAGGGAACAACGGTTCACTGCACCGGACGGTTCCGCGGAACAGTTGCTTACATGCAGTTGGTGGGCCTGCTTGGCCAGACAGACTGGGTATAGGCAACAATAATACGTTAATATTAACTTATATTTTTTCATTCATAAATTCGACAAAGTGTGCATCGACAACATAGAAAAGGATATTAAGATGTGCAAATGAAGCAGTTGACGCAGAGGTGTTACAAAACCACCTCAGCCATTGATAGCACAGCCTGATGTTACTCTGCTTTGATGTTGACGCAGAGATGTTACAAAATCACCTCAGCCATTGACAAGAGAGCCTGATGTTACTCTGCTTTGTCGTTGACGCAGAGGTGTTACAAGACCACCTCAGCCAGTGACAGCACAGCCTGATGTTACTCTGCTTTGATGTTGACGCAGAGGTGTTACAAAACCACCTCAGCCAGTGACAACACAGCCTGATGTTACTCTGCTTTGATGTTGACGCAGAGGTGTTACAAAACCACCTCAGCCAGTGACAACACAGCCTGATGTTACTCTGCTTTGATGTTGGCGCAGAGGTGTTACAAAGCCACCTCAACCAGTGACAACACAGCCTGATGTTACTCTGCTTTGATGTTGACGCAGAGGTGTTACAAAACTACCTCAGCCAGTGACAACACAGCCTGATGTTACTGTGCTTTGATGTTGACGCAGAGGTGTTACAAAACTACCTCAGCCAGTGACAACACAGCCTTATGTTACTGTGCTTTGATGTTGACGCAGAGGTGTTACAAAACCACTTCAGCCAGTGACAACACAGCCTGATGTTACTCTGCGTTGACAGTTTTTTTTATTTTTTCTCGGCTTTCATGTTGTCCTATTGATCTGTTTTCTCCTTTGAAGGCAAGCATTTATCTCCAGTTAATTTCATGCCGATCAGATAACACCAGTTCAGGTATTTTTGGAAGTAAATGATGAATGTTTACGTAGAGATGTTGCTTCTTTAGCATTATTTTATAGATATTTTTACCGTAAGTGTTCAGACGAACTGGCTTCAATTGTTCCTCCCCTTCACGTTTTCTCCCGAAATACTTGGGCAGCTGGGAGCGCCCATGAATTCACACTATCTCCCCCGCAATGCAGAACCTCTGCTTATCAAAATTCATTTATCCCCAGAACTACTACTCTCTGGAATTCACTTCCTGGGAGTTGTTTCCCACAAACATTTAATCCACATCAATTCAAATCCAGTTGTTATGGGTATTTTATGAATGGAGGATGCCTTTAGGCACATGGACTTATTTTTTTTCCACTTTGTTTTTCCTTCTTCCTTCTTCCATTCATTATCTATTAAGAAAAAAAAAAAAACGTGAACTACCTCCTTACTCATGACAAGGTAGTTGTACATTTCTTTTCACATGCCGAAGTTTTAATAAACGGAAAACAGTTATCACCTACTTTGAAAATGTACAAAACTTAAATTACATTAAAGCTGAGAAAGAATGTTGCGTTTTATAACAAACAGAATAAACGAAGCTGGAAATAAGCACCGTACAGACAAACTGAGTCAGTGACTGACGAGGTAACAAGTAAACAAGGCTCTGTTCATTGGCTGACTGTCGAACACCACTGTATCCCCCAGCGGACATTTGACTCTACTGTATGTTGTACCAAACTGAACATGAAAAATCAACAGGTTTAGCCTTAAGCCTTTACCACAGACTCTCTCTCTCTCTCTCTCTCTCCAGTATCTGTCTATTTATCTATCTATCTGTCTATGTGTGATATGTGTGTGTGTGTCTATATCTATATATATATATATATATATATATATATATATATATATATATATATATATATATATATATACACACTTGCTGTCCAGGGAGTGTTACATTGTGTTGGACTTCTACGGTTTATTTTATCCAAAGTTTTTCAGATCCGCTGGTCTTGTGTTGGGTTTTCTGTTGTATTATATTATACCGCAGTGCCGACATTTGGCCTGTTTTAACCTCGAGGAATTTCGAGGTTATTCGGCAGTTTCTTTATCTGTCTTGGCCAACCATTTATCTATTTCAGACTTCCCAAGACCCGTAATTTTTTCCTGGTCGTCCACAATTCCTTGCTTCACTGCATCCCTCTAACACGCTGTATTTTGGCCACATTGAATTAAAAGAAGACTTTCTTCAACATTACATGAACTTCATCATATATTAATATAAAACAAAGCACTGTTCCTTCCAGTGCAATAAATATTTTATGCTTTTGTCTATGTAGCAGGTTTTCAGCCACAGTTGCTTTTTGGATACTGATAATGTTTTGTTTTGTGCTTTTGTGTCTTTTCCTTACTGTATATTAGGGATGCATACAAAAGCCTGTTGTTATGCAGTTTGTTGTGTTCAGTTAAAGAGTAGGATGGAGGAACGGTATTCTGAAAGGAAACAGGTTGGAAGACTGAAGAAGAAAATGAAGTTGAAAGAGGAAAGGTAAAGGAGATAGCATGAGAGAGAGAGAGAGAGAGAATGTGTTAAAAATGAATGAGAAATGTTGACTGAAAAAGGTGTCTTGTGGAATAGGGAAAATGCTTTGAAAGGAATGTCGATAGTGGAAAGGGACGATGGATGAAGATAGGAAAGGGAAGAGAGATGCTGGAAAAAGGAGGAGAGAAACTGAGAAGGAATGAGAAATGCTGGAAAGTTAAGCGAAAGGTCACAGAGGAAAAACTGGATCTGGAAAGACATAGAAAAGCTCGGAAAGACACGATAATCCTGAATACTGATAAAAAGCGAGGCACCAAGAAGGGCAAAATGGTAGATATTGATAAGGAACGCTAAGTAGGGAAGAATAGTGTGGGAATTTACTGGATATGAATAAGCAGTGTAGAAGAGCGAGAAAATAAAGATAGCTCAGAGGAATACTGCAAAGGAAGAATGAGTCTGGAAAAGGAGAAATTTCGGAGGTATATGGTTGAAAAGGGTAGGCAGCCATGAAAAGAGTAACTCACAAAATTATGCTGTGAGACTGGAAATAAGAGGGAAAAAGGAGGAGCATAAATGTACAGAATATGCAAAAACAGTAAGAGGGGAAAATGATCATAAAAGAAGATAAGAAGATATTACAAGAGAGAAAGACAGGCAGGGAAGGAGGGAAATGCAAAAGGAAATATATAGAGGAAAAGTTGTAATAAAAGAAAATGAAAAAATGTGGTAAACAAGAAGCAGATATTCAGATTATACAATTTTCTGTTCCTCTTAGCAGTAAAAAGTTATGGCAAATTGAAAGAAATGTGAAGGAGCAACTCTTACCCTCATTTTCAACATTCCAGACACAGAAATGAGTAATGAAGAGAACGTTGCCTGAGAGTTGGGTATCATGGAAAGGAAAATAGTAGTAGTAGTAGTAATAGTAGAAGTACCTATAGTAGTAGTAGTAGTAGTTTACTGTTATTTTTAATTATCATTATTCTTTTTTTATTATTATTTCACTATATTAAGGATTTCACAAATGATGATCAGAGTTTGGTGGCTTGCATACGCTTGGCAATAAGTGTTTTAAGTATTTCTATAATTCTGTGTGGATATCACAATCCCATTCTCTGTGCAAGTGAAAAAATTTATCAACTTCCTAAAACCGTTTACTGCGAGGACTCAACACTTACCTCTTGATATCCTCATGTTAAACACAATGTTATTATGTGGCTTCAAATTTTTTTCGCACAGTTAAAACTTTCTCTTCCACTTTCTTTTTAACAACACCCAGATGTCCAATCCCAGAGTAATTTCAGTGCACCGCAAACGAGACGTCCACTGTGGTTTTTGCATTTTCAAACAGGATCAAGAGCATTGAGATACTGTACTGTGTCAAATATTAACTGTATGTTGTATTCTTGCATACCATTCATTACAGTCAGTTTGGCATCAGTGTGGAATATTAGTTACTCAGAATTACCAGCCACACATAAATATATGGATAACATCGCTCAAATCCAGTGTCATCGAGTGTAAGGGTCTTGATAGTGTTTTTGTTGGCTGTACGTGTGGTGGGATATTGTACTTGACGGCCATCTCATGTGTTTAGGAAATGCTTCAGTCCATGCTCGTACAGACCAGTTCCCGCTGAGCTGGACATCAATGAACATTATATATGACAGGATGCAGTAGTTCAGTCAGACACGAATTTCACTGAGGAAAAAGAACGACCTGCTTTGGTGATGTTGTCAGGCGCACCAGCTGGCCAGGATCTCTGACTTAAGTACGTATGACACAGGAAGCTGCAGTTTATACAAGAAATATCAAACCTCACACAAGAACACCACAGACTGTCTTAGTTTTTGTTCTTTGTATTCACGTATATAAGGAGAAAAGAACATGGAAAATTTCAATTCAGTTGCATATATTTAACAACAAACAAAACAAATCACTGTCGGAATCAAACTCACACGGTAATCATCATCATTTTCTCCATGTATTCATTGTAGAATGTGTGTTTATGCATGCGTGCCAAGTTGTAAACTATGCAATAGTCATCTGAAAACGAGCTTGTGTCTTACTTGTCAAATACAAACACAGGTAGACATGGTGGCCACCCTTCGTTAAATGTAGAGGCACGTGATTCATTAAACCAACGACAGAAAATTATATCCAAATTAACTTCACACATCACAACAACACAAGGACACACCACGCATACAGTTGTAAGAAAATAACTGAACTTGATTCCTTTCGGACAGTTGACCACGTCTTAACCATTTGACCACCACCTACCATGACCCCAAGACCAACTATATTACCGTACTTGTAAATGGCAAGTTTAATTCAGAGGCAGGTGACGCTAAAACTTAATTACCATTGTGAGAATATTTAAGTATCCTAATACCATTTTATTTATTTATTTATTTATTTATCCTTGGAGTGGCTATATCGCAGCTGAGGGCAGGCTGCAGCAGATATGTCAGGCAAATATTTCTTTTCCACTTCCCATCCCACAAAGTCAGGTATAAAAATTCAGGTCAGCCAACAGCAGAGTCAAGGGAAAAATGGAAAAATATATAGACGATGACGGACCAACGACCAATTCCACGACTGAAAACTAGAAGAGTAGAGAGAAAAATATTTCCATCTGTGAAATACAGGATTTATTCATTTCGATGAAATTCATCCATTGTCAGCAAGCGTGAGTGGCTTTTCACATCCCGTATATTTATTTTCTTTGTAAGAGTACCTCCTAAACACAACATTTTCTACTCTTTGATTGTTAGAATTCCTTACTTCATATTATACATGGATTTCAATACGCCACGCATCCCCACAGTCACTCATATACATTCTTTTCACCATCCCTTGGTCCATTCTGTTTCTGATACGATCTGAGTTGCTCTGTTCTACTATTTGATCATTTCATTTCTTGCCATTACTCCTTATGTCAACACTACAGACACCACACTATGTCCTCAACAGTTCTTTTTACTTTGGTCATACTCCATACACAGGGTGGTCCATATATAGCGCTTCTATTTCATATACAGGGTGGTCCATATATAGCCTTTCTATATCATATACAGGGTGGTCCATATATAGCCTTTCTATATCATATACAGGGTGGTCCATATATAGCCTTTCTATTTCATATACAGGGTGGTCCATATATAGCCTTTCTATTTCATATACAGGGTGGTCCATATATAGCCTTTCTATTTCATATACAGGGTGGTCCATATATAGCCTTTCTATTTCATATACAGGGTGGTCCATATATAGCCTTTCTATATCATATACAGGGTGATCCATACATAGAGCTTCTATTTCATATACAGGGTGGTCCATATATAGCCTTTCTATTTCAAATACAGGGTGATCCATACATAGAGCTTCTATTCCACTCCACCGGGAGATTTCTCATGTGTTGTGGCGACGGGTCAGTCAGTGTTATCAGTGTCTACCCTGCATCATTTATTCGTTTACTACTCACACTGCCACCCACGCCCACCTAACGGACTGAGCCGTCCCCGCAACACACAAGATACTCCCAAATGAAAGTCTAGTGGGTCGCTATTTGCGTGCGTGCCACCCAGTATTCCATGTCTGTACCACAGTGCATAACACACAAAGGGTGGCGTGGGCACACAACTTTATAAAGTTCACTTGCAGCCATAGTACTGCTTTCTGTTCTTTATCAAGGCATTCATAGCACCAGCAGACTCTTCCGTGAACAACTCCACTTCCTACTTACTTTTCACACCGTATCATAGCACCAAGGTATGTAAATTTCACACCACTTCTTCCTTCCTTCACTAGGGCATCATATTGTGAGTCACATTCTCTCTCAGTAACCATCATTCACTTTCAGCCATCACCGCTCACAAACACGCTTGTGTGTATATATATATATATATATATATATATATATATATATATATATATATATATATATATATATACAATTCTGCAAATTTTTGATCTAAATTTATCAAGCAGTTTATCATCATCTGCATAACGTGACTGATTCATAGTGACAAGTGGATAAAATCCATCTCTTGTTTCCCTGTCAAATTATCGTACTTAAAATATTCCATCTGTTATGAATCATCATGACGCCAGTCTCCATCATGTTATTTCTTTTTTTTCACAACTCCATCCAGTTAAATACACCGAACAACCCTGTGGACATTATACACCCTCGCCACACCCCAACACTGATAACAAATCACACAGTCATACATCCATCTACTCACACACATTTATTACTACCATTATCACACTTGACAGCACTGATCAACTTCTCCACACCATACATACGTCACGCCTGCATAATCACTCTGTTTACCAAATATGCCATAAACATACACGCGTACCTGCATAATCACTCTGTTTACCATATATGCCATAAACATACACACGTCACACCTGCATAATCACTCTGTTTACCATATATGCCATAAACATACATACGTCACACCTGCATAATCACTCTGTTTACCAGTATGGCATAAACATCTTACAGTTTATTCTCTTCGTCACTTACCAAATAGGCCAATTTTGAAAAAATTTTCTTGCTGTCCGAGGCATTGTTCTTTTGCACACCTTATATACGAGTTTGGCAAAATACAGGTATTGCAGGTAGATCTATATACAGTTGTTTACATTTATAACATTTTGAGGGGATCATGACTAAGTACAAGTTTTAGCAGCATGCAAGTAATTTTAACCTGTTCATTCGCAGCTTATATATTATGTACCAGGTCAGATTGAGAGCTTTGACTTTTGGTTGTCTTTCATCACTACACTTTGTCGTCAGCTTGCAAATAAATATCGTTCACAACACTTTGTGACATTTCTTGGTGTCTTAGCCGAGCGTAGAAATACTGTGTATGAAGGATGGTTTTTTGTGCAGTAAAGGCAGTGAGGAAGGTGTGCCCTCCAAAATTCGTTGCTTTCAATATTCCACCAGCTGCCCTCGCACACGTTATAAAAATGAAACTTCACAGTTGTCAGTTTCACGGTTCAGCTAAATACACTTTCGCCTTACTAAATGTTGCATCAGATGTCAATGTGTGTGTGTGTGTGTGTGTGTGTGTGTGTGTGTGTGTGTGTGTGTGTGTGTGTGTGTGTGTGATGTTGCTTTTCTGAACCCCCTTACTACGACGGTGGTCTGTGAAGGTAAATAAAATAGTCTGGTAGCGGCAAGAAACGAAAAAATAATAAAACTGTCACCTGATTTAGGAGTAAAAAATGTGTTCATTCTCACCCTTCTTCAGAGTAAAACGAAACTATTTAACATTTTAGTGCACAAAGTATTAGCCAAGGGAAATAACTACAATCCGAGAGGGGGTCAGGGGAGTGAGAACTGGGGGAAGGAGTGGAGGGAGAGGGAGGAAGAGAGAGGAGCGAGAAGAAAGGGACTGTGGGAAGAGGTAGAGAGGAAAGGGAATGAGGGAGGGAGAGAGAGTGGAGTGGGAAGAAGGAAGGGAGGGAATGGAGAGGAAAGAAGAACGGAAGGGAGGGAGTGGAGAAAGAAGGAGCAGACATTACTGGAGAAGGGAGGGAGTAAAGAAGGTAGAATACAAGGGGAAGATGTAAGGGAGATGGGAAGGAGTACAAGATTAACAAGGAACATACAGACATATGGGAAATGGAAAATTATAAAGGATGGACAGAGAACAACTATAAACTTAGCCGAGATAGGATGAAGCACAGTACGAACAGATAACAGACAGACACACCAGTACAGGGGATGCGGTACAGGAGTGACAGTAGATGAAGACAGAATAGGTGACAGAGGAAGGAATACAGGACGAACCGAGGAGAGAGAGAGAGAGAGAGCAGGAGACGGGAAGGAAATGACAGAGCTCGGGAGTCAGATGAGGAGGTAGAGCGGTAATGGGGTACAGAGGAGGGGACGGAAGCGCTAACGTAACCCCGCCATTTACATCTCAATGGCACGGCTGAATTGCTGGATATTGCTGTTAATGTGTTTGTGTGTTGGGTGTGGATGGGGCTGTGTTTACCGTCTGGAATGTGTGTTTGTGTGTGTGGGTGTGGGTGTGGGTGTGTGGGTGTGAAGAGAGCTCAGAATCTGTATAGTGAGACGTGTGTGATATCGCCATCATTGCCTAATATATCCCGTTCACATATGGAAGGATTACGAATGAACTGAGAGCTGGAGCTGTAGAAGAGAGAGTGAAACTGGCAGTGAATGGTGAGGGCTGGATTATACGGATGATACTGTGTTGCCTGCTAATAGTGAACGAAATCTCTGTGGACTCAGAAGTTTGTGGATGGCTGAGCGATGACGTGGGAAACTTATTAAGGTAAGAGTGAGCTGTGGTTCTTGAGAGAAAGGTGCATCACGGTGTGGTGCATTGGTGAATGGAGAAACTTGAGCAGGTAAAAGAGTTTAAGTACTATAACTTGGTGCAGTGACAGGAAAGTGATAATTGCGGGCAGGAAGTGAAGAGCAGAGCAGCACAATAAGTAAACTGACTGCCGCAGTGATGGTCTTGATACACGATACATGACTAAGATCAGATACTGCAAGACAGCTGTATTGAAGGTATGTTACTGCCTCCATAAACAGTTTTGCTGCATATTTAAAATGAATCATAAACTTGGCAGAGTAAGAACTTTTAAGTTTAACATTGCAGCAAAATGGGATAAAAAATATGTTAATCCATTGTTGCCTTGTCTTTCTGTCTGATTTAAAAACAAAAAGAGAAGAAAATAAGTTGGACCGTCTTAGTGAAGAGTTATCGCATGGCTTGTTAATTAAATTTGAATGACAAAATTATGCTGTCAAGAATTATTAGTACCAAACTGTTATTAGTTTTAAAGTAAAATCTTAATTATTCGGCGAAAAATTTCCACGTACTGTACGTGCTAGCGTAATTTCAGTGCTAGTGAATAATACAGCCAATAATTAGTAGTATGACCTTGTTAGTCAAAGCCAATCATAGTTATATATACAACAGAGAATCAGTAGCATATTACTGGTAGTTTAATTTCAGTTTTAGAGGATTATACAGCCAAAATTTATACCACACTATTTTTGTGTAATTATAAGCTTTGCAAATTATACAGCACAGTTCTGCAGCCAGTTAATTTCATGTGGGAAAAAAAAAAAAAAAAAAAAAAAAAAAAGGCATAGAATTGTCTGTCAAAATTTATGCAAACACATTAAATCTATAGTTATTTCCATTCCTCGTGAGTTTCACAGCTGTTATAATATCAACCGCTTCACCCTAATGACATAATTTTAATGTTATACTTGCTGCTGCCGGACGAGTTTATTCTGCTTATAAGAACACCCAATAAAAGAGTTTTATGAAGGTTGTATCTGACACCTTCAGTTAGAAAAGTTCTAAGCTGTTTATAACTGTGAGGAGATAGCAAGAATAAATGTATAAGTATGTTATGGAACTGAAGAGGTTAAATGGATGAAATTGTATGTGTTAGCCTCCATGGCGGCCATCGGCCTAACCTAATATAACAACTTTCACTTACTTCCGTGTCTGCCACAGGTAAGGCAGCGGCGGTCCACACGGAACCAGTTACGGTAAAGTGTTGTGAAAATTGTTGCTGGTAAATACTGTAACTTAGTAGGAGTAATGACACACTCTCTCTCTCTCTCTCTCATATTACATCTTGCACTCTCATACTGGCTCTCACATTACATCTTACACACTCACACTTACTGGTTCTCACATTACATCTTACACACTCACACTTACTGGTTCTCACATTACATCTTACACACTCACACTTACTGGTTCTCACATTACATCTTATACACTCACACTTACTGGTTCTCACATTACATTTTACACACTCACACTTACTGGTTCTCACATTACATCTTACATACTCACACTTACTGGTTCTCACATTACATCTTACACACTAACACTTACTATTTATCACATTACATCTTACACACTCACACTTACTGGTTCTCACATTACATCTTACACACTCACACTTACTGGTTCTCACATTACATCTTACACACTCACACTCACGTCATATCTTGCAGACTCAGTCTTCATGGCTGTCACATCTTGCACACTCACTCTTACTGGCTCTCACGTTATTATACAGACTCACGCTTCATGACTATCACTTACATCGTACACACACTCTTACTGACTCACATTACATCTTGCACACTCACTCTTATTGGCTTTGACAATATATCTTTCACGCTCACTCTTACTGTCTCTCAGATTACATCATGCACACTCACTCCCTCATATAGTCAGTTTTACCTTTGTGAGAGTATAATTTTGGGAGCAAGTCGGGAAAAGAACAGAAATAGAGTCGTGATAATGTTAATGATGACGCCGGTTGTGTGGAGAGTAGGTAGGAACCAGAGAGAGAGAGAGAGCGGGGTCAGAGGAGAGGACTATGTGTAGCGGCTGTGAGGCTATTAATCCAGGTCAGCAGGAAGGTTCCCAAAGGCAGCCATAAATCCACACCATCACCATCACGGATTTAACATCATTACTCTCACTATTGTGAGAATATAACCTGTGTTTACCTAGACAGGTGTTGTGAGGTAAATCTCTCTCTCTCTCTCTCTCTCTCTCTCTCTCTCTCTCTCTCTCTCTCTCTCTCTACGTGTGTTTATTTTTGTCTTCATCCTTGCACCGTCTGTCACTCCCTCCCTCTCTCCCGTCTCACTTCTTCCCGCTCTTCTCTTCAAATTCCTCTGCCTATGAGTCGTTGGGGTTGTGATGAAGCTGGACGGCCTGGCCATCCATCATGTCAAACTGGCCACAGCCTGCCTTGTATATGTCAGGCTTATCGTAGGGTGACGTGTGTGTGTGTGTGTGTGTGTGTGTGTGTGTGTGTGTGTGTGTGTGTGTGTGTGTGTGTGTGTTTCATTGCACAACTCTGTCCTTACGTGTAATTTTCTCTTCACCTCTCCATTTCCTGTGTCCCTTTTAACCCTTCCTCCACTTTTCATCTTTACCCATTCCCCTTTCCCCTTCCCGACATATCCAACACTTCCTGTCCCACCACCTCTACCCCTTCCCTTAAGTTTCTCGTATCCACTTCACCTACCCTTTATTCCGCCTCTTTCCTGTTTCCCTTCACTCCCTTCCTTTCCTCTGTCCCTCGTACCCCCTTCCCGTTGTCTCCCTTTCGTCTCCTTTCCCTTTTCTCCCTTTGTTCCCTAGACCCCCAGGTGGTAAAGAAGCCCCTCGCTCAGTGTCATAGTGGCGTGGCTGCTGATGAACTTCAAGGAAAAAAGAATTCATCACTGGATATTGTTACGTAACTGCGTTGGCGGTGTGTGAAGCTTTATGATTTTGAAATAAAAACTATGCCTGTAATTACGGCTGCCACTGCCTGTTACCTGCCCCGTAATTTGTGTTGAAGGCAGTCACAAAAATTGTAGTTCAAATGGTTCATAGCTTCATTTTACCAGACAGGACGTAGATCTGTTGTTATTGGCTGTTAGGACTTTATACTTTTCCTATATCACCTCATTCAACCCTTCCCCTTCCGTCACCTGTCATTTGTGCACCCTCCTTCACCTTTTCCCCATCTCCCCTTTCATCTCCTTTTCCTCCTTTCCCCCTACATCACCTTTTCCTAACTTTGTTTCCTCTTCCTCCCCTACTCATCCATAGTCTTTCTTCCTCCTCCTTTCCCGTTCCATTACCTTTTCTTCCTATCCTCTTTCATCAGTTTTTCTTTACTCCCTCTCCATCACCTCTTCCTCCACTCTCACTCCATCATTTTTTCTTCCCCTGCCCTCCATTTTAGTTTCCTTACTTCCCCACCATTTCCATTTCCTCCCCTTCCTCTCCACCACCTCTTCCCTCCCCCCTTCCCCACCACCTTTTCCTCCCCTTCCTCTCCACCACCTCTTCCCTCCCCCCTTCCCCACCACCTTTTCCTCCTCTCTCACCCTGCGTGACCCTTGCCTTCAATCCCTTGTTCACTCAGTCGTACAGTTGGGAACCTGGACATAAATTGACATCTAGGGAAAGACTGACACTTAGCAAACTTCATCATCATCATTATTTATCCTCTGCAAGCATTGGGCATTAATCTAGCCCTTCTTGTCCTTCTGCCTTCTCTACCCTCACCCAACGCCGCACTGATGTATATAAGAGGTCAGTAGTTGCTGAATATAAAAACCTGGCGATCTCACCAAATTAACATCAAAAGGGTTGGAAGTGCTTGGATGTCACTTCGTTAATTTGGAACGCAGAGAATGCTGACCGCGGCTGTTATGACCCTCACTCACACTAGCCAGAGTGAGGTATTGTCTTGGTCAGCGTTTCTGTGTGTGTGTGTGTGTGTGTGTGTGTGTGTGTGTGTGTGTGTGTGTGTGTGTGTCTCCCCGTTTGTGTGTGCGAAAATAAACAATTTTCATCATATAGTGGTAGGGTTGAGGGTCTTCTTGTGGTTGAGCATTTGTTTCTTGAGAACATTAGGTCAAAGGTCAAGGTCACATGTCAGGTTCCGCTTAAGCAATTGTGATTCACTTTAAACCAAACTTGGTGAAAGAATTGAGAGAAAAGCAAGGATGAAGTGACTGACGACAATCAGTCATAAGGTCAAGGTCATAGGGCAAGATCACAGGCTTAACTCAATAGCTTATTTTTGATTCGATGTGAACCAGACTTAGTAGAACGGTTGAGGGTCAGGCAAGGATGAAATATTTATATTTTGAAAATAATCGGTCACAGAGACCAAACTGTAGGACGCTAGTGTTATGCTCTAATTGCTATTATTATTATTATTATTATTATTACTGATGATGGTGATCATGGTGATGTGGTGGTGGTTGGGGTGGGTATATAAGTTTGTACAGTGTTGGTTTCACATGAAGTCAATACAGCTGGCGAGTGCAGGCAGTCCGCGATCAGGCCCTGAATTTATTGGTATATTATAGGCAGCCACCAAACCCGATAGTTACTACCTTAATGTCTGCTGGAATTTGCCATTATTTTGTAAGCCGAATCCCATTCCAGCCTTTTGTGAATATTTATGTTTAAGCGAATGAAGATGATGATGTTGGTGCTCATTTCTGAATTGCGCTGTTAAGTAGTGGCACTGAAACAACAGGCCAGCTGTATGCTGCAGTTAGGTTTATCAGGATTGTAACCAACTGTTTGAAGAATTGTTTTTCCATGGTGCAGTTCAGTTTACCACTTTAGATATTATGAGGGAGAGATAAATCTTGTGTATTAGTTCAAAGAACTTGTATCATAGGTTTTGCATCCCACGGATAGTAGATGGATAGTAAGGTTTTTGTGTCATGCCACGTCCGGCTCTGCTGCCAGATCAGCTATCAGGCATTACAGCCTGTGAACGCTGTCTCACAGTGACTGGCCATCTTGGGCTGTGTTCTGTTTAAGACATAATAGGCTTATGATAAAAGGCAGAGCCGCCTTCCTTGCACAACGTACCTGCTGTAGATTGTTGATGCCCTGCGACCACCTTTGCTTGTACAGCTTCATACGCAGCAGGTCTGTGGTAGAGAATCCTGCCAATTGAATTTGGAGGTTCTAGGTGTGCCCCTCCTCTCTTCCTACGTATTTCTGCTTGTGGGTGTTGTATCGGAGTAACCGAGCGACGTTTGGTTGGGCAAATATACACACAAGCTAGTTCTGTGGTGAAAGCCAGTCCCAAAACATTACGCCATCTTCATCGTTCTGCTCCTCCACATCATTAAATAATAATAATAATAATGATAATAATAATAATAATGATGATAATAATGATAATAATAGTAATAATAATAATAATAATAATAATAATAATAATATTTTGTCCTTTATATATTGATCCAGATATGTGAAACTTTTATTTTTCTTTGAGAAAAACAGGTATTCACTTGTTCCTACTCCGACCGTGACCAACGTTGACCAGATTGGTGGTGTGAACCTCTTCAGCCCGAGGACGCCATTTTTATCTTTCCTAACGAGTTTTACATAGCTTGGGATAGACTTTTTTTAGGCCTTCTTATGCTGAATATAATATCTGGGAGCATTAGGAATAAACTGAATTAGTATGTGATCGTGCTGAGGGAAGTATTGAGTTCATGGTGCTAAACTGTTGGAGTCGGGGGAGGGGGGGATGTGATTGGTTCTCCTATGCCAATATTTTTTTCGGAAATACGATGGACGGGGCACTGGTGAAACAGAGTAGGGATCGGCTAGGGGTTCATGGTGGTGGTGTGGGGTAAGAGTGATGGTGGTGGTGATGTGGTGATGGTGTAGGGTAAGAGGTGGTAGTGATGGTCGTGGTGGTGGTAGCAGAATTAGTATAGGGTAATGGTAATAATAGGGATAGTGTTGTGGTAGTGGAGGTGGAGTAGAGAGGGTGAGCTGATGAGGGAGGTGTGGAGTTAAAGTAGTGTTAAGAAGCCGTGAGTCTGGCGGAGCAGGTGTAGATTATATGCCTAAAATAGACAAAATTACCACGTTTGTAGAACACCCCAACACACACACACACACACACACACACACACACACACACACACACACACACACACACACGTGTGTGTGCAGTCACAGCGCACACACATGGCTACACACGCCTTTACTCTTACGCAACTATGCTTACACATAAACATGGGACACAGTCGTTCATACGGACGACAAAAGCATTATATTTTGAGACCTGCTGCGAAAATGAGTTTTTCATTACTTGTTCCAAATACAGTGTGCTTTCATAGCTACATGCCTGCCGGGGAGAGGAACCACAGGATCAAAGGTTGAAGAAATAAATGTATCTAAAGGCAAGAGAAGAAAGCCGAATACGGTGTTGACTGTACTCGAGATGCCCGAGTACACCCGTTACAAAGGCTTCAGATCAAAGGAAATATATATATATATATATATATATATATATATATATATATATATATATATATATATATATATATATACGCTGGAAAGAACAGTTCCAGATTTTATCAATACATCCCTGGGCTGGGTCAAGTGTGTATGCACCAGAAACTGAAATAAAGAGCGTATATTTCTAAAGTGGTGGTTGCGCGTCGTGGTGTGGGTAAATGTTTATTTCCTTGCCACTCGCATAAGAGTGCTTTCCTCGTCAGTTGCGCCTGTGCATGTACGCACGCAGGTTAGAAAAACGACTGCTGAATTGACGGACTAGTGTTTTACAGTGAGTTCTTTGGACCTGATTTATTCCGAAGAAGTGAGAGATGGAAAGTTGGAGAGGGGGAAGTTAAGGCAGGGAGAGAAAGAGAGAGAGAGAGTGTGTGTGTTTGTGTGTGTGTGTGTGTGTGTGTGTGTGTGTGTGTGTGTGTGTGTGTGTGTGTGTGTGTGTGTGTGTGTGTGCTCGCAGAAGCAGCAACAGCGAGTGAGTAATCTCATAGGTACTTTTTAGAGGCAGGTTTGTGTGCAAGTGGTTCTTTGTGTTAGCGAGGTTAACTTCTCTCTTGTCTCACCTTACTGGGTCTCTCTCTCTCTCTCTCTCTCTCTCTCTCTCTCTCTCTCTCTCTCTCTCTCTCTCTCTCTCTCTCTCTCTCTCTCTCTCTCTCTCTCTCTTTCTCCATCAAACTTAATGGGAGTACCAACGAACCTAAGAGGAATTCTTTCTATTGGTGCTTGTGTAATAAATCTGTTGTGTAGGTATTCATGGATGAGATGAGGCTGTGTTGCAGGTAATTGATTTAATATCGCATGTCACACATCACCAATATATCACCAAAGGAATTCCTGCCTTACGCTCATTGAGTTCCTTCAACACTGTTAGTGGAGGCTGTTGCGTGACCTATTACTCTTAGCACCTTCATTAACAACTTTTCTCTTAATGAAATATAAAATAATGTCATTGTATTTAAAGGAGTTAATGAAGAGTCTGATAGCAATTGGTTGCGTTTGGTTCTGATTCAGGTCATGTAATCAGTGTCTCATTCAGCAAAGAACAAAATATACTGCTGCATAACTGAAAAATTAAGGATATTTCTGTACAGATTTTCAGTGTTTCTACGTCAATCCTCCGATGGCGGGGTTTTTCTGTTATTATTTCTCTGTACTTTATTATGTCTTCATAATACTATGACGACTTTCATGGTGTACGCTTCCTACTGCCAGACGAATTTATTCAGCATAACACCTTTCAGAATGAAGTGCCTAGAAAACTGTCTTCATTAGCTCTGTTCACCATGAAAAGTCTTGTTGACCTGATAAAAATATACAGCAATATGTAACTGTATGCCATGGTGTAGATAAAGATAATATGGATTTGGCAGCACACCTGATCTGCTGCCCCAGCCAGATCTGTCACTGAACATCACAGCTGGTGCTCACAGTACCTCCGTGACTGGGCCACCTTTGCTTGTGCAGCTGTAAGAAAACAAAGGGCCGATGGTAAAGAAAATCATAGCAGTTATCAAGGTTCTAAAGTCTTATTTTATCCCCCACCTCCATCCCCACCCCATTACACAACTTGTGCACACTACCTCAGGAACAGGGTCTTTGGCTTTGTAGCATTGCACTCAAGGTTGGGCTTGGTAATTTTCCAGTATATTGATTTCCAAGGATCAAAGACCTTGTCCCATCAGCACCCACCTTTTCATCTGTCACATTTTATAGAAGCCGTAGGGTACTTTATTTTATGGGCTACGTTTGTGCCGACGCGCGTGCATGCCTGTGTTCCCTCGCACGGCAGCAGTGGGTGAGCCATTTGTTAGGTACTTTTTGGCAGTAAGTTTGTGTGGAACTATTTGTGTTGGTATATGAGGCCAACTCTTCTTTCAGTTCACCTTAAATCTCTCTCTCTCTCTCTCTCTCTCTCTCTCTCTCTCTCTCTCACACACACACACACACACACACACACACACACACACACACACACACACACACACACACACACACACACACACACACACACACACACACACACACACACACACACACACACACACAGTAGGTCTATGGTGATGGCCCAGCTTAATGTTAAAGTGCATTGGACAGTCGACAAAATGAGTTAAAACGCCATTCAGATGAATAAATATTGTGTGTTACCTGGGGGACTTTATACGGTGTAGTAATTCTGGAGTAGATAAAGTGTTACTGTATATATGTCAGAATGAGATGTACTGTATTCTGTAGTATATTCTTGGAGTTGCTGATGGATATTGGATAAAATAAGTTTAGGGTAGATTGAGTTAGGCGAAGACAGTAAAGGAATCAGGTTAAGTTGACTTTGAATAATATAGGTTACGTTAGGTTAATCCGGGAAGGTTAGGTTAGGTAAACATAGGGAAGGGATAAGGTTAGGTCAGATAAGGTTACGATTAGTTAGATTAAGGTGGGTTAAGTTAGGTTAGATTAGATAAGGTTATGTTGGGTTAGATTGCTTTAAGGTTGGTTAGGTTAAGTTACATTAGGCTAGATAAGGCTAGGTTTGATTAGATTATTGTAACTCAGGCTAGGTTACGTTTGGTTGGGTTGAATTAGGATACGTTAGGTTGGGTTAGGTATGGTTGGGTTGGATTAGGATACGTTAGGTACGGTGAGGTGAAGGTAGTAAGGGTAGGTTGAGGGTAGATAAAGGGTTATTGTATGTCCAGGTGATAATACTGTATAAGCACAGAGTCGGTAGTGTATACTGGATGGAGGTGTGTCATTATACTTACGATCCTGCTACGTTATTTATGCGCCATAAAGACAGGCACACAGGTGAGCCCCAACCACAGCCTACCTGCACACCAGCCATATTCACAACACCTTCACCCAACGGATTTATCTTTCATTTTAATCTTGCTGTGATGGAAGAGTTGTGTGATGGTAGTGTCATGTGGTTGTGGCATACGGTACTCGTGGTGTAGGTAATGGTGTGGTAGTGGTGATGGTGACAGTGGTGAGGGGGTATTGCTGATGACAGTAGTGGTGTGATTGTGGTAGTGGTGATCATGGTAGTGGTGACGCTAGTGGCGTATTGTGGTAGTGGTGATCGTAGTAGTGATGGTAATATCGGCGTGGTGATGGTAGTATTGATGGTAATATCGGCGTGGTGATGGTAGTAATGATGTGATGGTAGTGATGTATGGTGATGACTGTGATGGTACTGGTGGTGTAGTGGTCCATGGTGTAGTGGCACCAGGATTAACGTGTATTACATATCCCACGTATTCCCACACACCACTACTAACGTTTGTGTTTGTTATCTTGACCCCTGTCGTTGTTTGCAATACTGAGGAGTTAACTCTTCCTTATGGTTGTTGACAATTCTGGTTATTTAACTCATGGTTGTTAGCAATGCTATTGCATATGGTTGTTGGCATTGCAGATTATGTAACTCTTCATTATGGGTGTTGGCAGTACCGAATTTAACTGTGACTTGCATAGTTTTTTCTCTCTAATTAAGATCATCGGGAGTTAACCATAAAGTAATATCTGAACTCCAGCATCGCAGTGAAAGGGTAAGAGGTTTTTTGACCACTTGTATGTGTAGGGTTTGTTGTGAATCCTATCGTGTATAGTTAATGATAATACAATATAAGTAAGGATATCGTAATCAAAGCGTTAATTTGAAGTGCCTCGTCTGCATGCACATTACAGTAAGCTCTTTTATTTCATGCTTTGGTTTTTGCGGTGATAAGGAGTACAAAGGAAAGCAAACAGCAACAGACTTGTTGGTCCTTTCCTGGCTGTTTGTTATGGGGAAGGTAATAACTAACAAAGCAATTCTGTGAGATAAAGACAAAATGGTTGATGCTGGAGTATCTGTTGTTGTTTCAATCGATTTCAGGGATATTTGTTTTATCTCTTTGGTTTCAGTGTCCTTTAGGTGTTACATACAGTAATATACAGTATATTCCTCTGTATAATTCATATTCTTACGTTATCAATTGAAGTTACCCAGAGAAAACGGCATTTTTCCTGTTGTTGTTTAACACTGCCGAGGATGATGGTTAAGAGTTTTGTTGGTGATGTAGCCATACCTGCCCGACATGTGTGCCAGTATCTCAGGTGTTGTTGTGTGTTAAGTTTGTTAATCCCCCTTGATGCCAGTCGTAGGTGAATTCAAAGTTCTGGAGTAGTTTTCTGATAATACAGTATATTGAGCACCGCCTTATATCTTCAACAGCAGCCGTGGACACCACCCGTGTCCAACCCCAGACCGTTACCAACTGCTTGACTCTCACCGGCTAGGCAGTGGTGCGGCCACAAAACTCATGGTTCAGCAAAGTTTGAATCGAGCCAGACATAGCAAGCGCTCACAGACATAGCAAGCGATAGCAAGCGCTCAGTGGCGCCCCACTTGGATCCTACTTACAACTACTTACATACAATACTTACACACTACATATTATTACAAATGGTTACAAACAGTGTGTGATCAACTACCGGTACTTGCTGCAGTGGTGGAGTCAGGTGAACAGAGACACCTGAACCCCCTCCAGTAAACACCAACTCTCGCAACAAACTCTCTTTCAGGATGGAAAATGTAACTAACTGAATAGATGTAATTAACAAATACTTCAAGACTGCACATCAACATTGGTATTATGAGAATTTCCAATCATTAGGGAGACATCCCCTGTCACATCCTTCCGTCCCCCTCACCCCTGCCGTAGACCTTATACTGGTCAAGAGTTATGACGGAGTTGTGTCAGTATTTTCCTGGTTATCTCGTTCCTCATCCGATTGTGTCAGTTGCACCAGAGCAGTGTTGTTTATGTCATCTTGACTGTAACTGGGAGTTTCAACAATTATACTGTACCTTTCTGCAAGTTCCAGTGAAATATAGCAGCGCAGTTCCTCAGCTGCCATTAGGTGTCCTCCACGGGTGTCATTGTTGCAAAGATTGGCCACGCGGTATTCTGCACATCAGACTTATTACACGCAGCACACATTTTAGCCTCGGTTATCTCAAGACTTATTTTAGGTTAACTCACTCTTCCAACTCGAGGGGCTCAGTTGTGCTGCAGGTGTGCTGGTGACTTGCCACAGAGGCAGCACAATGCCTTGGTGTGCACCCAGGTCGGCTGGAAGCACCTTCATTTATCTTGTGGTGGTGACTGTTGTCGATGCTCATACTCGTTGCTCATCTTCCATGTATAGGAAGACGGCTCGTGCGGAGTGATATACAGTACTGTAGAGTAGGAGGGAGGGAGGGACACAGTAGATATTGAAGTGTTACGTGGTAATCCATCATGTCCGGAGTCCAGTAAGTTTATTCAGGAAGCTGACAGAGTTACGCTTAGACTCATTTGGGAACAGCTATTGTCCATACGCTTATTACCGGGAATGTGCCATTACCATTCATATTAAATTTTAGTTTCAGAGAGGAGGGTGGTTCCCACACAAAACCAGTTTAATGTTTCAGATAAAGAAATATCTCGCTAATACACTCCTTCTGCCTCATTCCTTCATTCTACCTGTATCCTTCTTTCCTTCCCCCTGCCCCCATCCTTCCTTACCCATGCCACATTTCTTCTGCCTTCATCCTTCCGTCTTTCTTTCTTTCTTCCACGATCACTTCTTCCTTCCCCTTGCTGCCTTCATTTTCCATGCCACCTTCCTCCTCCCTGCTCGCTGTCTACCCCTGGCTCATGTGTTCCTCCTTCCCCTCCCTCCCCCTGCCCATTCCCTCTCCTACCTATCGCCGTCATTCTCTCTCTCTCTCTCTCTCTCTCTCTCTCTCTCTCTCTTTCTCTCTTTCTCTCTCTCCCCTATCAGCGTCCTCTCCCATTTCTTCTATACTTTCCCCTACTGCCCGCTTGCCCACTCCTTCTTCACTTGACTTAACCCTGCCTCTCTACCCCCTCTTCTTGCCATCCCTCTGCGTCCCCCTCTTCCACCTAGCCCCCTTCTCTATCCCTTTCTCCTCTTCCCCTTGCTCGGCACCTCACCCCGCCTTGTCGTGTGATAATTAAATACAACCTTCAGGGCTGTGCTAATTTGCCTTCCTGATCAAGACGCCTCGCCTTTATTTCCACATTAAAACACACCCACCCCGCCAAACTTTGCCTCTGTGGTCACATCTCCTTTGTCTCGTCCTCCACCGCTGTCTCTTACACCACTATCTTACTTTACTGTTTTTTATTATATCGCGCTGGTCGCCGCAGAGGTGTATTGGGGTGTATTGCTTTGTATTGCTTTCAGTACATTTTGCGTGTGTGTGTGTGTGTGTGTGTGTGTGTGTGTGTGTGTGTGTGTGTGTGTGTGTGTGTGTGTGTGTGTGTGTGTGCGCAGGAGTGCTGGCGCAAGATAAACTGCCTTTTACAGAACAAAATATAAAACCTGTGACCCAAGTGAAGTAGTTCAATGCTTCATTACGTTGACAACATTTGTGTTATTCATGGCATCCCCGGACGATTTTTCTTACAGGTCAGGAAGGTCCTCTCGTAGTGAAAGGAACACAAACGATCCATTAACACCTTCACTCCCTTGACATTTATGTTCTCAGCACCCATACGTTATTTTTTTTTACTAAGTGAGAAGGTCCTTCTTAATAAAAGGGTTAGAGAAAAGTCTCCATTAACACACTGAGTGCGAGGACAAGGGGTTGACAGCATTCTTTGTTGTCACCTTCACAATGCAGAAAATAGTATACTGTATAACGTACCTCCAGAGCGCCCCAGTACATTTTTTTTAAACAGTTGTCAGAACAGAGATGCCACACTTTTATAAGGAACAGATTTTTGACCCAACAGTAATAGCTTGTTATTTCGTAGCTGACGACGTGGATTCATTAAGGAGACAAAAAATGACCAGCCACCTTTCATAACACGTTTTTTTGCAGGAACGATAAGGATAAGAAAGTGTTGATTCTTCCCTTACGTCTTCCTGCAAAAACATATCTTAGTTTTGAAAGGAAAAATGTCATGAGCCATTTTTTTCTGTAGGAAGGATAGAGGATAGAATGCAAAAACTTTTCATGTCCTGCAATTCAAAATCTTAGTTACGAGAGGGAGTTTACCATAAAACTGTCTTGATGAATCTCGCCCCAGACATCTGGCATACGATCAGTGCCAGTAAGGTAATAAAATGTTACATCCGGCTTGTAAAGTGCCGTCCTGGTATCAGAATTGGTGAACAAGAAAAGATAAAAGGAAGAAACTACGCAAAGATATTAGGTCTGCACCTTAGTGTCACCTAAAGCCGATCCCAGGATCTAGATGGACTTCAAGATCAGTCATTATGCTCAGGGTGATGGTTAAATTAAATGTCTGTAAGCAAAACAGCGAGAAAGTCATCCTATTACTGAAAGAATTAATAAAAACGGTTTTTAATCTTTCCCAGCTTAAGAACTCTCTAGATATGGATATAATCATTTAACGACACAAGGAATAAAATTAGTAAAAAAGACGTGGCCGTGGTGAGGGAGGGTAACCTCAGGTCCAGCTGCGGGAGTATAAAGCATGCTCGGGAAAAAAAATGCAGACGAAAATCCATTATTTCGGGAATTTCAGTGGAATGTGAAATATTTTTCGCCCAGTGCGCCCAGTGCGGACGAGGAAAGCTACCATCAGCGTGTGTGCACTTGTGGTTTTTTTAAAGTTCCAGATTCTGCCTAGCCATGTCAGTATGTCTTTTATTGACACCTCGACAAACGGATCTTATTCCTGGTCTCTCTCTTCTTCTCCTCCCACCACCTCACTCGCATACATTCCCTGCAGAATATCTCGTTTTCCATCTTCTCCACATTGTGGCACTGTATCAAAAGCACATGTTTTTATTTACGTTACTGGGGTGTGTCCAGCCGTAAAGAATAGTCTTTGTACAGCGTCATCATATATCTGGTGTTATCAGAAACATAACAGTAATTCAAGGGGTTAGTAACTGATGATATCAAACTGAGTCTGTCCTACTCACACATCACACATATCTCATCCTCTCATCCTTCGAGTATCCTGATCAGTATATCTCATATTTACCTGCACTGAATACCACTCACAGAGACGCCAGGGGACGGGGGGGGGGGGGAATGGAAGATAGTCCAAAGATGAAGCAGGGTAGGGAGGTGAAAGGGAGGAGGTGAGAAGGGAAGAAGGGAGGGTGAAGGGAAGAGATGGGAAGGGAGGAGAAGGGAGAGGTGAAGAGGAGAGAGGAAAAGGTTGGAAGGAGAGAGAGATGAGGGTGGGGAAGGGAAGACATTGGTGAGGAGAGAGAGAGAGACAGAGAGAGAGAGAGAGAGTGGAGGAGAGAGAGAGAGAGTGGAGGAGAGAGATAACTATGAGAAAAAGGGAAAGAAAGATTCGGAGACAGGGACAGAAAACGAGAACAGCGTGAGAATGGAGAGTAAGAGAGCAGGAACGTCATAAATAAGAACGTAACGAGGAAGGAAATGGAGAAAAAGAAATGAAAGAACGACCTTGAAGGCAAAAATTACGAGAATGAGAAACAGGAGTGAGAGAGAGCGAGAGAGAGAGAGTGGGGGCTGTAAACAACTCTGTATGCTGTAAGATACACAATAAAAGCTCACATGTGGGTGGACAAGAGGAGAAGCAAGACGTTCCACGAGCATCTTCCATCTCTCTCCTCCGTTCCCCTTTCCTGTTTCTTCCCCTCTCTCCTCTTCTTTCCCTTCCTCCTCCCCCTACCCTCCACCTCCACCTATCGTCCTTCCTCCCACCATCTTTCCCTCCTCCTCCTCTTCCTCTTCCTCCTAGAAGGCAGCTCCACCAACTTCTACTCGGTCCTCTTTGTTGTTATCTTTGACGGAGTTGGTATAGGCACTGTTGTTCAGAAAGACTGCTGGTTGAGGGTGCACTGGTAATAGTTGGGGTGGTTGGAAGCTGATGCTGGTAGTTGTAGGTGGGTGGGATGTTGGTAGGTGTGATAGTAATGATGGTGATGGTTGTGTGTGCAGTGGTGGTTGATGTGGTGGTTGGAAGTAGATGCTGGATGTGGGAAGTTGGTGGAGTGGTGGCAGGCGTGGTAGTAGTGCTGGTCGTGGTTGTGGCTGGAGTGGTGGTTGATGTGTTGGTTAGAAGATGTTGTTCGATTGGATAGGTGGTTGGAGTGGTGGCAGGTGTGATAGTAATGGTGGTGGTGGCTGTGGCTGGAGTGGGTATGGTTGTGGTTGTGGTTGTTGAGGCTGGGTTGTGGGTAAGGTTATAGGTAATGTTGATGAATGGTTTTTTGTTACGGAAAATGGATTGGTGACAGTGTGGAATGATGGTAATTGTGGCTCTTGTAAATATTATTCTCTCTCTCTCTCTCTCTCTCTCTCTCTCTCTCTCTCTCTCTCCTGACCCAACAAACAACTGTTGTATTCCCTGACGCCTTCACGCCACTTGATTGCTCCTCAGTCTGAGGAGCAGTGTAACCATATTCCCTTTTTTTTTTTTTTCTTTTTTTTTAAATACTTAATGTCACTCGCTCTGTCGGGGTTCCGCCAAAAAGCAAGAGAACTCAGCCTCATCCACGTACATTCAGTCTCTCAGCTTTTGTATGTAGTAGTGTACACAAAGCAATTTCGCCAAACACAAGCAGCCCCTCTGCTGTACGGTTTACCCCAGTCGCCTCACTTCATTGTTTGTTGTAGATCAATGACAGCGAGTCCGTCCCCATAAACCTCTTCATTTCAGTGTTTTTATTGATTTTTTTTATGTACACTTTCCTCTCACCCTCTTGATTGATCACACCTGTATGAATTAAAATATCTTTCACACTCCTTTTCCACTTGCTCCGAGGTCTCTCTCTTTCTCTGCTTCCCTACAGTTCTGGTCTGTACAGTTTTTAAAGAAATCTCCCATCACCTATTCTCACCATGTCTCGTTACCAAGTCAAAAAAAATAATAATAATCTGTAAAAATAACGCGCTGACATAACGAAAATAATTAAGAGAAAACCTTCACACAAAACACTTGGACATATGATGTAAATAATAGAGAGAAAAGTATGTAAATGAAGGTGAAGACCAGAAAAGCCTTACATCCATCCATATATAATCAAATCTGTATTGCTCCGTCAACAAGGTAGAGGCTCAAAGCTAGGCTATTTAAAGGTGAAGGTTGCCATTCACACGCCCCTGATTGGCATTATGTGACTATAAATATCAACAGCACTTGGACCACATTGGTTTGAGCTTCTTAACCCTTGACTACTGTATACCACCAAACATCCACTCGATATGATGATCTGCTGACCACCCAATGTAGCTAATGGTTTCTTGATATACAGGAAACTATTTAGCTTTGTGTCTGAGTGTAGCATCACCTGAATGTAGCTCCCTCACGTTTCTTTTATGCAAAACACACCAAATTTTCACACCCATCGTCCTGTACATTGATATCAGCACAATACAGCTTCATGCAGTCCTCTTGCAATTTCCACACTCGACATGTGTTGTGCATAAGTCTTTCATAGCACCAGCCACTTCACTTCCTTATACCAGTTTGCTTCCTTTTTCCTTGTTTATTTACCTCACATGTCTAGTAGTGCACCAAGGTACTTAAACTCTTTCATCACTTCCATCTCTACCCATTCACCAACTCAGTACTGTGTAAGTCTCCTTCTCTCCCAACAACCATTGTTTTATCTTGATCTGTATTTACCTACAAACCTTGTCGCACACACACTTTTATAAAACCAGAATCAGTCTCCTTTTATTCCATTTACTGTTAACAAACAATTCAGTATCACACACAGACACCAGATGTGAAATATTCTTTCTGCCTTAAGTAAGCAGTAAAATCCGAACCAAAAGAGCGAGATGGAAACCTAATGAAAGTGCAATAAATGCCGAGGTAAACAAGACAATAATAAGTAGGTAGAAAATAATACACGGGATACTCCTTCATACACGTAAAAAGGCGAGCCAATAAAGGCCTAAATACTGACAACCAGCAGGAAGCCAGGCAGAAACACAGAGCTTAGCTTGGGTTTAAAAACGAGGAAGAAAAAGTTTGGCGTGGTTAAGTGAGATTGTTTTCTCCCTTCCATTATTTTTTCCTGTTTTCTTTTGTCAGTCTCCCTTTCTCTCCCACCTTTTTCTTTTTCTTCCTCCCCTCCTCCTCCCATTATCTTTCCCCCAATCTCTTCCACTTTTTTTATTTTCTTCTCCAAATACCCCTCCCTCTGTTATATTCTATCCTTCCTCTTGCCTCAGCACCATCCCTCCACTTCCCTAATATTTCCATCCCCATCCCACTCCCTTCATTCCCTTTCTCAGTTGTTCTGTTTTTATTTTCTTTCTTTTCTAGCTTCGTGTGTTGGCCATGTAATTTTTCGTTATCTGTTCTCCAAACGCTTATGTTGAAAAAATATGCGCTCAAAACAGTCGACAAGAGAAAATAAAATAAAAAAGAAGACGTCGCCGTATTGATGAGGTGGTATTATGGTGGTGGGTAGAACAGTAGCACCGTATCATCATCATCATCATCATCATCATCATCGTTTACATCATCATATGATCCTTATTTTTCTCATAATTTTCATCATGATGTATCATTTTCTTTCACTGCAAAGTATTCACAGGTATATATTTACGTGCCACTTTAGTTCCTGAGCCAGTCGCACCGATGTCAGGGAAGGGTTGGTGGAGGCTGTGTCTGACCCTGCCAGTTACAATACCGGTTGTTTCTCTCGGGTATGTCATGGGGTCCAATAAAAAACTCTCGTTATTAAACTGGTGTTGTTGTTGTGGTGGTGGTGGTGGGATGGGGGAGGACAGTAGCAGTATATATTCACTGTACAGTTAATGGAGGTGTGTTATGGCCACGTCCATCTGGTTTTTATATAAAGTGATACAAACCAGACAACGTCACTACGAATATATGAATCAGACCCACTGTAAACACAACACAGTCTGTTTGGGAAGTTAAATTTATTACATTTCCCACCCTTGCCCCCACACAAGGAAGTAGATGAGCCAAGAAACTAAGCGGATAAACCCGTGATTAAAGGATACACCTGACAGAGGAAATGTGAGTGGTTGTTGGTTACCTGAGAGTCCGGCAGGTGGCTCTGGCTAAATATCTTATCAAGGGTCTCAGTCAGTTTCCAGGATAAAAAAAAGTATATCAGAATACTGATACCATAAACGATATTGTAATATGTATTCTTTCAGTTTAATATTCACCCCAGTTTAGCTGTGAAGTGTATGGTTTGAGTGAAAGATTAAAAATAAAACAGCAGTGTGTTCCCTCATGTTTGGCTGTGAAGTGTATAGTATTAGGGACAAAAGTAATGATTAAATGAAAAACACTGCTCAATCTCAAGATGATTTGTAAATACGGCCATCGGTGTAGTGCCAGTCATTGAGTTGAAGGGAAAGACTTGTGTCAGAACAAAAGTTTTGGTTACCACTCTCCGCCCTCCCTCCCTTGCCATCAGTGGTTTAAAGTATGGTAGTGATATGAAGTGTGGGGAAGGGGAGGAGGAAGGCAGAGTGTTGTAGGGGGAGGAAGGCAGAGTGTTGAGGAGTCTAGTGATGCGAACTGGGAAGATAAAAATAAAAAAATTGTTTTTATCTTCCCTTCTCGCACCTCCGTCATTATGGAGCAAGGCTATTTACTATCCTTACTCCATAATGATAGGGTGAGGTGAAAATAGAACAAAGGAAATTTGTTGCTAGAAGTAAACCTTGCTGGCCACATCATACATGTTGTGTTGGAGAAAAATGTAGTTGTGTGCGCCAACCATCCACACACTTGATGTCGTGCTGCCTTCAGGTGTACACTGAGTGGCAGGTAAATGGTTTTGTACAACCGAGGAAAGGATTACTACGCTGGGTGTTAACCTTAAAACCAGATGGACGCCTGTTTGTGTAGTGGGTTCAGTAATCCAGCCCAATGTGACCTATAAGGGTTTACATCCAAGGGAAGATGGTGTTTATTGCTGACACAATGCCACTCAGGTATAACCTACTATTTATTTTCATCTTAAATGTCTGGGCCCGTACGCCCCTGATGAGGCAATGAAGGATGGATGGAAAAGAATTGCTGGAAAACTGAAGAGGTGAAGAAAAGGAGAAAACGTTCCACCTTGGAATGGTGAGAGGTGGAAAGGGAACATATGTGAGAAGCAGTGTTGGAAAGATCCCTGCCTGCCACTGAAGATATCTTGTGTTGGAAAAGGAACATATGTGAGAAGCAGTGTTAGGAAGCTCCCTGCCTGTCACTGAAGATATCTTGTGTTGGAAAGGAAGTGCTGGAAGATTGGAGAACTGTGTGAAAAACGGAGAGGAAAGTGGAACGTTGTGTGTGGATTGGTGAGAAGCGGGAAAGGAACAGTGGTGCAAGAAAATGTCCTTGCTTGGCATGTGTCCTGGTTTGACATAATATCTTGTGTTGGAAATAAAATATTGCAATGCGGGAGAAGTGCTGGAAAACTGGAGAAGAGGAGAGCGTTCCTGAGTTGATTGGTGTAAGGTGGGCACAGAACCAGTGTGAGAAACAGTGCCAGAAAATATCCTAGAATTTGGCGTGCTGTTCAGTCACATATTGTGGTGAATATGAAACGTGGAGAAGTTCAGCTTGGTTTGTTGGGATGAACAGAAACAATAGCCTATAACTCAGTCACAGAATTTATCCATTATTTCGAGCCCTATACAAAAAGTTCAACGAAATAATTTCATAGGTGCAATAATGATGTTGCAATAGTGATGATGATGATGATGATGATGACGACGATGATGATGATGATGGTGATGATGATGATAGTAGTAGTGGTAGTTGTAGTAGTTGTAGTTGTAGTTGTATTAAAGCACATAGTAAGTTATTGTAGTGAAATTATTATGTCTGAGTTGGAAACGTAAATGGAAGGAAGATGCAGTGGCTTGGCGGAGTGGAGACTAAAATTGAAATCCGTCTGTTATCTTATTCGTGTTGCCTCCAGGTAATTATAACCAATGTAAGCAGGTTGAAAAGGCCTTTCCAATCTAATATTAAGCGTCAGAAAGGAGGAAAAATAGGATATAGAGAGACGGAGTGAATGTTTTAAAGTTTACTGCCGCTTTTGATATACTGTATTGTATTGCAAAGGAAAAAGAACTAGCAGTACTGGGAAGAGGACTGAAGAGTGAGAAGAAAATTGAAAGATGTATTGTTGAGGGAGGGAGAGAGAGAGAGAGAGAGAGAGATCCATTAAACCTATTGTGTACTGTATAATCATTGCATGTAACCAGTTGGTCCAGGTTTCAGTATAATGCCATGGTAAATTCGTGTACAAACATAATCACACTGGACGCTGCAGGAGTGGGTCATTTCCTGCATGGTGTCGGTAAGGTAGGCAGTTCCGGTCCAGCCACCGTGCCAGCAACATCACTTCATAGCTAGTAAAACTCGGTTAGTGACACCCGTAGACTATCATGGCAAGAACATCTGCTACTGCCTGCAACCCGTTGAGGGGGGCATCCAACTGCAGATCGGAGCCGCCGGGAGCCCAGAAGATCAGGGGGACTGTGCGTTGATTCAGCGTGAGGGCTGCGTGCGGTTTCATCACGCGCTAGGAGACTGATGCTGATGTATTCGTGCACAGCCTAGCGATTGTTGCTCCGAACACACGGCACCTCCAGCGCTCTCTTGGCGAGGGTGAGACGGTGGAGTTCAGTCTCTCACAGTCTCCTAAGGGTCCTGAGGCCAGGGATGTCTCTGTGCCGGAGGGTGTTGCTGTGCAGGTCTCCGCCTATGCACGGCGACGTTCCACGGCCCGGAGTCACTGGTCCAAGTGTCCTAGGTGCTTCGTGGCGATGGACACCATCGTTGCGATGTGCATCGCGACGGCGAGGGCTTTCCGTGGTGATGACAGGGGGGCTCTTTGCAATATCCTCCCTCAAATCTTTGAGGAGAATGGACTGCCTCGCCTGGCCATCCACTCCACCTTTACACCCAACCCTCTCCACTCTATCCTTACACCCAACCCTTTCCAATCAACTCGCACACTTACCCCACCCTCACACCCAACCTTCTTCACCTCACCGTCACACCCAACCCTTTCCACTTCACCCTTTCACTCACTCCACCATCACACCCAACCCTCCCCACCCCGTCCTCACACTCAGCCCTGTACCCCACCCTCCCCACTCCATTATCACATTAGTCCCTCCCCACCATATCCGTATCTCTCCACCTTACTTCCACCTCTGCCTTACCTCCTCAAACTTCACCACATCCCTCAAACCTCATCTCCACCCCACCACCACACCACACCTCTAGAGACACCGTACTCCTATCTCTCATCTCCATTTTTGCGCCTTACATCACCTCTCCACCCAGCCTTCCACTCACCCCCTAACCTCATACACAGACCCTGTCTCCAAGTCTTTCCACCGTGCCTCTCCACCTCACCTCCACGTTCCACCACAGTCCATCACCTCAGTTCACCATCACACTCTCCACCTTAGCCTGTCCACCATATTTACCCCTCCCGGACGGAGTCCGACGAGGTATTGTTTTTGGTCGAGTTTGTTTGTTTGTATGTATGTTTCTTTTTCTTTGTTTATTAGCAACATTACGGAAAAAATTGCTGAATGAAGCTACATGAAACTTTCAGGATATGTGGGCACTGGTCCCCAAAGAAAGTGATAAAATCCATGAAAGGTCAAAATCAAGGTCACAGGTTTTCAGAGGGCTGTAACTTGGAAACGGTTGAAGATAGAGATATTTACTATTATATACGTTCAGGAATTCGTAATATAGGCTTTCATTTGGCCTCAAGACATTTGACCCTGAATGACCTTGAAAGGTCAAACTCAAGGTCACGGATAATTAGGGGGCTATAACTCGAAACTGGTTGAAGATAGATATTTACCATTATCAGCATAAAGAAAATCCATATGGGTTTTTAATTGGTACCTTGACCTTTGACTAAGTTACCTTGAAAAGTCAAACTCAAGGTCACGGATACTGAGGGAGCAATAACTTGAAACTCGACGTAGATAGAGATATTTACTATTACCAAGATATAGGAAGTCTCATATGGGTTTTCATTTGGCAGCATGACCTTTGACCTTGAATGACCTTGAAAGGTCAAATGCAAGATCGTGGATTTTTAGAGGGCGTAACTTGAAAACCTTTGCACCATTTCCTTAGACTTTAATGGTGCGCAGACACTAAATGGCAGAAACGAGTCAGTATTTAACAGGACTAAAATAACTGCTGTTGGGTGCGGTTTGTTGTGCCTGGCACCACTTGTTTTCCACTGCACTTGTCCGACGAGCATTACCTTAATTCTCCACATTTTTCCACATCACCTTTCCACCACGCTTCACCATGCCTCTCCACTTAACCTTTCCATCTTTCTCACCATATCTCTCCACCACGCTTCCTCATACCTATCAACCTCACCTCATCACCACACTTCACCATACCTCTCGCGCCTCTCCACATCACATCACACTAATGCCTTGTCATCTCACACCTAACACCACCTCAACTCATCACCTTTCATCTCCCACTTATTATAGTCTTACACGTTGCTCTGGCTGCGTAGTATAATATGCAATTAGACCTTTATTTGGAGGGGGTAGGAGAAGGGAGGGGATAGGGAGTAGGATGTTCTTTCCATGATTTTTTCCTTTTACTTTTCTCCCCAGTCAATTTTGGCTGCTCGCCATCAGTAATTTTTGCTCTTTATAAAAATTTACTACTGGTACTATCACGTTCCCCTTTAGTCCTGTACTCCGTTGGTCACCATGGAGACCCTGTTGATAAGGACAACACTGTCTAGGTCACCGCCTCCCCCCCCCTCCCTAACACCGTCACTCTCTCACCCTCCAACCCCTCCTGTCCAACCTCATTGGTCCCCTTTGCTATAAATTCAAATCTCCTCCTCCTTTTGCTTTTCTTTCTTCTCTTCCTTTTATCATACTGACTAGTCAAACAATAACCTCTTCCTCCGTATCTTCGTCATAATTCTCTTAATTTACTTTTCTGTCCGTCCTCCCTCCCTCTCCGTCATTTTCCCCCTTCATCTCTCGTTCGTTTCTCCTTCATTTCTCTCCCTTCGACTCCCTGCTTCTTTCCCAAGCTTTCCGCCCTTCTTCCTCCCTCCATCCTCCTCTCACAACTTTCATTTTCCAGTCCTCTTTTTCGTTTCCTCTCACTCCTTCCTTCCTTTCTTTATTTTTATTTCTTTCATCCCCGTCCTTTATTCCTCCCTCCCTTCCCCTCCTCGTTTCCTCCATTTATTCTCCATCTCATTTCCCTCCCTCCCTCTTCATTCTTTTATGCTACCTCCCTCCTCTTCGTTTCGTTTCGTTCTTCCTCTTTCGCCTCTTTTTCTTTATAACATTCCGTTCCGTATTTCTGTCTCATTTCATCCCTTCTCCCTCTCATCTTTCTTTTTTCTCTTCCCCCCTGACCCTTGCATTCCTTTGTCCCTCTTTTCCTTCCTTTCCGTTCGTCTTGTCCTCTCCCTGTCTTTCTAATATTCATTTTTACCCTTCATCCCTTTCACATCTCCCTTCTGTCCCTTTTCCATATTCTTCTTCCATCCCCTTCTTCCTGTGTCTTCCTTTATTTCCTCTTTCCCCCTCTGGTCCGATCCTCCTCCTCTTCCCCCTTTCGTTTATTCTCTTCCCTTTTCCCATCCACCAGTCCAGGCCTCCCCTTCATTGTTCCTCCCCTCACTTCATTTTCACATCTCCCCTCTGCTTTCTTTCCTTTCATCCTCTCTCCCTTCCCTGTATTCTCTCCTCCCCTACTGTCTCCTCTCCCCCCAACTCATGCTTTTTTTAGTCTGATTTCCTTCATCCTCATTTAAAATTCATTTTATCATCTTCCTTAGCGTACCTCCACTTGTCCTGTCATTTCTTTCCGTTTCTTCATTTTCCTGCCATGCCCTGGCCTGCTCTGTCCTACCCTCCCATTTTTGTATAACCCTGCCCCGCCCTACCCTGGCGTACTTTAACTTGCCTTAGTCATCCCTAACCCTGCCTTCTTCTCTGCCCTGCCATGCTCTGCTCTGCTGTGCCCTGCCCTGCCATGCTCTTCTGTGCCGTGCCCTGCCCTGCCCTGCCCTGCTCTGCTGTGCTGTGCTCTACCCTGCTATCCTGTCATCCCTCCGTTCTCATTCTCCTGTGCATAAATTTTGTTCCGCTCTTCTTTTGCTTCCAGTTCTTTCCCATATACTTCCATCCCTTCCCCTTTTGCTTCTTCTTTCTTCCCTCCCTACCTCCATAAATTCAGGCCTTTCTTTCCTGGAATCCTTCCCCTCTCCCTTACATTCTTCCTCTTATCTTTTCACCGTCCTTTTCTTTTCCTTTCATCTTCGTCCTTCCCTCCACTCCCTATCCTTTCCCAGACTGCAGCACCAGTCGAACAGGGCAGTACTTCCGAGGTGGATGGCAAGCTGGTGATAGGGAGAGCTGGAGCTCCCGTTTCACTAGCCCTCAGAACTTGATCCTGACCATCTCCCTTTGATGAACATATTCAGTGCATTCGTTTACACAGAGAGTAGACCAGCATGCTCTCTTAATACCTCTGCCTTCAGCTGTCTGCACCACACTACGTGCTCATAACATATCACCCCTATTCACTCTCTTTAGCAGTGGCCGCTGCAGTGTTACTGTCAAATGAGGTCCTACTGTACCTCGGATTGCCACCACCGGCAGGGTAGGGCTGGCGGCACAGAGTCCTCCCGGTCCCCATCAAGCGACTGTGCCGGCAGCGACTGTTGCAATTCCCAGTAATGCTCGTCAGCGGAGAAGTGAAAGTGCGGCCTTATTCTTCACCAACATCCGCGGCCTTACCACAAATTTAAACTCAGTTCATTTTTTACTTCAGTCCACATCCCCTTTGGCCCTTTTCCTCACAGAACCACAAATCTCACCCTCTACTGATATATCCCCATTTTGTTTTCCTGGTTATCATTTCCTCACAAACTTCCGTAACAAGGGCGGCACCTGTTGTTATATCAAATCCCAATATGCAGTTGACACTATTTTAAACTTCACTTCTTACAGTTTTGATTACTCATTATATAAACTAAATTGTCAAAATATTACCAAATATATCTGTGTAGTCTATCGCTCCCCCAATGCTTCTTCTGAACCCAGTGTATTTGATTTCATATCCACACAGTTGAGTAACCTTCAACTTGCCCTTAGCACCGAAATTACCATTTTGGGTGATTTTAACATACATAATATTGAATGGTTATTGCATTCTGCCAGGACTGACGACGCTGGTTTAGAGTGCGAGCTGTTTGCAGAATCGTTTAATCTCACCCAGCTGGTAAAGCAACCAACCAGAATACCTCATAACCCTGACCATATTGCCCATCTCTTGGATTTATTCTCGACAAATAATCCAGATCAATATGGGATAGAGGTACTGTCACCACTTGGATCCTCTGACCACAATCTCATCAAAGCCTCATTAGTTAACCCCCCCACACCTCCCCGTTCTGAACCTGTCTGGGTGACCCAATGGCACTTTGATAGAGCAAACTGGGATGGATTTAGAAATTATCTTGCTGATATTCCATGGCAGTCTTTCTTCTCTAGTGATCCCAATTCTAAACAGTCCCACATTTGCGACTTAATACTAGCTGGTATGGATTTATTCATACCAAGTCACAAGTTCACTAAAAGATTGAACTCTCCAAAATGGTTTGATGGCAACTGTGCCAGAGTAACAGCCCAAAAGTCATTAGCATATAACTCTTACTTAAAATCAAAAACATCTGAATCACTCTCTCAGTTTAAAATTGCTAGAAATCATGCAAAAGCTGTAATAAATCTAGCTAAATCAAACTTTCTTCAAAAGCAAGTATCAAAACTACTTAACAGCGCTAATGACAATTGAATATTCTGGTCAACTCTTAATTCTTTCAATATTAACTTTTAACAAGTCATCATCCATTCCCCCACTAAAATCTTCAGATGGCAACATTACAAATGACCCGTGTGAGAATGCAGATATTTTTGCCAGTACATTTGCCAGAAATTCTACCATAAACGATGCCAGCCAGAACGTCCCAGTACTAGAATTTGACTCTCCCGAAATAGTTTCACTTAAAATACAGACAAGATACGTAAAATCCAACCTAGACAATTTACCTACCAACAAAGCTCCAGGCCCAGATGGAATTCCGCCAATTGTTTTGAAAAAGTGTTCCCCTGAACTTGCCTCTGTTCTAGCTGAATTATTCCAACTATGCATACGTACTTCTTCATTCCCAAACTCATGCAAAGAAGCCAATATCCACCCAGTTCTGAAGAAAGGAAGTTCCTCTGACCCCTCTGATTACAGACCAATAGCTGTCACATCTTCTCTTGGTAAGATATTTGAAACTTTAATTAATAAGCACATTGTTAAACATCGTGAGTCCAACAACTTAATTAGCGATAGACAATATGGTTTTCGCCACGAAAGATCCACCATTGACATACTCAATCTCCTAACTCATACCATCCATCAATCAATTGACTTGCATGGAGAAACTCATGCAGGGGCCCTTGATATTTCTAAAGCTTTCGACAGAGTATGTTAGCCCTTGATATTTCTAAAGCTTTCGACAGAGTATGGCAGCCCTCGATATTTCTAAAGCTTTCGACAGAGTATGGCAGCTCTTGATATTTCTAAAGCTTTCGACAGAGTATGGCACCGTTCCCTGCTGTCCAAACTCCTATGCTATGGACTAATGTCTTTTGTTCTTTTGATTTCCTCATATCTCAACGACAGGAAAATAAGAGTAAAAGTAGATGATGTATATTCCAATTTACACTCAGTTAACACCGGCGTGCCGCAGGGATCAGTTCTGGCGCCAACCCTGTTCCTGGTTCATATTAAGGATCTCTTATCTGTCATCCACAATCCCATCCACTCATATGCAGGTGACTTAACACTACATAGTTCATTCACACTCAGACACCCATTTACAAAGTCTAATATCATTACCTGTCAACTCATTACAGCCATCTCCATAAATCAAGACCTTTCTGCAATCAGTGAATGGGGACAAAACAACCATGTCTCATTTAATGTTAGTAAAACTAAACATATACAATTTACTAATAGACAGATATTGCCAGGTTCATATATTACCTTCAGTGCTACTAATATTCCCATCTCCAAAAGTATTGAAATTCTTGGCGTCTCACTTAACAGTGCCCTCAGCTGGACCTCTCATGTTAGATCACTTGCTAAAACCGCCTCAAGGAAACTTGGATTATTGTACAGAGTCCGTAACTTCTTCACTGATGAGCAGTTAGCTATAATTTATAAGAGTCATGTGCGCTCTCAGCTTGAATATTGCTCACCCTTGTGGAATGGATGTGGAGAGGTTGCATTAAAACAACTAGACAAAATTCAGAACAAAACTGTTAGAATCGTTAACAACCCTGCCATTACAATTAAACTACCTCCCCTACAAGTAAGAAGGAATGTTGCCTCCCTTGCATTATTTTACAGATATTTTTATGGCAAATGCTCAGACGAAGTTGCGTCCATGGTGCCACCTCTCCATGCCTTCCCTCGTGCTATACGGGCATCTGGTAGCGGTCATGACTGGAATGTCACTCAGGCATATTGCAGAACTTCTGCCTATCAGAATTCTTTCATTCACCGAACTGCATCTCTCTGGAACTCGCTTCCCCAGAGTTGTTTCCCTCCAAACTTCAGCCTACAGCTGTTCTAGTCTAACTGTTACAGATATTTTATGAACAGAGGACACCAGTAATCTGGTGTATGGATTATTTTTTTTTTATTCATTTGTTTTTCCTTTCTCTGTTCAGAAAAAAAAAATCTCTTTCTCTCTCCCCTTTCCCCTCCTTTCTGCTTTTCTCCCCACCCTCTCTCCATTGCTTCTACTCTCCCCATCTGTCCCTTCCCCTTTCTTCAACCCCAGGGGAAGGGGGGAAGAATACTTTCCCAGTATCTCTTGGTGTCGAAAGAGGCAACTAAAAGGGGTCATCTTGTCTCCCATCTTTCTCTTCTTATTGCCCTTTCTCCTCTCTGGTCCTACTTCACTTCTTGATATTTCCGTGTGTCTTCCGGCTTTTATTTTCCCACTACTCCTGTCAGGTTAGACATTTAGTTTCATGACACGAATAGTTTAAGGACATCCCATTGACGTTGACTTTTTCTCCCTTACACCACTTTCATGCCAAGACCACTTCAACGCCAGCCTTAGTGCCATATAGCCTTATTATGACTTGGTGCTAGTTTTCATTATTCCTTCCTTCCATCCTTCTCTTTTCTTCCTCTCATTCTTCCCTTTCCTTCCCCATTTCTTCCTTTCTTTCTCCCTCTCTCCCATACCACCTGAAGAGGGAAGGTATGTTAACTTACCCCAAACGTGACCAGCCTTACCATTATGCAAACAGCCACCAGTGGTATAAAAATAATCCCTGGTGTGAGTTGAAGGTAATGGTACAGCGTAGCGGTGTGATGTGTTGTGTACCTCCTGTACTGCCAGCAGGGGGGTGGATAAGGGTGAGGGAGGGAGGGAGGTGAAGAGAGGGTACCCTGAGTGGTGTGATGTGTTGTTTACCTCCTGTACTGCCAGCAGCGGGGTGGATAGGGGTGAGGGAGGGAGGGAGGTGAAGAGAGGGTACCCTGAGTGGTGTGATGTGTTGTGTACATCCTGTACTGCCAGCAGGGGGGTGGATAGGGGTGAGGGAGGGAGGGAGGTGAAGAGAGGGTACCCTGAGTGGTGTGATGGGTACCTCCACTACTGCCAGCAGGGGTGGATAGGGGTGAGGGGAGGGAGGGAGGAGGTGAAGAGAGGGTACCCTGAGTGGTGTGATGTGTTGTGTACCTCCTGTACTGCCAGCAGGGGGGTGGATAGGGGTGAGGGAGGGAGGGAGGTGAAGAGAGGGTACCCTGAATGAAAAGGTTTAGTGAAAAAGAGGAAAGTTGTTCAGGAAGATATATAGGAGGAGGGGAGGAGAGAGTGGTAAAGGTGTGATTGTAAGTCAAGGAGTGGGAGGAGGGGAATAGGGGAAATGACCACATATGGAGGAGGACGTAGAGGACGAGCGATTTATAAATACTTACACATACATGCATATATAATACATGTTGTATATTATATATAAATATATATATATATTTTATAATAAAAATGTGTGTGTGTGTGTGTGTGTGTGTGTGTGTGTGTGTGTGTGTGTGTGTGTGTGTGACAGAGAGAGAGAGAGAGAGAGAGAGTGAACTCGTAGAGTATATTAAAGGAATTATTACCATTTTATATGAATTGTACAGAACACCGGGTAAATGTTGCTTTGGAAACACGAATGGATGAACACGTAACAGAGTTTGGATACCAGGGATCTTCAGGCTTCACTGCAAATACATACTTTATTGTGGCTGCTTCTGAATTACATTAGTGTGGTTACCGTTAGTCGATTATACGAGTATTTACCTGATGGAGAACAAGGTGGAGAGGTAGGGTGCTGGGGTGAAGTGTACGAGATGGAGATGGTTGGAAGAAAATGGGGAGGAAGACCGAGATCGAGGTAGAGAGATAAGGTGCAAGATTGTATTATATGAGAGTGGACTGGTTAGAAGATTGCGGAGAGGAAGATCGTAAGAGGTAGAGAGATGAGGTGACAGAGTATTTAAGGGAAGTTGGTGCGTGTCATGGGAAGACGGGGTCGTTAATGAGTAGGGAGAGAAATGCCTGGAGGTTAGTTTGTCGAAGCCACCACTCACAGGATGGTGGTCAGATAAAAGACAGACAGATACTTATGGGAGGGAGAGTGGTTGGGAGGAAGTGGGGGTGAGGAAGGTGAGGAAAGAGAATGAAGTGAGAGAAGGAAAGGAATGAGATTGAAAGTATTTAGGGATGGAGAGTCTGGGTAAAGAAGGAGATAAGAGGGATGGAGAAGAGGGAACGAGAAAGATGAGAGAGGAGGAGGAAGAGGGAAGATTGAGGGAAAGGAAAAGTATGGTGAGGGGTTTGAGTAGAGAGAGAGGAGAGTGAGAAAAAGCTGAAGGCCGGAAAAGGGGAGCAAGTGGAGAGAAGGAAAGAGAGGGAAGGAGTGTGTACGATAACAAGGGAAAAGGTAAAGAGGGGAAAGGAAAAAGGTTACAATGGAGAAGGAAAAATAAAGAAAGGAGAAGAGAAGATGGTGAAGAGGGAAAAGAAAGTGGAAGAAGAGTGAAAGGAAGGCTGATAGGGAGAGGCAGGGTAATAAGGGCTCAGAGTAGAGAGAAATGGGAACAGAAAATACATAGAAAAGTAAAAAGGCAGCTGAGAAAAGTTAAGAGAGAGAGAGAGAATTTTGGGCTAACGTGGGAGGGATAAAGAGGAGCAGTGAATACCAGCAGGGAAGAGAAAGGAAAGCAGAGCAATGAGAAGGAGAAGAGGGAAGGAGAAATGTGGCAAGGAAGTGGAGAGGGGGAGAAGATATGGAAGGAATGACTGGAGAGGGGAAAGAGAAAGAAAAACATCAAGGACGCATATATAGAGGAGATAAGAAAAATAATAAAACAAAGCATTCGGGAGCCGAATACTAATCACTCACCAAAATATGTTGTTGGCTAAGACACAAGCTGCCTACAAATCAAATATGAAGAAATTTAGTAATACTACGGAATTCAATGATCGCGTTTCACAAAAAGACAATCTATTAAAAAAAAATATATGGTGGCTAGCATTCGGTTGTCCTTCATCAGATCCTCACCAAAAGTCATAAGCATCTGCACTTCCACATAGTTTTGGTTTCCTCGAGGTTTGGTGAAGATTCGTTTACAACTGTTAGAGATAGTTTGGCAACAGATACATACAAACGCAGACACAACAACAAAAACTATATTGCCTCGCTTTGCTAAAGGCGGCCGATAAAAATATATGGCGGCTGGTATTCAGTCATCTTTATTCAAATCCTCACCAAAAGTATTAGACTTCTGCACAACCACATAGTTACGCCTTCCTGAAGATTTTGGGAAGATTCGTCCACATTTTATCGAGATATTTGCCAACACACACACACACACACACACACACACACACACACACACACACACACACACACACACACACACACACACACACACACACACACACACACACACACACACACACACACACACACACACACACCCACACACACACACACACACACACACACACACACACACACACACACACACACACACACACACACACACACACACACACACACACACACACACACACACACACACACACACACACACACACACACACACACACACACACACACACACACACACACACACACACACACACACACACACACACACACACACACACACACACACACACACACACACTGTATTGTCTCGCCTTGCTAAAAGCAGGCAATAAAACTAAGTAAGGGTGAAGTGTCAGTAAGAACACCAGATAGACATGACCTTAGAGGAAAATATGAAGGAGTGAATCAAGGTAACAGGCAACTGCAGAAGAACGTAAGAGTGGGAGTAGGTGGGTAGCCTGGCCTTGTGTTTGTACATACCCAAACGGTGGTGTGGCATTGGCTGTTACCAGGGTTTGATAATTATTATTGTTATTATTATTATTATTATTATTATTATTATTATTATTATGTAGTTTCAGAGGCTTTGCACTGTGATTGATTGTTTGGCCCTTTTCACTGGACACTCTTCATAGTCCTCCTAATGTTGTGTATTCTCATTCCTGGACCTGAATCCCATCCATCCTATTGTTGTAGTGGGAGGTAGGCTGATGATGATGACGTGATCGTTGGTGTTAGTTTTCCTGCCTTTATGTTTTGTATTTCTTCTGTTTATATGTTACCGTCATATTTACTTTAGTTGCATGATGATGATGATGATGATGATGATGATGATGATTTTTAGTTCGGTATAGATGATGATGATGATTTTCAGTTCGGTATAGATGATGATGATGATGATGACTGCGACGGTGGTGGTGGTTGTGTACGATATATTTTCAGTACACTATACTGTTCCAAATTGGGTATTATATTACTCATTATGCTGGACTCCATTCCAGGCTGTCTCATTACTGTAAGCAACGCAGATTAAAGTCAGTTTACTAATACCATTCTTGCCTCTTAAATTTCCTGTTTCTGCGTCTCTCCTCATCTTCTTCTCTTCCTCCTCTCATTGGTCACACATTCCCTCATCATCTGCAGTCTTTACCTTGTTCTCCCCTACCGTCATCCTCTCTTCCTCCTCTCATATCCATCCCTTACCCATTTCATCTCCCCTTTCCTCACCTGCTCTTTTCCCTTCATCTCCCCTTTCCTCACCTGCTCTTTTCCCTTCATCTCCTCTTTCCTCACCCTCTCCTTCCCTTTATTATTTTATTCCCTCACCCTCTCGTCCCTCTCTCCCATTTTCTCCCCCATCCCATACATTCTCTTCTCCTATCACTTACCCTCTCCTCCTCCTTCTCCCCATCTCATACCCTCTTCTTTGCCTTCTCTCCTCGTCCCACCCAGTTCCCCTCCTTTTCCCTCTCCCTCACTTATTGCTTCCCTTGGTCTTTGTCTTTTATCCCTCATTACCACGTTTCTCTATTATTATCCTCCCACCCTCTTCCTGTTCGTGTGTGTGTGTGTGTGTGTGTGTGTGTGTGTGTGTGTGTGTGTGTGAAAAACACAACAGCACAACAAAACACGGCACAACAAAGCACACACACACACACCTTACCACACATACACACACACACACCACACCACACCTTACCACACCACACCTTACCACACCACACCTTACCACACCACACCACACCCCACCACACCTTACCACACCACACCACACCACACCACACCTCACCACACAACATTGCATTGCACTGCACTGCACTGCACTGCGCGTCACAGGTATATAACAACTTTACCGATATTCCTTTAACTGTGCACTCCTAGCTACCCTGTCAAGTACAATATATCTTCCCTACGTTGAAATAAAATCGAATGCAATTAGCAAGAGTCAGTAAAAAATCGTCATTTTACTGGAAAGCGCTGAATTTCAATTGATGATCTACAGAAAAAAAAAAAAAACTTTCCTGCAAATAATTGTTTGACGGCAGCAAGAACTTCAAAAGAACAAACATAATGGCGCTGAAAGCATTAACCCCTTCATCCCATTGACTTGCTTTTTACTTGTCTCTTTTAATGCTAGTAAAACTAAATATATACAGTTTACTAATAGACAGATATTGCCAGATTCGTACATTACCTTCAGTGCTACTAGTATTCCCATCTCCAAAAGTATTGAAATTCTTGGTGTCTCACTTAACAGTGCCCTCAGCTGGACCTCTCATGTCAGATCACTTGCTAAAACCGCCTCAAAGAAACTTGGATTATTGGACCGAGTCCGTAACTTCTTCGCCGATGAGCAGTTAGCTATAATTTATAAGAGTCATGTGCGCTCTCAGCTTGAATATTGCTCACCCTTGTGGAATGGTTGTGGAGAGGTTGCATTAAGACAACTAGACAAAATTCAGAATAAAGCTGTTAGAATCATTAACAACCCTGCCATTACATATAAACTACCTCCCCTGCAAGTAAGAAGGAATGTTGCCTCCCTTGCATTATTTTACAGATATTTTTTTGGCAAATGCTCAGACGAAGTTGCGTCCATGGTGCCACCTCTCCATGCCTTCCCTCGTGCTACACGGGCATCTGGTAGCGGTCATGACTGGAATGTCACTCAGCCATATTGCAGAACTTCTGCCTATCAGAATTCTTTCATTCCCCGAACTGCATCTCTCTGGAACTCGCTTCCCCAGAGTTGTTTTCCTCCAAATTTCAACCTACAACTGTTCAAGTCTAACTGTTACAGATATTTTATGAACAGAGGACACCAGTAACCTGGTGTATGGATTATTTTTTTTCTCCATTTATTTTTCCTTCCTCCGTTCTGTTATTTAAAAAAAAAAAAAAATTGATGTTTTCCTGCTGCCAGACGATTACATTTTAGCTTAGGAGAGCACAGCTGCCACTTCGTATTTTATTTTCATTCAGTAAAGATGCCGTTTCCTTCATTTCATTTCTCTCCCCCTTCGCCCATCTGGCCAGGCGACGTTTTTTACAGCTGGGTTGTGTGGCAGGTAATTGTTTTTTTTTTTGTTGCAGACTTTTATGCTTCACAACCTTTTATTTTTATCTTGTCAGTGGACCCCCAAGTCAGAGGATTATTTTTTTCTTTCTCGACTTTGGAAACCTCTCTAACAATACAGCGATAGATGGAGACTAAATCTAACTCCTGAAGTTCGAAAAGATTCCTCTGAGTAAAATCATTAGCAGACAGCAAGAATATAGTGTATATGGCATCCTCGGGCTGAAGATGTTAACATTTCTTTTCCGTAGACCTTTGTAATGCTGGATCAGCTGTTTTATCATGTACAGTAGTTTTCTCGTGTATTATTCTCTAATTTTTTCATGTATTCTTCCGCAGGTTGGTTAACAGAATTGATAAGAACTTTACTGTCGGTCGTGATTTCTTTCTTATTTTCATTGTCATATATACGCTCTGTCAAAATTCATTATTGCATCTTTTTAACCTGTTCATAAATTTTCTTCTATACATTAATTTTCCTTTTGTTTTTAGTTTGGTTCCAAACCTCAGCTCTACTCGAAGTTTTGAATCAGTTTTCCTTCATTGTTACTTCTACTTTCTTCCACTCTTCGTTTACATTCTTTGATTTTTCATATTTTACTATTTGTCACTGCCTGCTTCTTCTTTATTATGTATGCTTCCATTATTTTTTTTTTAATTCGCTGCCAGCACTCTTACTGTATATTACACTTGGTTGCTCTGATTTATATTTTCTCCTGTGATTTGTGCTGCACACGCCCTATTTTTTCCTCTTTGCTGTTTGTTTCTTTGTACTTTATTATTCAGTATTGTTACACTGTAGTTGATCCTGTCTGTGCATCCTTCTCTGGTCAGAATCTTCTTTCTCACATCGTTCGTTCATGTATTTTTTTTCATTTCACATTTTGCTCACATCCTCTTTTTTTGCTTCCACTTTGGTCACAGTTCCGGTTATGTATTTATGTATGTATCATGGACGGTGGGCATGGTATGTTTCACTAACACGGTGCCATCTGTTGATATGTGGTTGGGATACTAATCCATGGAGACGAACACGCAGTTCAGAATGTAAGGTAGAAACAGGGAAAAAAAAAAAGATAATTGATTCTACCAGATCCCCCACTGAATCATCATTATCCAGGCCCCTAGGAATCATAATCATCATAAAATAGCTCCTGCAAGATCTGACTTTTGTAAGCCACCCTTCTCGAGTCTTCCTTTTTTTCCCCAACAGTTCTCAATTTATTCCTGTAACATTTCCCACAGCCTAAGAGTTCTTTCTCAACCCGTTAAGCTGGTTCCAATTTACGTAAAATGAATGTTTGTAAAACACTGTCATGTTTGAAATATATCCTTGACTTGTAACTGGGACCGTCTTATATACTGTCAGTATGAACAATACAGTACTGCTTTTTTTTTTTACCCTAATACAAAGAAAATGGAAATCAAAGAACATTCTTAAAATATCTCAAAATATATGTATAATGGAAGAAAGAAGTAAATACTAACACACACACACACACACACACACACACACACACACACACACACACACACACACACACACACACACACACACACACACACACACACACACACACACACACACACACACACACACACACACACACATACACAAACACACACACACACACACACACACACACACACACACACACACACACACGTTTCTCCAAATACAAAGAAAGAAACTCAGAAGCTTGTTTTTCTCTACATGTCACCATAAATCCTTGTAAATGTCTGAACATAATAAAGCGTAAGAGAAAGCACGGACTAGGCAAGTTTATTATAGAGGTAACGTGGTGTGAGGATGATTACTTGTAAAATAGCCAGGTCACCATTACAAAGGTCCACAGAAATATATATGTTGAGGTGTGGAAATCTGCAAGCCGTAAATTGTTGGACCACGTTAGGTAAATCTTGCATGAGAGTTGAGTTGTGTGAAACAGAAATAGTGGACAGAAAACAAGAACGCGGTGAGAGCACAGGTGGAATGTGTAGGGATGAAAAGATTTAAGTTGGAGTGATACTAAATGGTTTCGGGTATTGCAAGAGAGGAAACCTAAAATAATAGAAACTATCGCATAAATGATTTCAAGTTTGACTATTCTTCGTTTTTTTTTTTTTTTAATAATGTTAAGTTGTACTTTTCATCCGTATATCAGACGAGAACGAACGAAGGTATATGAAAAAGAAAGAAGACAGATTGAAGTACAGCAACCTTAGGAATATTACAGAGTGTGAGCGAAGCATGGTGGTGCACAAGTGTGGGAAAGGGAAAGAATTATTCCTGAACAAAGAACAGCTGTATAAGAAAAATCAGAGTGCGAGTAAAGCATAAAGGAATTTTTAAAAATCAAGATTTAGACGTGCGGATAAAGAAAAATTGAAGCTTACTGAATAATGAAGAAAGAGTGGAAAACAGTAGAAATGGAGAAAAAATGAAGAACTAAGTGAAAAATAAGTAAACATGATAGAAGTTGCATTGTGATTTTAAATTTGTATGAACAGTTAATGTGTCGGTAGCGATTTAAAAAAAAAAAAAAAAAAAAAAAGTATACTGAATAACAAGTGGACGAAGACGAATACTCATTTAAGCCTAAAAAAAAAAAAAAAAAGACGGTATGAGTGAAACATTAGGGATTGTAAAAGTGAAAATAAAGGTATAGGTAAGGAATAAGAGATATGGAAACGTACTGAAAAATTAAGTGATGAGGGAAAAAACACCCAGTAGTAAAATAACAAACACTAGAGAGTTTGGGCGAAGGAATTAACGAGGGAACTGAAGCGAAAGTAATAAAAACGGTGAATCATATATACTGGTAAGAATAAGAAAAAAATACATTAAGAGAAAGTGTGCAGAAGAGAAATGACAATGTGTAGAAACAAAAGGATAACACTGTGAAGAGATCCGAAAAAACAAAAATTGACAGGGAGATCTGCTGGCAGGATGAAAAATATGTATGAAAGGCACTGGGACAAAGCAAACAAAAGAGTAATGATAAACGTGAGACAGATATAATCCCCTTTAGTGCAGTTACATTTATTCTGTTTTAATCTTGCTGTCTAATAATTTTATTCACCGTAGGAGTGGACGTACTATCGGCTAAGGATTAAAATGACGATGTAAACAGAAAAGTATTTTTGAAAGGAATTTTGTGACGAAGGCTGCCGCTGAAAAAAATTAATAAGCAAAAAAATCCGTGAAACAACTGAAACATTCATTGAGACAAGACATGAAAATATATATGAACAAGAATGACAGTCATTTATCTGTATCTGTATTCTTTTAAGGCCTAAAGCGGTTGCCTTTCAGATATACCAGAAGTGAAAAAGCTTTTGTGACCAAAAGGGAGAAGAGGAAGAGAAATCAAAAGAAGGAAACTGCAGTTTTTTTGCGAATTGAAAATAAAATGCAAAGAGAAATCGGCAGCATAGCGAGGAATTCACTTAAAACTTCATTAAGACTTTGTGTGCCATCAGAAGTTATTCCACAGACACTGCATTTCTACCCAGGACCATGTAAAAACATCCGTTATTACCCGTTCGCCTTCTGAAGTCTTTCCTTAGCTAATACATTCGTATGATCAGAGCAAACCTGCGATGCCAACATGACAGGGTGCAACCGCCAGCTTGAGGGGGTAAACTTATATATATATATATATATATATATAAAACTCCGGTGACCTAAGCCTTTGACGCATATGGTACCCGTCATATTTGAACTTTAACATATGGTCAGGAGGTACCGTACCAAAACTGCACTGGATCTGGAAGTCAATACGCACACTGCCACCACCACCTCGCCGCTCCACCCTCCATTACCTATCCCGGGGTAGAGTTACCATCCAGTAAAACGGCTTCACAAATCACCAACAGAATCTAAATTGGAAATCAACGCCTCACATCTCATTCTCCTGCCTCTTAACCCCTTTAACCCTATGGCTGGTGCTGCGGAGGGACGCCTTCATGTGGTGGCACCAATATAACCTTGCGACTCAGCTGCCTGGTAATACAAACGTCCCTCAACCACTCACCCTTCTCCCGAAAGGAGGATGTAGTACTGCTGGTGGAGGGTAACTTAAACCTGCAGTTCACTGGGTTCATGTCAGATTTTTTTTTTTTAAGTGTCTGACTCTGGGCGTAGGCTCCACAGCCCATTCTCAAGGCCCAGTAGTCCTCCTACATTTCATACACCTCCGTATGTCACCACTTCGGCGCTAACACCCACCGTCCATATTGAATGCATGCTAGGGCTGTCTCATACACGACTGGTGTACTGGTATTAGCGGGGGCATTTTATGATATTATGTCAGCGGGCCTTCTGGCAGATCAGTAAATTCTGCTTTAATGAATTTCATATTCTTTAACTGTTCCCTGCCCCATCCGGGATTCGAACCTGGGTCCATTAAGACTGCAGGGCACTTCTTTACCAATTCAGCCACCGCCTTCCCGGAATAAGAACAGATTCAACCCTTTGGCTTTGGTGAGCGTACATGAATTAAATAAGCTCTCGGTTTTAGACCCAAACAAATCAATGCAGTTATTGTAACGGGGATAGATTTTGAAACAGGCGGCGGCGGCAGCCTAGACTTATTGACCAAATCTTGGTAAATCGTATATGAAGGTCGGAGGTCAAAGTATGCGGTACGAAGAAACAGGACCAATACCGAAAGAGGGCAATTGAACCCCGTTTTGGGAATACTGTATTCTTCAGCTTTATCTCATGAGGATCTAACCCATACTAGAGGGTCCTATGCA